>NC_140229.1:944892-957392 GCF_951802725.1 Rutilus rutilus
TTCCCAGCGTTTCACAAAGCAAACATCCTTCCGACCGGTAACGCGCGCTTATGCAAAACTCTCAATGATGTTTCCAATTTGAGATTGCGCTGTCCAACAGAGCGCCGGGGGGGCTTCGCAATATAAATATAGAAGAGTGATGAGTGCAGGAATGATCACAAGAAAAATCGCCCAATAAAAAGGCAGATATTGTGAGGTTCTCCTTCACGCTCAGACATCTGCATCTCTCTAAAAACTCATTTTGTAGAGGGAGACACCTCGGGCAATGTTTGATCAGTGCATTATGAAATTAATTTGGTCTTTCTTCAGGACAAAATTGGATTACCCTGGGAAATCAAGAGAAAAAAAGAGATGAGGAGGGGGATGGGAAAGGAGCTAATTCTGTTTCAGCGGCTTGAGTGGAATTCATTTCATGGCGTTTGGCTTTGCTTTGCAATCCACTCTTGGAAACGAACGGGACGCCACGTCAGTTGCAAACATTACCATTACAAAACGCTGCTGTACAAGCGGCAAAGTGGAAGCACAGGTTTATATACAGTGAGTTGTGCATGTTTACTTAACCCTTGTGCATCAATTAAAAAAAGTTACACAGGTCCATAGTGGACAAAAATGTCATAAATGAATGTGAAGCTTAATTCTAAAAGTTTGGTCTCATTTTAAAGAAGACCCATGGCAGATTATTGTTGGAAGTAAAAAAAAAAAGTTTAAAAAGTAAAACAAACAAAAAGTTGTTTAGGTTTATGCAAATAATTTATGAACATTATTTCATATTAAATATTTTTTTTTTATAAAAACATGTTGAACTCTAATACATCTGAACAAGTCGTGTTCCAAATGTGAGGTTGATATCTCCAGAAATGAGCTTTCAGTGAGACTGTGTTTGGGCGCAGTAACAGATGTTCCCCATTAGATGCAGCAAAACTCACTGGGACACAGTGCTGGATCTGTGATTTGGATCTCACTGGGACACAGCTCACTGGGACACAGTACTGGATCTGTGATTTGAATCTCACTGGGACACAGTGCTGGATCTGTGATTTGAATCTCACTGGGACACAGTACTGGATCTGTGATTTGAATCTCACTGGGACACAGTGCTGGATCTGTGATTTGAATCTCACTGGGACACAGTACTGGATCTGTGATTTGGATCTCACTGGGACACAGTACTGGATCTGTGATTTGAATCTCACTGGGACACAGTGCTGGATCTGTGATTTGGATCTCACTGGGACACAGCTCACTGGGACACAGTACTGGATCTGTGATTTGAATCTCACTGGGACACAGTGCTGGATCTGTGATTTGAATCTCACTGGGACACAGTACTGGATCTGTGATTTGAATCTCACTGGGACACAGTGCTGGATCTGTGATTTGAATCTCACTGGGACACAGTGCTGGATCTGTGATTTGGATCTCACTGGGACACAGTACTGGATCTGTGATTTGAATCTCACTGGGACACAGTGCTGGATCTGTGATTTGAATCTCACTGGGACACAGTACTTGATCTGTGATTTGGATCTCACTGGGACACAGTGCTGGATCTGTGATTTGCAGTTTCTCTCTCCAAAAAAATATTACAAGCACACACACATTTTTTATTATGCACATTTAAACCACACTCTGACATCCATACCAACACACACACACAATTATCACTGCATATTTTATCCAGTTGGCTCTATAATATGCAGAAGCAGAAAACAGGAATAATTTGCTTTATAGGCCAAACCTGAGAAAATTGGACCATCTGATAAACATTTTTACAAATTAAAATTTTGAAGCCTTGCCAACAGAATGAAAGCCCATGAACAAAGATTGCATAATTTTAAAGTTAAATGGCTCTGGGATTAAAAATAGCCGTTTTAATGGGTTTCAATGGGGACATTTTTGTCCAAAAGGTCCTGAGTTAAACTATTTTGTGTTTCTAGTGCAAAATAGATTTATTCAAGGAAATGGGGGTGAAATAGTGAAATTCCAATAAAAATACACACCTGTGCCAAAATGTATGAAAATAGCATTAACACAGGCTAAATGATTTAAAACAATTTAATAAAAAACACTGAAAAAGACAAGGTCGCACAAGGGTCAAGTGCATCTGAGGATCTATAATGAGGACAACAGCGAGGTCTCTATGTTATCACCACAATAAATTCAGGCCAGTATCATAATGGTGGACGATTCTGAGATGTCTACAAATGCTGTGGCTTTCAAATGAAAGCGGGACCTGTGAAGGAAAGCGCCGCCGACAAACCGAGATTGGATTTAAACACATTATTCAAGCAATTTCACGGCTGTTTAGCTTCCCACAACACGTGGAAGGTGCTCCACTTACGAGCAGTAAATCTGCTAGCAGAAAATATGGCTGAAATGACACCTTTATGGAAAGAAAAGTGCTGAAATTAAGGCAGGTCAATCAAAATCACTCAGTGGCGGACAATTGAAGGATCTCACAACACAAACACAATCCATTCAGAGCCATTTTGAGCGTCTCCTCCGTCACGTTGTTCCCGTCTGGGACTGATTCGGGACTTCATTTCATTCCAGGCCCACAATGAGCCTCCAACTGTGAAAATGATTCAATCTACAAGATCCATCTCATAAAGGAAATAAATTGAGTGCTTAAAAAGAAGGGAAGAACCGAGGTGGAGAGACCCAACGGGGTCGAGCAACACAGAGGAGCCACAAACACTGGGAGGAAAATCAATCAAAACGGAAATGGTGGAATACAATAGGTTTGAAATTTAAGGCAAAAGTGACGCGAGTTCAAAGTGCTTGAGTTTGAGTGTTTGTTGCTCTCAGAGTGAACGTCCATTCATTAAAGTCCCCCTGTAGTCAATCATTTTATCCCTTAAAACTCATCTTTGATCCCCAAAATGACGTATTTAGGCATTTTTTTTCTTAAAAAAAAAGTCTTCATGCCTTAAAATATCTTGCATGTAAATCGACACTCCTGCTTCATTTAGTATGCGCGGTTCTATGAATATGCAAATGAGCCCCGCCTCCACTCACTCACTCGGCTCAGAGATCCACTGGTTGACGATCACACGTTGATCTGATTGGTTACAAGGTAGTTTGTGACGTCAGAAACACCAGCGATTTCAAAGCGTGTGTTTGAGACTGTCTTTGGTTCACTGCAGTTTTAAGGAGGAAATACTCAGCAATGGTGTCGACTTATGAACTTACACATGCTTTGTCTTAAAGCAGATTAAAAACACCACATAGACACATAAACAACATTAAAAGCTGGATTTATACCACAGGGGAACTTAACCATTTACTATTGACCAGTCAGTCAAACCAATCATTGATTACAGACCCATGAAATGATAAACAGGACTATAAACAGGACATCTTTACCTCATTTACCCCAGGATAGCACCTTAAAGGTACACACAACTCCTCTATGGTACTAATATGCACTGTTTACAGATGGATAAGGAACAAAGTTGTCCATTTAAAAGTATTGATCTGGTGACAAGCTATTGTACGCCTCAACGTAATACATCTGACACTATGAGGAACATGTAGACCAATGAAAGGACAGTTTAACTCACATGTGACCTGCCTTGAGCAAGTGAACCAAAGCAAGAAGAAAATGCAACATTGTAACAATTTCAGTCGCTGTTTCAGAACAAAGCAAAAAAAAAGTGCCCTAAAACTCTTGTGTCTCAGTGTTAGTTGGTTATGAAGAGGTAATTAGCATCCTGACCTTCAGTAATTATCCACCAAGCGCACAATAACCCTTCAGATATAAATACACAGCAATCATGAAGCACACGCACATCTGATGATCCTCAGCTGAAGAAGCGTTCAGTGGTTCAGCAAGCCCTCGATCGTGAGGACGAGGGTGAAGAAATCTCAATTAACACGCAGATAATTAACTCCACACACACTCTGATACACACTGAGCTTAAAGTAGGACAGAAACCAGAACAAACCGCTGATATTCATGCAGGAAAAAGGAGGTTTTGACAGACGGACTCATTCATTACTGAGAGGAAAGACTAACAGATGGAGATCTTTCACACACACACACACACACACACACACACACACACCGCTCGCGGCTCCGTGACATTCAACACACAAACTCAGAAAACACACTCTAAAACACTTCAACTAGAGTCTCCACCCAAAACCATAGTGTGTGTGAGTGTGTGTACATGTGTGTGAGAGTGAGTGAGTGTAAGTGTGTGTGAGTGTGTGTACCTACTTAACTATGGTTTGAGGACAAATTTGTACCAAGAAATGACCAAAACCTGACAAAATCTCCAAAAACCTCCTTTAGGGATGTCCTCGTTTATAAATCTGTATAAAAATAAAGTAATAAAAGTTTTTTTCTAAATGTAAAAATGCAGAAAGTTGTGTGTGATGAGTAGGGGACAGAATATACAGTTTGTACAGTATAAAAACCATTACAACTATGGAATGTCCCCATTTAGATATCTACGTAAACATGAGTGTGTGTGTGTGTGTGTATGTGTGTGTGTGTGTGTGTGTGTGTCAACAGTATAACTTTCTTGGACTATATTTCAAGCATTTCAGTTAGTTTTCAAGTCCAAGTGTTCACAGCATATGGGTTTAAAGTGAGGAAATAATGACAGATATATTCATCATTAGCTCAAGTATTCCATTAAAGCTACACAACAGCAGAGACAAACCTAATTATCTTAGTCTAGACTCTTCAGACATCTCTCGCATTATTAATATTAACACACATTAATACAAAGCCACATGAATCTCAGAGGAATCAATGCATATGTGATTTCTCGTCCACTCATCTGGTCTGTCTCTTACACTCGATCTTCCAGTCACGTGTGACTCTCAGGAACATAAATATGCATAAATAAATGTACACAAAAATGCATACAAAAATGAATAAATAAATAAACGCACGCAAAAATGCATAAATACATGCACACAAAAATGCATAAGTACATGCATGCAAAAATGCATAAATACATGCACACAAAAATGCATAAATACATGCACGCAAAAATGCATAAATAAATGCACACACAAATGCATGCAAAAATGAATAAATAAATGCATACATAAATAAATGCACGCAAAAATGCATAAATACATGCACACAAAATGCATAAATACATGCACGCAAAAATGCATAAATAAATGCACACACAAATGCATGCAAAAATTAATTAATAAATAAATAAATAAATGCACGCAAAAATGCATAAATACATGCACACAAAAATGCATAAATACATGCACGCAAAAATTCATAAATACATGCACGCAAAAATGCATCAATAAATAAATGCATAAATAAATTGTTATTTAGCTAGTAATCTACAGCATGTAATTTAACATTAACACATAATATTCCTTTTATATTTCAGCCATCTGAGGCTCAGAACCAAAGTAATTTTGGATAAAAACATCAAATAAATAAACAAATAAGCAACATTTTTAAGTTGCTTTTGATAAAAGCATCTAATAAATAAAGCAAAAAAATGGTGAAACTGCATTAACTTTATATTGTTATTATGATTTTATCTTTCTTACACTCCTGTATGAAGTAACATAGATCAATCCCATTTTGAAACAAAAGTGCTGATACAACAGTGCTCTATGGCTGTTGATGTAAAATATTGGATAATAATATTTGCATTAATATCTACAAGCCTTTGAGTCTGGATCTGCCCTTGGACGAGGCGACATGAACCTGCGTCACGGATTCAATTAAAGAGGCGATGGGGGCGTTTGATGAGGACGATCTGATAGGAATCGTCAAGGTGAAGGACTGAACGCGCCAGCCGCTGGTTAACTACCCCAGTTAGACATAAAAATATCAGAATTTAGATTTTTTTTATTGTCAATTTTACTGTCATCATTTTGACTTTTTGCTGTCATAATTTCGAACTTTTTAATGTCGTAATTTCGACTTTTAAATGTCAAAAGCAACTTTCATAAATGCAACTTTTTATCGTCGTAATTTCATTATGCAACTTTTTATTGTTGCAATTTTAATTGTGTTGTCTTCATTTCTACTTTTTAATGTCATAATTTCGACTGTCATTTTGACTTTTTACTGTCGGAATTTCAACTTTTCACTGTCAGAATTTCGACGTTTTACTGTCAGAATTTCGACTTTTTTAATGTTGTAATTTCGACTGTTGTAATTTCGACTTTTTATTGCTATGATTTCTATGACTTTTACTGTCATAATTTAAACTTTTTTTATTGTCGTAATTTAGACATTTTAATGTCATAATTTAAACTTTTTTAATGTTGAAATTTCGACTGTTGTACTTTCTACTTTTTACTGCTATGATTTCTATGACTTTTACTGTCATAATTTAAACTTTTTTATTGTCGTAATTTAGACATTTTAATGTCATAATTTAGACTTTTTTAATGTTGTAATTTCGACTGTTCTAATTTCGACTTTTTACTGCTATGATTTCAATGACTTTTCTTCAATGACTTTTTACTATAGTAATTTAGACATTTTAATGTCTAAATTTAGACTTTTTTTATGTAATTTCGACTTTCATAATTGTAACTTTTTATCGTCGTAATTTAGACGTTTTAATTTCATAATTTCAACTTTTTTAATGTTGTAATTTGAACGTCTAATGTTTTAAACGTTTACTGTTGTATTTTTGATGTTTTAATGTCATAATTTAGACTTTTAATTAATATTGTAATTTGAACGTCTAATGTTTTAAACGTTTACTGTTGTATTTTAGATGTTTTATTGTCCAAATTTAGACTTTTGTAATTTTGTAATTTCGACTGTTGTAATTTCTACTTTTTATTGCTATGATTTCTATGACTTTTTACTGTTGTAATTTCAACTTCATATTTAATGTCCTAATTATTGTTTTAATTGCAACTTTTTATTGTTTCAGTTTATTGTAAGTTTGTGTTTTAATTTGTGATTTACAAAAGCATGATTTTTTTCTTCTGTGACAGAGACTGTGTTTCTGGCAGACTTACTCTTGTGATTGAGCGTGTCCAGGATCTGTGTTGCACACGTCAGCGGTCGGTGTTGGTGTTGGTGTCGGGCCGGTTGGTTCGGTCTCTGAAGACACGCCAGCATGGTGCCGTTTCAGCTCTACAGGTCAGAGATCTGTAACAAGGGACAAACCAGTTCAAAATGAGTCGATCAGACGTTTCTAAACCAGCAAACAGAAGCTGCTACATGAGATTCAGACTCATAGTGCGTGGTCTGTTTCTGGAACCCTCTGATTTATCTGCTTATTGCTCTCATTTCCAGAGGGCAACAGTTCAGAAGCATCTGTATGGACACGATTACCAACAACAGCAGAGATGAAAGAAACCGCCTGGAGAAACATCAGCAGACCTTCATCTTCGCCTCACAGGAATCCTTTCTTCAAAACCAGTGACCCGACAGCTAAAACCTGCGCATTCACAACAAGGCCTCCATTATGGCACATTTGTCAAGAAGAGAAGATTCAGGTTTGTGTGGAGAGAGAGAGAGAGAGCGAGAGAATAAATCAGGTCCTCCTGGTAAAACCCGTTGTAGTTTTATCAACAAGCGTAAAAGCAGCTTCAGCTCAGGGCAACACATGCATTAAAGACACAAGAACTCTATATTCTATATATATATATATATACATATTCAAAGGAGAAAGTGAACAAGAGAGACGATTTATAAGGGACGGCAACGACTTCAGCCTGGAGTAAACATTCAGCGTTCGTTCATCTGCAAAAAACACTTCAGTTTCCACAAAATTCTGAAGCAGAGCAACTGTTTTTAACATTGATAATAATCATAAATGTTTCTTGAGCATCAAATCATCATATTAGAGTGATTTCTGAAGGATCATGTGACACTGAAGACTGGAGTAATGATGCTGAAAATTCAGTTTGACCACAGGAATAAATTACACTTTACTAAATATTCACTGTGACGTGCCTCTAGGTCCGTACTACGGGTTGTGGCGGGGACTTTGAGGCAATCATAATGTGAAACACCTGCAGAGAATTATAAAAGGTGATTGTTCTCTGACTTCACGTTGCTTCATGGTTGCTGCTTTATTTGTTTATTATTCGTTTGCTTCATGTAGTAGTTTAGTTTGGGAATTTGTGTTTGCAGGCCTGTATTTTGGAGTGTGTATTTTGTGTTTGTGTTAATTATGTAACTTAAACTTTATTTATGTTGGTGTTCCGAGCGGAATGTTTTCCGTAGCTATGTTTTTTTATTATTTAGGTATGAGTTGTAAATGTTATTTTTGTTAATAAATACTTTTTGATTGGCTTTTATTCTCGTTGCCTCCCTCATTTGTCGCGGCTCAGAGCCGGCCGTGACGACATAGAAAACAGCTGTTTTACATTGGAATAATATTTTGTGATATTAACTGTATTTTAGAGTGCCACTGTACACTACCAGTCAAAAGTTTGGGATCTGTAAGATTTTTTATGTTTTTAAAAGAAATCTCTTCTGCTCACCAAGGCTGCATTTATTTGATAAAAAAAAACAATAAAAAAACAACAACAAAAAAAAAAACAGTAATATTGTTGTCTATGTGAATATATTGTAAAGTGTAATTTATTCCTGTGATCAAAGCTGAATTTTCAGCATTATTACTCCAGTCTTCAGTGTCACATGATCCTTCACAAATCATTCTAATATGATGATATGATGCTCAATAAACATTTATGATTATTATCATATGATTTTAAAATGTCAAAATATTTAACAATATTAGTGTTTATTTTTTTTGCTTTTTAAAAACATTAAAGATCATACCATTTCAAAACGTTTGACTGGTAGTGTATATTCACAAAGAAAACAAATATTTTACATTATAAAAATATCTCACTGTTTTACTGTATTTTTGAGTGCTACTGTACACACAGAAGACAGAACGTCATGAGGGAGAGTAAATGATGAAGTGTCTCTACAGAAAAACGAAGGATCTTCTTGTTGTCTTTGAGCTGTCGGAGGGACGTCAAACTTTGAATGGCAAGGACGGTAAATCCTTGGCACTTTGCTGTGACATCGGCACCAGCGATAAGAATATTATCAGGCACAATGAGATAACGCTCCCGCACACCGACCCACGCCGATCAAGGATTCCTGATAATCCCTGTTTTCTGCTATTTTCCCACTTTAACTCGTCTCAGGCCCGAGGGCAGAAACACAAGGCGTCTAATTATATCAGAACAGCGCCGAGAAGTGCTGGGCGTTTGAGGAGATAAAGTCACATGACAAACAGGACCCTTTACATCTCATCTGATCCATGTTTGAATCCCTCGGGATGAGACCGTGGATCCGGTTCGCTGAGCTGATTCTGGAAGCTACAAAGGAAGCTCCATTTTTGCCACAAAAGAATAAAATCATGCTTTGTTAAATCTTAATTATGACATAAAAAGTAAAAAAATTCTGTCATAATTTTATAATTTTATTTAGTATGTCAATGTTTAATGTCATAATTTTCAATGTTGTAATTTCTCCTTTATATTGTTGTAATTTCTACTTTTTTCTGTCGTAATTTTGACTTTTTGCTGTAATTTAGATTTTTTTGTCAATTGCAAATTTCGTAATTTCAACTTTTTAAATGTCAATTTCGACTGTAATTTTGACTTTTTAATGTCGTAATTTTGTCTTTTTACGGTCATAATTTTGTCTTTTTACTGTCGTAATTTCAACTTTTTATTGTCGTAATTTCAACTTTTTATTTAATGTCATAATTTTGACTTTTTGCTTTTTCCTTGATCTTTGTACATGTAAGAGGTCATTGTAATATAAAAACCCTGTACGTTTCAGAACTCAGAACTTCCTCGTTAGTCCAAAAACAGCTTTTATTGAAACCAAACATGCTGAGACTCTCAAAACAGCCAAATAGCGTGCGATTAATCGTCCTGAACAACACATCGCTCTACCGTTAGTCATCAGTAATGGTTTAATGAAAGAATAACACTGGTATTCTCATGACCGGAGTGACGAATCAGCTTTATTGACTTCTTGTTTTCAGGTTGAAAGTTTGGAAAGTGACTTTGGTTTGGAGGATTTGTACAGATCAGCTCCTGTAGGATGAGTGACAGACCGTCTCTCTGTGGAAACGGGATCCTATCAGAATAATGAGAAGATAACAGAGAGAGAGAGAGAGAGAGAGAGAGAGTTTGACACGCAACATCAGCGGATTCATCCGTAAAACTCCTCATGCATTTTTAATGGAATCTATAACTCCAGGATTAGCCGATAAGAGACGGTCCTGTTTAAATTTTCTAATGCTTAGCATAATTGGTATCAGAGCGCAGCGGAGAAGACAAAGATGTTTCTTTAGAGCCGAGCTGCTAAATAACCTCTTGAAACCGTTCAAGCACGTCTCACCGAAGCCGGGAAACATGCGCTCATTTACATCCCAACATTTACAGGGGATTCGCGGCCCGCTTTACATGGAAATGCAGATCTGATGGATTATACAGCGACTGCGGCTTCATCACACGTTTATCTATACAGCCTCATAATTAGTGCACTGCAAAAATGCTTTTCTTACTTAGTATTTTTGTCTTGTTTCCACTTTCCAGTCTAAATATCTTAAAAATTCTTAAATAAAGATGTCTTTGTTAAAGTAGTAAAATGCCATACGATTTTATGTCTTCTTTTCTGGGGAAATAAATCAAAATTAAGTGAGTTGTTGCTTAATAAAAGCAAAATTATCTGCAAATGGGGTCAGAAAAATAATCTTAATTGAAACAGAAACAAGATTATTTTTCTTACCCCATTGGCAGATAATTTTGCTTTTATTAAGCAACAGCTCACTTAATTTTGATTTATGTTCCCAGAAAACAAGACATAATAGCTTATGGGATTATACTACTTTTAAGACATCTTTATTTAAGAATTTTTTAGATATTTGGACTGGACAAAAATACTAAGCAAGAAAAGCATTTTTTGCAGTGTGCGCGATATGAGTTATACTGCTGATTTATGCATGATATAAATATGTTGTTCACAAGCGCTAAAAATTGTGTGTGGAACTACTTACACAAACATACACATTAATCAACACATTTATTTGCTAACACTTTACAATAAAGTCCCATTAGCCAGTGCATTAACTAGTCATTTGTTAATGTTTGATAAAACTGTGAAATGTCATCGTTCTTTTTCACTTTTCAGTTTGAAAAAACATTAAAGTCACAAGTCTTGAAACACAAAGTTGCATGTAGAAATTGTAAGTCGCACATCTGATCTAATGAAGTGTTTCTGTCTGTGACCCGCCGCTCCTTTTTATCGTCGTAATTTCGAACTTTTGCTGTCATAATTCGACTTTTTAATATCTATTGCAACTTTCCTGATTTCGACTTTTTAAATGTAAATTTCAACTTTTTTGTCGTATTTTCATTATTGACTTTTTATTGTTGCAATTTTGACTTGGTTGTCATAATTTCTACTTTTTAATGTCATAATTTCAACTTTGTCATTTAGATTTTTTTATGTTGTTATTTCGACTTTTACTTTCATAATTTCAACTTTTTACTATAGTAATTTTGACGTTTTAACCCTCTGATGGTCTTCGTTTAGCAGTCACACTGGGGGCCTTCCCGGTCATAAATGACCGGACACCTAAAAATGAAACTTCCTCCATCCCAGTAAAAACCAATGCAATTTATTTTTGTTCTATAATATTTATTCTTTTTAATTTAGAATTTTGAGACAATTTGATTGAACTTATTAATATTTATGCAATATTTATAGTCCATTTTTTGCCATTGAAAATAATGTTGGTTTTTTTTTTTTTTTTTTTTTTTTTTATTCTATGCAGTATTTTCGGGTAAAATAGAGACTAGGCTTTCAGAAAAAAAATAAAATAAAAAAAAATTCATCAATTTATTAATCATAAAATTAAATAAAACATGTTATTGCATGGGTTTACCACTAGATGCCTGTATAGCTCTTAATGGAGATGTTTGTGAATTCTAGTTGTTTTTGGACCAAATTACTTACTTTTAAGATGTGGATTGAATGTATTTTTTTAGAAATTCTCAAATAATACTTTTTGCCAAGGTTTATAACATTTTATTAATTATTATTTTAATAATTTTAATAATTATTATATTAATTATATATACATATATTAATTATAATTATTAATTATGTTATGTTTTTCACTCTTGATGTTTTAGAGCTTCACCCCTTCATTGCTGAGCATTTTTTTTCTGCATCGTGGCTGATTTTTAGAGAATTTTTGTGTTTTTGTCAATTTCCCATTCATTTCCTAGGGGGGTAATTTTGACCGAAGACCAAAATCATAACTAATTTTTTTACGACCACTTAGCATGCTCGGATCATGAACTCAATTTTTTTGTGTGTTCACATACCTAATGCCAGAAAAGTCACCAAGTTTCGTAACATTCTGATGAAGCTGTGATTTTTAAAAATTCAAAACAGATTTTTGTAATCTGAATTTATTGGTGTGTATGTGTATAAACGTGTGTTTGTATGTGTGTGTGTGTGGGTGGGTGTGAATTTTTTGCACTCTTGATGT
>NC_140229.1:962392-1062392 GCF_951802725.1 Rutilus rutilus
AACTCAAAAGCCATTCAAGTCATTCATATGCATATATTTCTGAGTGTTTATAATTTAAAAGAAATTAGCATTTTTAAACAGACTCACTATTAATTGTCTGTCTATCACTATCAAAGCTTGACAACTATCCTACGACAACATGCTGGAACACGCTAACAACATGCTTATTCAAGTTAGCAATGTGCTAATTGGTAACAACATGCTAATTCATTCTAGCGACATGCTAAAACAAAAACATGCTAGCAATGTACCAATTCAAGCAAGCAACATGTTATCTAATGCTAGCAACATGTTAAATCATGTTAGAAACTTGTTAAAAACCTGTTCAAATATGTTAGCAACATACCAATTCATGCTAGCAATGTGCTAATCATGCTAGTAGCATGCTAAAAATGTTAGTAATGTGATACATAATGCCAACAATGGTCTAAAACATACTATCAACGTGTTAAAGCATGATAATAACATGTTAATTAATGCTAGCAATGTGTTAGCACATGCTAGTAACATGTTAATTTATCTTAACAACATGCTAATTCATGCTAGCAATGTGCTAATTCATGCTAATCATAATTCATAATTCATGCTAGCAACATGCTAATTCATTCTACCAACATAAAATAAAACATGCTAGCAATGTGCCAAATCAAACAAGCAACATGTTATCTAATACTAGCAACGTGTTAAATCTAGCTAGAAACATGCTAAATGTGCTATAAACATGTTAAAACATGTTAACAACTTACCAATTCATGATAGCAATGTGCTAATCATGCTAGTAGCATGCTAAAAATGTTAGTAATGTGATACATAATGCCAACAATGGTCTAAAACATACTATCAACGTGTTAAAACATGATAATAACATGTTAATTAATGCTAGCAATGTGTTAGCACATGCTAGTAACATGTTAATTTATCTTAACAACATGCTAATTCATGCTAGCAATGTGCTAATTCATGCTAATCATAATTCATAATTCATGCTAGCAACATGCTAATTCATTCTACCAACATAAAATAAAACATGCTAGCAATGTGCCAATTCAAACAAGCAACATGTTATCTAATACTAGCAACGTGTTAAATCTAGCTAGAAACATGCTAAATGTGCTATAAACATGTTAAAACATGTTAACAACTTACCAATTCATGATACCAATGTGCTAATCATGCTAGTAGCATGCTAAAATTTTTAGTAATGTGATACATAATGCCAATAATGGTCTAAAACATACTATCAACGTGTTAAAGCATGATAATAACATGTTAATTAATGCTAGCAATGTGTTAGCACATGCTAGTAACATGTTAATTTATCTTAACAACATGCTAATTCATGCTAGCAATGTGCTAATTCATGCTAATCATAATTCATAATTCATGCTAGCAACATGCTAATTCATTCTACCAACATAAAATAAAACATGCTAGTAAATGTGCCAATTCAAACAAGCAACATGTTATCTAATACTAGCAATGTGTTAAATCTAGCTAGAAACATGCTAAATGTGCTATAAACATGTTAAAACATGTTAACAACTTACCAATTCATGATAGCAATGTGCTAATCATGCTAGTAGCATGCTAAAAATGCTAGCAATGTAATAAATAATGCCAACAATGTGCTAAATCATACTAGAAACATACTAGAACATGATAAAAAAATACTAGCAATGCGTTAAAACATGCTAATAATAATAATATGTTAATTCATGTTAGCAATGTGTTAAAACATACTAGCAACATGCTAATTCATGCTAGCAATGAGCTAAAACATGCTAGAAACATGCTAATTCATGCTATTGGTGTTTTAAAATCTGCAAAAAACATGCAAGCAAAACTTTCAGTAACTGTAACTTTCAGACATCGATTTGTCAAGCCAACATAAAAGTTTGTCCTAACGAACTTTACTCTCTAGTAAATATTATTCTTCATACTCAAACTCTGTAAGGTCATGATCATTTTCCGTCACACTTAATATCAGATAAAATATCCTCTATTCAAGCAGTTTGTTTTACCACTGAAACCAGTGCCTCTCTCAACACCACACTGACAACAAAATCAAAGGTTACAAATAAACCCATGAACATGGAAACACATTAAAAAGAAAACACTATTAGATTATATTCTTCTAGAATTAGTGTTTTGTGCAGATTAATGGCAAACAAGTAACCTCACTTATCTCTGTCAAGTTTTCGACAATGTAACAACATAACATATTCATTAAGAATAAATCAACACCATATAAAGAAAGACAATAGGCTATATTGCAAACAAATAAACAAATAAATAAGTACATTTAGTGTCCTTTTTTATTTATGTAGTAGGCCTATGTCTGACTAGCAGCACATGGATGTATTAAACAATGTACAACAATCATATATTTTTATGTTTATACACTTAAAATGCATATAATCAGATCGAAAGGCACTTCAATATCTGTGCAGTGACGCCCTCTGCTGGATCACACTGGCACATGCGCAGTGACGCCCTCTGCTGGATCACACTGGCACATGCGCAGTGACGCCCTCTGCTGGATCACACTGGCACATGCGCAGTGACGCAGTGACGCCCTCTGCTGGGTCACACTGGCACGCCTCGGGCTCGCAGTAACTTCACTTCAGTTTGTCAAATAAAAAACACAATGATTCTTATATATCATCAGCATGTTTTCAATACCGTTTCCTTTGAGGTTCGTAAGGGTTTGTGATCGTCCAGATGGGTTTGTTCAGTTCTGCGGACGCGTTTAGTCAGTGACGTACATTTATTTCGGTTCGTGTCCTGGATTAATATCAGACGATTCTGTCAATCATCGGTTGAAAATAGACTGGTAAGTATATTTTTCGTGTTGTTTATTGTTTAATACACATATACAATTGGCTGACATGCGTGAATTCAAGCCTGTTTGTTTTATTAAAAATGTTCAAGTTCAGTGACTAATGGAAAGTACATTCGGGTGTGTGTGTGATAGAGAGAGAGAGTGTGTGTGTGTGTGTGTGTGTGTGAGAGAGAGAGAGAGAGAGAGAGAGAGAGAGTGTGTGTGTGTGTGTGTGTGTGAGAGAGAGAGAGAGAGAGAGAGAGAGAGAGAGAGAGAGTGTGTGTGTGTGTGTGTGTGTGTGTGTGTGTGTGTGTGTGTGTGTGTCAAAGATGGGGCAAATTGTCACATTGATTTATCTCAAGACAAGATGATTTCAACTGATCTCAGTTTTTAAATCTCGAACAGGTTTGATGTTTTATGTGTTTGTTTTATTAATCATGTTCACGTTCAGTGACTGATGGAAAGTTTATTCGGTTATTAATAGAAGCTCATAATGTGAAGTTAAACAGTGACATATGAGAGACTCGGTTCACATGATGTTTATATCAGTCACACTATTAAAACTCCATCTTATTCAGCCTGTTCAACCTCTGTTTCAGGCCAAAGGTCGTGAACTATGGAGGCGGTCCTGGAGAGGCTTCAGACACTGACCTCAGATCAGCTGAGAGAGCAGATCATCAGCGCCGGACTCAAGTGTGGCCCGATAACAGCCACCACCCGCAGCATCTTCGAGAAGAAGCTGGCTCGAGCTCTCCTGGAGGGCGGTGATGTGGCCGTGGTGCATTCTGGGAGTTCAGATCCTGTCGAAGAGCCAATCAGCGAGACCGAAAACCGAGAGGAAACGAATCATGACGCTCAAACGTCCACGGAAAGTCCATCTGTTTATTACGGCGTGTGTCCTCAGCGGGACGACCCTTCGGTGGACGATGGTCTGTGTTTAATCATCATTCTTGTTTAATTAGTCCTGTTTTCCGGCTCTACTAGAGCAGGTTTTCCTGCTTGAATGTTGATTATTTTCCTCATATTCTCCATTGTTGCGGCTCCTCTCTTCCCAGTCTGTCAGTAACGCTCAGTTTAGTTCCTGTTAGTGTTGCCAGACGTACGATAATTATGACCTCTGTACGATGTACGATCAATAATCAAAAAAATCCCATAATGTACGATATTTTCAGAAATTCAAATGGTGGTGGTTGTAATCATTGGGCTTCTCTACTCATTGGTCTAGCTGTGGATCCTACGTCTACTCTCATGATTGTGAGGAGAATGTGATCGTGGTGTTACGTGTTGCTCACGTTACGTCTTCTCGGCCAATCACCGTGGAGAATGACTCTCACGAGGACAAGTTAACGTTCCTGCCGCGGCGCTTAAGTCAGTTGTTTTCAAGCTGAGCTCAATAGTTTAGCAATAAAGTAATTTGCTGGTCGTGTCAAAAAGTTGTTGGTCTAGAATCTAGAAGATAAATAGTTGTATTCTGAACTCGTGTACGATAATTTTGAGCTTCTGGTATGATACTTGGACATTTCCAATCTGGCAACACTGGTTGCTGTCTCTATGAAGCCCCTCCTTCTGAAAAGCACACTGTGCTCTGATTGGTCGGCTTGAGCAGTGTGTTGTGATTGGTCGAGCGCTTCGAGTGTGTTTGGGAAATGTCCCGCCCCTTACCATAACCGCCAGTTTAACACACTACTAACTAACTCAACCAGGCCCCGCCCCTTTATTCTGTGCATGAATTATTTAAATGAGGAATATTGTGACGTGTTCGTTCCCGGAAGAAACTCACGACTACAGTGGAGGCGTTTCAGGAGTTCAGGAACACTGACACTGATATAGAGAATGTTTAATCATAACTAGTGTTTATTAGACTGGGTAAACGCAGCCTGATCTGCCAGCGATTTGATTTGATTTGAAATTTGCGGGAACCAATCACAAACTGGCTTATCCACCTGGCGCGCTATTGGCGGGTTTGATCCAATCCAATTCCAGACACGTTACGGCTCTGTCCAATTATTTTGTATAAATACAAACACATGCATGTATATATTTAATAAATATTTGCATGTATATACTGTATATTTATTTATACAATATATAAATATAAATGTTTTATATATATATATATATATATATATATATATATATAAATGACACATTTTTCTTAAATATATACATGTATATGTTATATAAACAAACTTTTATTTTGGATGTGATTAATCGTGTCACAGCCCTATTGTAGAGTGTGACTGTTTGTGATATATTTCACTGACACTGTTACTGAGAAATGTGAAATTGTGCTAATCATAACCAGTGTGGATGCTGTGATCAATAACAGGCTCGCCGCATGTGTATGCTGATAAGACGAAGGCGCTGAAGGCCGTGATGAAGCTGAAAGGCGCTCGATTTAAAGCCTTCGCTAGTAAAGAAGACGCTGAGAACTTCGCTAAAGGTTTCTGTGAAGGAGGAGCGTCGCCACACAAACCCTCCCCGGAGAAACCCAGCGCTGTGTCCGTCACTGGTGAGCCCAACCATTCACATTACAGCTGCACGATTAATCATCAAAAGATCGCAATCCTGATTCAAACTTATTATATAAAATATATACATATATATATGTCTATACTTAGACAGTTATGTATTTGTAAAATAGCGTATTTGTACAAAATAGAGTAAACCACCTTTTGAAAGAAGCTTGATTCTTAAAATAACAATTGTATCATTTACATCATTATACCAGTAGGTGGCGACAAGTGACTGTTAAAATATGTATTTGTCATTGAATCATTAATTTAAAAGATTTGTTCAAAAACACTGATTCATCCAGTAATGAAGCAAGTGAAGCATTAATGAGTGAGTCATTGAATCATTCATTCAAGAGATTTGTTCAAAAAAATGCTGATTCATCCAGTAATGAATCAAGTAAAGTCTTAATAAGAGAGTCGTTGAATCATTCATTCAAGAGATTTGCTCAAAAACGCTGATTCATCCAGTAATGAATCAAGTAAAGTCTTAATGAGTGAGTCATTGAATCATTTATTCAAGAGATTTGTTCAAAAACACTGATTCATCCAGTAATGAAGCAAGTGAAGTCTTTATGAGTGAGTCGTTGAATCATTCATTCAAGAGATTTGCTCAAAAACGCTGATTCATCCAGTAATGAATCAAGTAAAGTCTTAATGAGTGAGTCATTGAATCATTTATTCAAGAGATTTGTTCAAAAACGCTGATTCATCCAGTAATGAAGCAAGTGAAGTCTTTATGAGTGAGTCATTGAATCATTCATTCAAGAGATTTGCTCAAAAACGCTGATTCATCCAGTAATGAAACAAGTGAAGTCTTTATGAGTGAGTCATTGAATCATTTATTCAAGAGATTTGTTCAGAAACGCTGATTCATCCAGTAATGAAGCAAGTGAAGTCTTTATGAGTGAGTCACTGAATCATTCATTCACGAGATTTGCTCAAAAACGCTGATTCATCCAGTAATGAAGCAAGTGAAGTCTTTATGAGTGAGTCCTTGAATCATTCATTCAAGAGATTTGCTCAAAAACGCTGATTCATCCAGTAATGAAGCAAGTGAAGTCTTTATGAGTGAGTCATTGAATCATTCATTCAAGAGATTTGCTCAAAAACGCTGCTTCATCCAGTAATGAAGCAAGTGAAGTCTTTATGAGTGAGTCCTTGAATCATTCATTCAAGAGATTTGCTCAAAAACGCTGATTCATCCAGTAATGAAGCAAGTGAAGTCTTTATGAGTGAGTCATTGAATCATTCATTCAAGAGATTTGCTCAAAAACGCTGCTTCATCCAGTAATGAAGCAAGTGAAGTCTTTATGAGTGAGTCCTTGAATCATTCATTCAAGAGATTCATTCAAAAACGCTGATTCATCCAGTAATGAATCAAGTAAAGTCTTAATAAGAGAGTCGTTGAATCATTCATTCAAGAGATTCATTCAAAAACGCTGATTCATCCAGTAATGAAGCAAGTAAAGTCTTAATGAGTGAGTCATTGAATCAGTCACTCAAGAGATTCATTCAAAAACGCTGATTCATCCAGTAATGAAGCAAGTGAAGTCTTTATGAGTGAGTCATTGAATCATTCATTCAAGAGATTTGTTCAGAAACGCTGATTCATCCAGTAGTGAATCAAGTAAAGTCTTAAGAGAGTCGTTGAATCATTCATTCAAGAGATTCATTCAAAAACGCTGATTCATCCAGTAATGAAGCAAGTGAAGTCTTAATGAGTGAGTCATTGAATCATTCATTCAAGAGATTCGTTCAGAAACGCTGATTCATCCAGTAATGAATCAAGCGAAGTCTTAATAAGAGAGTCATTGAATCATTAATTGAAGAGATTCATTCAAAAACGCTGATTCATCCAGTAATGAATCAAGTGAAGTCTTAATAAGAGAGTCATTGAATCATTAATTCAAGAGATTCATTCAAAAACGCTGATTCATCCAGTAATGAAGAAAGTGAAGTCTTTATGAGTGAGTCATTGAATCATTTATTCAAGAGATTTGTTCAAAAACGCTGATTCATCCAGTAATGGAACAAGTGAAGTGTTAATGAGTGAGTCATTGAATCATTCATTCAAGAGATTCATTCAGAAACGCTGATTCATCCAGTAATGATTCAAGTGAAGTCTTAATAAGAGAGTCATTGAATCATTAATTCAAGAGATTCATTCAAAAACGCTGATTCATCCAGTAATGAAGAAAGTGAAGTCTTTATGAGTGAGTCATTGAATCATTTATTCAAGAGATTTGTTCAGAAACGCTGATTCATCCAGTAATGAATCAAGTGAAGTCTTAATGAGTGAGTCATTGAATCATTAACTCAACCCGATTTTTTAAAAATATATATTTTTTTAATTAATTAAACTTTTTTATAGACAGCAGCAATTAACATTTTGTCAGAACCTTTAGTAAAACCTTTACCAAAAAAATCGTGATTCTCAATTTATCCAGAATCGTGCAGCTCCAGCTCATATCTAAAGTGGTAATGATGACGTGGGTTTTGAGCATCATGTGTGTTTGTGCAGAGTGGTTGATGAATGCAGATCCTGCGAACATGGAGAAGGCCAATGAGTTCAGGAGTCCACGAACACAAGATCTGACGGCGAAGCTTCGCAAAGCCGTAGAGAGAGGAGATGAGGAGACCTTCAGAGAGCTCGTCTGGGGAAACCCAAGATATCTCATCGGATCCGGTGACAATCCCACTATTGTGCAGGTGGGACTTGATTTAGAAAGGTTTGGGGTTGTTAAGATTTGTTTTTGAAAGTCTCACAAACGCTGCATTTGTTTGATCAAAAATACAGTAAAAACAGTGAAATATACTGTATTCTGGTTGAGTTAGTTAGTAGTGTGTTAAACTGGCGGTTATGGTAAGGGGCGGGACATTTCCCAAACACACTCGAAGTGCTCAACCAATCACAACACACTGCTCCAGTCGACCAATCAGAGCACAGTGTGCTTTTCAGAAGGAGGGGCTTCATAGAGACAGGAACTAAACAGAGTGTTACTGACAGACTGGGAAGAGAGGAGCCGCAACAATGGAGAATATGAGGAAAATAATCAACATTCAAGCAGGAAAACCTGTTCTAGTAGAGCCCAAAAACAGGATTTTGAAAGGGCAGAATAGGTCCTAGTGCTGTCACGATACTGGAATATCCAATTTCGATACGATTCCTTGAAATATATTGATATTTGATACCATTTTCTGTAGATACCTACTACAGAAATGAAAGTAATCAAATGTAAAATAACACAGAACATTAAATACAGAATAATGCTTACAATTAAAGTTACAAAAGTTATTCAGTCAAGAGCAGCGAGTGATTTTCTCTGTCTTCTGTTCCTTGATTAACATGACAGACGGCAGCAGGTTTATTAGGCTACTGTCCCTTTAAGAGCGAATGCACAGTATATTGATACACAACATGTGTTTTCTCTCAGCTGTTTAACTTCCAAAAGTTAACTTTAACAGTTGAGAACAGTTAAACATTTGAGGGAAACCTATATATTTTTCTTTATACTTTATATTTTTCCGTTTTAAATATATTGGATCCGTGCATTCGCTCTTAAAGTGACAGTAGCCTAATAAACCTTCTGCCATTTTCAGATACTTTATTTATCTGAATACTCAATAAGACGGGCATTTTGACATAATTTTGTATGCTGGATGTACATTATACTTTATAAGCATACATTATACTTGTACAGCTTTCATTCTTCAGGTCAATCATATATTCATGGGGGGGAAAACAGTTTGAATAAGGAAAGTGATTTCTTTGTCATAATATCCTTTCTATGGCTGAAGTCACCCGTCGTTGCATGTGCTGCACTTTATTTGTACTACCATTTTGTTTTATTAGCTTATTTTCCTTTATCGATTTATACTTTTTAGAATTTGAACGATAATAAAGATATTGTTTGATAAGTGAGTTCTCTGATTTTAGTCCTTGAAAACCGAAAAAGTAGTGCTTGGAAGTTCCTGTACGAATGGATACATATCGGAATATCAACACTAACAGGTCCTCTTTAATACCAAGCATCGAGTCCAGTGTGTTTGCTGTGGTTTGTCCAGGAGGGATGCAGATATAATGTCTTGCACGTCGCAGCGAAAGAGAACCAGGCTGGAATTGCTCGTCTGGTCTTGGAGACGCTGGAGGACCCGGAGTTCATGAGGCTGATGTATCCTCACGACCAGGAGCTCATGCTGTGGCAGCGCATCCGGTACGTCGTCGACCTCTACCTCAACACACCTGACAAAGCCGTGAGTAACACGCACACACACACACACACACACACACACACACACACACAAACACACACACACATGCACACATACACACATGCACATATGCACACACACACACACACACACACATACATATGCGCACACACACACACACACACACACACACACACACATACATATGCACACACACACACACACACACATGCACACACGCACACATACACACATGCACATATACACACTCACACACACGCATACACACACATACATACACACATGCACATATACACACACACACACACACACACATACATATGCACACACACACACACACACACACATGCACACACGCACACATACACACATACACACATGCACATATACACACTCACACACACATACACACATGCATACACACACATACATACATGCACATATACACACTCACACACACATGCACACATACACACATGCACACACGCACACATACACACACTCACACACACATGCACACACGCACATACACACATGCACATATGCACACAGACACACACACACACATACATATGCACACACACACGCACACACATGCACACACGCACACATACACACATGCACATATACACACTCACACACACATGCACACATACACACATGCACACACGCACACATACACACACTCACACACACATGCACACACGCACATACACACATGCACATATGCACACACACACACATACACACATACACACATGCACACAGACACACATGCACACACACACGCACGCACACACACATGCACATGCACACAGTTTTAATTTAGTTCCTCTATTGTCCACAAGTGGAAATGTGTCTTTGGCTTCACTATACACCACACACAAGAACAGCAACACAACATAACAATGTACATAGAAAATATAAAACAATAACATTCCTGTATGTTCATATACAGTCTCTGCATACATATCCACCCCTACTCATATTCATATCTTCTCAACATTTCACTTTTGATAAATAGATCTCCTTCAGTTGTCTTTGTGTCTTACCTACAGTTTAGGTAATTTGGGAGTTCATAACAGGGTTCCCACAGCGTTCCCACAGGGTTCCCACAGCGTTCCCACAGGGTTCCCACAGCGTTCCCACAGGGTTCCCACAGCGTTCCCACAGCGTTCCCACAGCGTTCCCACAGGGTTCCCACAGCGTTCCCACAGCGTTCCCACAGCGTTCCCACAGCGTTCCCACAGGGTTCCCACAGCGTTCCCACAGGGTTCCCACAGCGTTCCCACAGGGTTCCCACGGGTACTGGAAATCCTTGAAAGTTTGTGAATCTGGAAAAAGAAAAGTGCTGGAAAGTGCTTGAATTTATTTTGTGCAGGAAGTTTTCTGGAAAAAATCCCGTATTATTCCCTCCGGTCCGCTAATGTGTTATCCCGCCAACACTTCGTGGCCTGTGCGCACTAGCTTGCTTGATTTACGTTAGTGACGCACATTTACGTGTTACGTTCAGTGTTTCCCGCGTGAGGTACTGTGTGCTGTACGTTGCCTTGATGTTCACCCACGCACAAAACTACTGCGATGAAACCTGAACGTTTGTTGTTGGACACAATAAGTGTGTCCCCACATTAAGTCCATGAATTTGAAGTGATCCGAGGTGTGGGAACTCTGTAGGTGTGGGAACCCTGTAGGTGTGTGAACCCTGTAGGTGTGTGAACCCTGTAGGTGTGGGAACCCTGTAGGTGTGTGAACCCTGTAGGTGTGTGAACCCTGTAGTGATGATAACTGTCTGAGATGTGATGTTCCTCAGAGCAACGAGACGCCGCTACACTTCGCCTGCAAGTTCGGCTGTCCAGAAGTGGTGGATGTTCTGTGTTCACATCCATGCGTGGACAAACACTGCAGGAACAAGTACGACCAGCAGCCGTCCAGTGTAAGAAAACCCTTTTCAGTTAGTAAACATGACCTAAAATTTAATTACATCATTTATTTTACTATTATTATTATTATTATGATTAGAAATAATAATAATTATTACTATATATACCATAACATTAATATTATTATTATTACTGACAAGCATTACTGTATTTATTATTATCTCTAAAAATAAATTATTATTACAACAGTTTCTGTTTGCACATACATTTTTTCAGGTTTATTTAACAGGGACAATGCACACTAATAATACTTAAATAAATGTATAGTGTGCCAAAATTAGCCAAAAGGCTATTTAAAAAATTACAAAATATCATTATTACAAACAAGCATAATAATAAATGATTAGTAGTAGTAGTAGTAATGTTATATATGTTTACTTAAATTAATATTATTAAAATGATTGTAATTGCAATTTCTGTGGGCACACACACTATAATACCACTACTTTTAATGAAGACATTTTTTTTAAATAATAACATTGCTATTATTATTATCACAAACCAGAATTTTTATTTTTTGAAATTATTGTTATTAAAATGATTATTATTACAGTTTATTTGTGGGCGGAGCTTAGGTGTAGTGATGGGAAGTCCGGTTCTCTCGGACAGTTCGTTTCGATGAACCGGTTCACCAGTACGTCCGTCATCCCGGGGGATAAAAATACATTCAAATAAAGTAATTTGTAATCATAACTTCAGTTAATTAATTTGTAATCATCGTCATAATCATCTTGGATAAGTTTCATACATTTACGTTTTGCAAATTAACGAAAATTTAATTTAAATCTCCTTTAAAGTTGTTCATTTATGTTCACGATTGTGCTGCTTTTTATCACAAAAATATATTTTTTATATATTTACGGTAGGAAATGTACTAAATATCTTTCATGGAACATGATCTTTACTGAATATCCTAATCATTTTTGGCATAAAAGAAAAATCTATAATTTTGACCCATAGGCTACAGTGTATTGTTGGCTATTGCCACGGATATACCCGTGCGACTCGAGACTGGGTTTAGTGGTCCAGGGTCACAGATTGTCTTTGAACTTCTGCTCTTGTGCACTTCCGTAAACACAAACTTTTATTTTGGATGTGATAACTGTGATTACTCGTTGCCCAGCACTAGTCCCTATATAAATAAACGTATAAATAAACTTAAATAAAACATGTGTAATATGTGAAATAATCACTGGTGTTCGTTCTGCAGATGATCTGTGAGCGGAGGAACAGAAGTAAGGAAGTGAAGCAGAAGATCCGGGAATATCTGGAAGGTCGGTGTCCGTCGTTCTGCTCTAGTTCTGTCAGTGTGTGATCAGGTGTGTTTCACCGCTGGGTTTGGTGTGTGTGATCAGGTGTGTTTCACTGCTGGGTTTGGTGTGTGTGTGTCACAGACAGGTTCTATGTGCCTCTGCTGCGGGCCGCTGATAACACACTGCCTCCGGAGATCAGCGTTCCCTGGTGCCCCGGGTCACCGGAGTCATGTGACCGCTTCTACAGGCCCGACCGGATGATGGACGGCCCCAAAAACCCGACCAAGATCATCAAGGCTTTCGTTGGGCCTCTGAACTCATCAAAGGTAGGTCATACAGTGCCTGTCAGAGGGTTGGAAACACGTTTGCGTTTTATGTTGTTAATGGTGCTTTACCTCTTTGAATCTCATTTGGAATTGTATAAATGTGTGCCAACAGAAATTATAATAATAATTTTAATGATTAGTACAATAATAAAAATAATAAAAAAAAATATATATTATAAACAAGCATAATTGTAAATTATTATTATTAAAATGTATACTTTAATTATTATTATTAAAGTTATTGTAATTACAATTTCTGAGCACACACAAATTATAATAATGATTTTAATAATACATTTTTTATTTTACTATTATTATTACTATGTAAACCCTAACCATAACATTATTATTATTACTATGTAAACCATAACCATAACATTATTATTATTACTATGTAAACCATAACATTATTATTATTACTATGTAAACCATAACATTATTATTATTACTATGTAAACCCTAACCATAACATTATTATTATTACTATGTAAACCATAACCATAACATTATTATTATTACTATGTAAACCCTAACCATAACATTATTATTATTACTATGTAAACCATAACCATAACATTATTATTATTACTATGTAAACCCTAACCATAACATTATTATTATTACTATGTAAACCATAACCATAACATTATTATTATTACTATGTAAACCATAACCATAACATTATTATTATTACTATGTAAACCCTAACCATAACATTATTATTATTATTATTATTACTAACAAGCATTAATACGTTTATTGTTATCTTTCTGTTTGCATATACATTTTATTAATAGTAATTAATAATAAAAACATATTATTATTATTATTACAATCAAGCAATTATTATTATGAGTAGTAATATATTTGTACTTAAATTATTATTATTAAAATTATTTTAATTACAATTTCTGTGGGCAAACAAATTATAATACCACTGAAAATAATAACATTACTTTTTATTTTGCTGTTATTATTATCACAAACAAGTATTATTATATATTTAAAAATACAATTATTGTTAAAATAATTATTATTACAGTTTCTGTTTGCACATACATTTGAATAATTAACTATTTTAAATTAATAACATTTTATTTATCATTTAATTTAGAAAACATTTATTTATTATTTATCCATTTTATCATTTAGTAGTAGGAATAACATTATTATTATTATTATTATTAAAAACAAGCATTATTAATTATTATTATTATTATATTTAAAAAAAAAAAATTACAATTTCTCTTGGCACACAAATTATAAAAATAATTGTAGTAATAGTAATAATTTATTAATAATGAAATAATTAATTCAATATTTTTTATATAATGCCTTTCAGAAAAACAAAGTTGCTTTGAAGGAATAAGAGAGACAAGAAACAACAGAACATAAAGAAAAATATCAAACAAACACATAATCCAGTCAAGCAAAGCAGCAAAACATAAACATATTTGCAAATCCAATTAAAAATGCGATGTTTTGCTGCAGGCGGAGGAGTTTCACCGACTGTGGAAAACGCCTCCTCGGGATCGAGCCGGATACTTCCATCATATCCTGAAGTCGGATTCGCAGCGGGGAGCGGAGCGAGTGGGCAGGTAAACCTAACGTCATTGTTTAACTGGCTACTCTCTGTCTCAGATGACGACATCACTTCCTGTCGGCCACCGTAACTTCTGTTGGGTGCAATTCACAACCTCACCACTAGATGTGCTTAAACTTACACACTGCACCTTTAAAATAAAACTGCACATTGTAATTTCTGTATGCTAAGTCTATTTATTACCAAGACATTTGTCAGTAATATAGTCAGAATGGGGGGAAATGTGAATTTCTGCGTTGCAGGTTTGATTTAAGGAGTATTTTCTTACATTTTCATCCTGTGCTCCTAAAACTGTTCAGTTAGGACAGTCATTCTTCAGCATTCCTCATGTGATGTGTCCGTCCACAGAGAGCTGGCTCATGAGAAGGGATACCCGTGGGCTGAAGACTGGGATTTCCTCCAGTGCTTCATTGACCTGTCCAGCAGGGAAGGGTTGCAGATGCTGGACGAGCACCTGAGGATCACAGAGGACCGTCTGATCCACACAGACCCTCCCCGTTCATCATCACGCTTGATCCACGCAGACGCTCCCCGTACATCATCACGCTTGATCCACACAGACGCTCCCTGTACATCATCACGCTTGAGTCTTAATTCGGCAGAAGATCCTGAAGGATCCCGACGGTTCCCGGTCTGTGACCTCATGCAGGAGTTTGAGAAGGTGTTGCTCTCTGTGAATCACATGATCAGATGTGATGAAGCAGATGATGGATCCAGTGTCAGCTCTGAGGAATACTTCACAGCTGATGAAGATGATGATGACAGAGCGTCTTCATCGGCATCGGACGACTCGGGATCATCGTTTAAATCCACTCGCAGCTCAGCGGATCGGGACACCGGCTCTGAGGATCGACACCGGTCTGACGTCTATATCCTAGGGTGAGGAATAACACACAGCTGGAGGAAAGTGCATTATTAAAACATAGTCAAACCAGACACCAGATATCATTTTTTATATTTTATTTACTAGTGTGTGCAGGACACTATAGTTAATTTATGTAAGTGAGGAGAGCAAAATAAAGTCAAATGTGACACATTATACCCAAATATTCCTCATACAGAGACTACCAGTGAAAAATTTGGGAGCAGAAATGATTGGGACACTTTGAGCTGATCATGTTTTGCTGAAGTGTGTTTTCTTTAATTGCTAATGCTCTTTTTACACACAGACTGAACACAATGAAGCATTGCTTGGTGATTGGTTGAGCTAAACTGGTATTATCTAATTGTGTAGTTAAATTTAACAGCTGACAGATATTCAACATAATTCATGTGTGAGACAGTCTAACAGAAGGATGGACAAAACCAGTCAAATATCAACTGAGTTCTGCTCATATTTTATTACCATTTTGAATAAACTGATAATGTGAGAAATGTTGAAGGTGTCTGAATAAATGTTGGTTTGACTGTAGCTCTTTATTAATTCTTTTGCCTTTATTTTGTCTAGTGATTCTCCTACTAAACTGGACAGTGAGGTTCTGCTGGCGCTGAGAGACGTGGAGATCGACCCGCTCGCGCTCCCCAACGTCACCAGATGGAGGAACCGGGTTCTGTCCTATTCTTCATCGGAAACACAGAGGTAGTGATTATCCTGGCACACGGGCTTCTCAAACTGGGGAGAAAAACTGTGTGAAAAATGTCAAAATAAATAACTTATTAGAAAGTAAGATTAAAATAAAGAAAAGAAAATAATCCATAAAAATGGATTTAAATGAAAAATAAATATTTAACTAAATTAGCAAAAATATTGGATTTAAAAATAAAAAAAACATGATTTAAGTAAATAAAATTGATTAAAATAATAGAATAATTGTAATTAAATAGTGAATAATACTAAAACAATCATAAATGATAATAAATAATACATCCAGCTGAACAGTACGATGCTGTGAAATAATGTAAATGAAACTACATAGAAATGGATTAAAATAAAAATAATTATTTTCAATAAATAATGCATATGATTAAAATAAATTAAACATGATTTAAGTAAATAAATTTGATTAGAATAAATAAATTAAAATAAATAAAATTGGATTTACATCAATTATTTCTAACAGTACAGTATGATGGCAAGTAGAAAAGAATGCAATTAATTAACCTTACAGAAACTAAATAAATAAAATGAATGAATTAATTAATTTCAATAAATAATAATAATAATAATAATAGGCTCAGATAAATTAGCAAATTTTATTAAAATAAATTGATAGGAAAAAATATAATTTGATGACACTAGATAAATGCCTAAATAAACAAAAGCATTTAATTTAAAATTAATAAATGAAACTTGATGTAAATAAATTATACATTAACAGTACAGTACAACAGAGAGGAGCAAATAATACAACAACATTGTAATAGAAACTTATTAAATAAAAACATGATATAAATAAATACATTTGAATAAAATTAAAAATGTATTAAATAAATGAAAATGTATTTCAGCAAATAAATAATAAATTAATACATTTAATAGATAAAAGAAATAGATATAAAACATAAATAGATAAAAATAAATAAAACATTATTTAAATCTGTACATGATTAAAAATAGAAGAAAAAAATAGAAAATTCAAATGAATGAATTAATCAAATTTGGTGTGAATTAACAAAAGCATATACATAAATAAATAAAACAATTAAAAATATATTTAAACGAATAAGTAGATTAAATATAAATAAAATAATTTTAAATTAATAAGCATTACAGTACTATAGTGAGTAGAAAATAATGCAATGATGTAATGTAATAGAAAATATATATTTTCCAAACAGTATTTTATACATATTTATAATATAAAATGTTCACAGTATTAACTGGCCCTTTATACTTAAAACATGTCGTGGCCTTTTAAATATGAGGATCATATTTGAGGGTCTAAAAGATTTTTCAACAACTTTAACTTTTCTCAAATATTCGTACTTTTATCCATCGTATTTTACGGACGTTAAGTCGCACCTGACTATTAGTGGCACCGGGTCAAAATTGCATTGAAACGTTTACAAAATCATAAACAGGTATTTTAGTTTAGTTCTGGAAATGATCTGCACAAATAAACTGGGCTTTCGCTCACCTCATCCGGCACGGATCTGAACGTTTGCATGTTTCGCATGCTTGATGTTTAATTGCATTACAGTTGCAGCAAGTTTCATATGATGAAAACACGACTTGTATTCTGTAAAATGCATTGAAATGAAATCTTGTGTGTGATTTCCAGCTGGCCGTCAGCTTCCCCGAGCAGAGGCGCTGAGAGTCGCAGTCCATCGGCCTTCACACTGAACCGGTCACCCGTCTCGCCGAAGCTCAGGAGCGCCGGTCACTTTCACCCGGGACAGTTCATGTTCAGTCCACCCAGCAGATCCTGCACTCGCCTTTAACCAGAGGTGCACTGAGGTCTTCTGGCACTCTACAAGCTCTTATATTCACATTTTATAACAGCTGAGGTTTACTACTTCCTAAACACTAATGCAAGTTAAAGAACATGTTTCTATGTTTGCACAGCAGTTGTGTTGCCTTTATCATGCTGGAGTTATTAATGTTTGCATCTGAAGTATGATGCATATTTAATTTATAATTATAATGTAATGAAATGTGTTTGTTTGTTACATAAAGACTTGTTAAGAAAACAGTTGGGCTGGTATGTTTTCTGAGTCCAGAATGACGAGATCGTATGCCTGTGAGTGTTGCAGGATTAATGGTGTTTATTCCTCTCCACCAGCAGGGGGCGCCACACCATACAGCTTCTGTAAACAGCTTCTATTATCAATTACTAGATCAGAGATCACTTAACATGACTTCTCAAATTAATTTGTGTTTTATAAATGTTTAAAAATGTAAAAATAAATAAAATACCAAATTTATTAAAAATAAGTGAATAAAAATGCATTTAAATTAATATATTTTATTAAAATAAATGTCTTAAAATAAATACAATTTAATGTAAATACACAATTAAATAAACAAAAACATGATTTAAATAAATACAATTTTATGTAAATACATAATTAAATAAACACACCCACTGACCCTCATGCCCCGCCCTCCACAAGCCACACCCACTGACATTATGCTCCGCCCACTCATCAACCCCTGTTCTTCCCTCTGTAAGCCACACCCACTGACCATCAAGCCCCGCCCTCTGTAAGCCACACCCACTGCTAGTATGCTCCGCCCACTCATCAACCCCTGTTCTTCCCTCTGTAGGCCACACCCACTGACCATCAAGCCCCGCCCTCTCAGCATCCCCAGTATAAATACACTGAACTGACAGGAGAAAGACACTGATGATTTAAACACTGATGCTGATGATGATGATGATGTTGGTGTGTGTCTGATGTGATGAGTGTGTGATTGTTGGGCTGATTGATGGATGTTGCAGATGAACGATGCGCAGGAGCAGCGCTTATATCCCAGTGTCCACCGCTGCCGCCCTGCTGGTCTCTTCATCCACACTCTTCTTCGTCTTCACGTAAGTCATACACACACACACACACACCCAGCACACAATAGTCATCATTTCAGCATCTAGATTAACTATAGACCCGATATAGTCCGGCTGTGAGTCACACACTTCCATCCAAAATAACCTTGAATTTGGTTACATGTCGTTTTTGCCAAAATAACTTGAGATTTATGATATTCCATCATGTCAGTCAGCAGTGATCACAGCGTGTGTGGTTTCATTTCTTTGACATGTTCTCTAACTGATGATAGTCTATTCTCAGGCGATGGTTTAGTCGTCTATTAAATCTCCACTGACAGCCCAAACGCTGCCTTGTTCTAGTCTACACGTCTGGCTGCTTTTGGACGCTATTAGACGTCTTTTAAACGCAGAACTGCATGCTGGGAATCCTCCTCCTCCATTCACGTAAACAGTTTTTATTTTTCTTTACCTTTAACTTTTACAGACACAAGGACTCCTGATATTCTTTCATGACACTCTTTTTCATTCACAGCGTTCATGTTGATTAAAGAGACTAGTTAGTTTTTATAGTTTCTGAAATCGTGTTTTATCAGGTAAGCAGCAGCACAATCACAAGCTATTTCTTAATTAGTGTATAATTTAGTATTGTGTTTATTTTAACCATTTTAACCAAAAGAGACTCAAAATACTCTGTTGACTTTGATCTTGCATACAAGTTTCATACATCATTCGATCCTGTTAAGTGTTGTTGTTTTTTTGTGAATACTCACAATAAAAACAAAGTGTTGTGAGTCTGCATCGCAAATTAATCAGCAATTGAGAAATTCAGGTTTAAATTGCTTTATCGGCATGGTAAAAAAAAGGCTTTAAATTGCCAAAGTTGAATCAGGCAGTGACTGACAGCACTCTGGTCCTATGGCATCGGTCATTGACTGATACAGTACAGAGACTGTACAGGGGTGCGTTCTCCGAAACTACCTTAACGCTACGTCGTTCTTAAGTTGTACCTTAAGAAGTACCTTATCGTTAATACGTGGTTTCCGAAACCTTCTTAGTGAAGTATACCTTCTGTAAGTCATACGTTCGTAAGGTTGGTCTGGAGCGCTCTTAGCTATACCTTATCGCTGCTGACGGTTCATACCGCTAGTGGCCACCACTACGCAAAAAGCTTTTTTACATCGCAGTTTAATTACACATAGAAAATTTTATATGAACATTTAATATAAAATCTGATTTAGTATTAAAATTACATTTTTACTTTACTTTAAAATTTTACACATAAAATACTTAAGTTATAGCACACCCAGTGTATGGAAGTGTTTTCATTAATAAAGTTTCCATACACTAATGGTTGTTAGCTTTTTTAATTACTATCCTAAGGCACATCAGCTGGCGAACCATTTGACAGAAAAGGCTTAGGAGTCTATATAAAGAAAGATGCGTTTACACAAACTTTATAGTTTTAAATCAAAGATGGCGCCGTCCGCGGAGCCAGTTAGTGTATGTCAACTACATGGCTGGTGGATAATCAGCATACGTTGTGGAGAACATTAACACACTTATGGCCGTAAGGGTTTGGGATTGCACACTTGCTTAATTATAAACACATACTCATATTTATTTCTGCATGTACATATTTCAATGAGCCCCGATAAATGCAGTTTGTACTATTTCTAAAACGCTTCTTTATAAAGAACATTGTTTTCTCAATACTTTACTTTAATACTTTACTTTACTTTACTTTAATACTTTAATAACCAATATTTACAATTATTGTATTAAAAATACAAAACAAAAAGACACACAAAAAAATAAGAACAAATACATACTCCACCAATTGTATTTGTAAAAGACGTACAGGTAAAAGTAGTCAAAAAAAGAGTGAATCTTCACCAGCTAAATGTACACGTCTCACTTGACATCACATATCGAACAGAGTAAGGGGTGGGAGGGGTGTCTGGAGCTGAGAATATTGCTGAGCTGTGGAGACAACACTATTCCGCCTTATTTAACTGTGTTAAAAGTGATCCCTATAGAGTGACAAATATTGCTAACAGTAGTCCAGTGATAATCACCTCCAGTGAAGTCTGCCAGGCAGTAGCACAGCTATCTGACAAGAAAGCAAGTGGGTTAGACCACATTACAGCAGAACACCTTAAGTTTGCTAGTCCAAGGTGGCAGTATTGCTTGCCATTTGCTTTTCTGGATTCATGACCCATGGTCTGCTACCTGAATCTATGTTGTCTGTTACCCTTGTGCCAGTGATTAAGGACAAGGCAGGCAAGGTTGGGAGTTTGGATAATTATAGGCCAATAGCCCTAGCCAGTGTGATATCCAAAGTACTGGAAAGGATTTTGCTTGATCGTTTAGGTCCCTTTATTGGTACCACTGATAATCAATTTGGCTTTAAAGCTAAGTTTGGTACTGATTTGTGTATTTATGCTCTGAAGGAGGCAACTCATAAGTACATAAGACAGAACTCATCCATGATAATTGGGTTTATTGATGCTTCTAAGGCCTTTGACAGAGTCAATCACCATAAGCTATTTGAAAAACTGAGACAAAGGGGTGCCCCTGATAGCATTATAAGAATCCTGGCTTACTGGTATGCCAACCAGAGTATGCAGGTTAAATGGGGTAATATAGAATCTGCCACTTTTGGGGTAAATAATGGGGTACGTCAGGGGGGGCTACTTTCACCAGCCCTCTTCAACTTTTACATGGATGAGTTATCCCATCAATTATCAAGTTGCAAAACAGGGTGTATGATTGGTAGCACCTTGGTTAATCATTTTATGTATGCTGATGATTTGGCCATTTTCTCTCCCAGCAGTGCTGGTTTTCAGCAGCTACTGAATATCTGCTCCGAATATGGGGTGAAATATGATGTGTTGTACAATCCCAAAAAGAGTGCTGTATTGATATGTAGGACAAAAGGGGACAGAGATCTTTGTTTTCCAGACTTTTATCTGTCAGGACAAGTGATGAGTGTCTGTAATAAAATTAAATATCTGGGTCATTACATTACAGATCAGTTATCTGATGATGAGGATTTGTACAGGCAGCGTCGCATATTATATGCCCAAGCTAACATGTTGGTAAGAAAATTCAACATGTGCACGGATGATGTCAAAATTAGCCTGTTTAAAGCATATTGCACTCCTTTGTATACTGCTCCTTTATGGACTAAGTTTAAAAAGGCAAGTATGCAGAAGCTTAAGGTTGCTTATAATGACTGTATGAGGATACTGCTCAACAAACCCAGGAGCTCCAGTGCAAGTGAACTGTTTTGTAATGCAGGGGTCAGTACCTTTCAGGCATTATTAAGGAGACTCATTTACAAATTTATTTGTCGCTTGAATGCCTCCAAGAACAGCATTGTTATGCGGTTGGTAAATCCTGGGTTTAGTACCATACGATATCAATCTTCACTGTGGAAACACTGGTATAACTGTCTTTTATAGAAATGTTTTAGTGTTGTTTCTCCTGTTTTTACCTCTGTGTATATGTTTATCTTTTTCTTTTTCATGTATGTTGTATGTCATGTCTCTGCCTTCTGAATGGACCATGAGTCTGGAATAAAAGTTGATGATGATTTACCTATACCGCTGTGAAGGAAAGAGCGCACAATCGATCATCGAGGCATCGATATCAACCTATTCAGCGCCTCCACCATGGACAGCACCTGCTAAGGTCGAACTTAAGAAGGTTTACCTTAAGCAACATCCTAAGGTATAGTTCGGAGAACACACGTAGGAAAGGTATACCTGTAGTTAAGGTGTACCTTTTGAGTATTCGTAGCGCGCTAAGAGACAACGTTATCGGAGAACGCACCCCAGGTACTTTAGCCCAATGTTGTTTGGGGTGGCTGGGGGGAAATATGATCTAATCGAAGACTGTAACCGAATGTAGATAAAGTCATGTAATGATTGGGCTAAGTTAAATCAAGACAACACTGCTGTATAATGTTATGGACTCTCACTGAGCTCTAAAATGCCACTCCACTCCACCTGAAAAAAGCCAGTACTGTATTATAAATAGTATTAGTATAGTGTTAATAAAATAAAAAAAATCGGACTTACCACGAGTAGGCTATCCAGTATCCTGATAGCAACGATGGCTAATGATAAATATCATTCGTCTGTAGGCTACTATTCCTTCTATAAGAAATCATCTCAACAATATAGTGTAGCAGCAAAAAAATACAGATATAAACTTAATATCACTAAAATGAAATAGAAAGCTGCGATTACAGACGCTCACATCCACACATAAACACACCACTGACGTCTTCACTTCCAGGTGAAGAAGCTGTCAGTCAAAACCTCAGTAGCCAATGAGAACACACTGCCACTAGCCCCGCCCCCACGAGAGAAATGTGTCAGAACAGCAAACGAAAACTTCAGAAGCGTAAATGAAAACTCTGGAAGCGCATTTGTAAGTTCAGATCAGCGAAAGAAATATGAGACATAGTTAGCAAAACATGCAGTGTATTAAAAACGAAGTCACAAAAAATTGCCTGCGATTTATTCTTTTTCAGTTTCAAAGATATTTTATTCAGTTTCAATTTATATTTTCATTAGTTTCTTGAAAAGTTACGTTCATTATTATTGGAAAAAAATTAATTCCATAAGCGAGTAGCCTGTCTTAAAGTTGAAAGTCTTCTGGGGTGCGTTCTCCGAAACTACCTTAACGCTACGTCGTTCTTAAGTTGTACCTTAAGAAGTACCTTATCGTTAATACGTGGTTTCCGAAACCTTCTTAGTGAAGTATACCTTCTGTAAGTCATACGTTCGTAAGGTTGGTCTGGAGCGCTCTTAGCTATACCTTATCGCTGCTGACGGTTCATACCGCTAGTGGCCACCACTACGCAAAAAGCTTTTTTACATCGCGGTTTAATTACACATAGAAAATTTTATATGAACATTTAATATAAAATCTGATTTAGTATTAAAATTACATTTTTACTTTACTTTAAAATTTTACACATAAAATACTTAAGTTGTTAATAGCCTACACCCAGTGTAAGTGTTTTCATTATTAAAGTTTCCATACACTAATGGTTGTTAGCTTTTTTAATTACTATCCTTAGGCACATCAGCTGGCGAACCATTTGACAGAAAAGGCTTAGGAGTCTATATAAAGAAAGATGAGTTTACACAAACTTTATAGTTTTAAATCAAAGACGGTGCCGTCCGCGGAGCCAGTTAGTGTATGTCAACTACATGGCTGGTGGATAATCAGCATACGTTGTGGAGAACATTAACACACTTATGGCCGTAAGGGTTTGGGATTGCACACTTGCTAAATTATAAACACATACTCATATTTATTTCTGCATGTACATATTTCAATGAGCCCCGATAAATGCAGTTTGTACTATTTCTTTATAAAGAACATTGTTTTCTCAATACTTTACCTATAGCCTACCGCTGTGAAGGAAAGAGCGCACAATCGATCATCGAGGCATCGATATCAACCTATTCAGCGCCTCCACCATGGACAGCACCTGCTAAGGTCGAACTTAAGAAGGTTTACCTTAAGCAACATCCTAAGGTATAGTTCGGAGAACACACGTAGGAAAGGTATACCTGTAGTTAAGGTGTACCTTTTGAGTCTTCGTAGCGCGCTAAGAGACAACGTTATCGGAGAACGCACCCCAGGTAGCGGTGGCAAGAGAAATCCAGATGTCATATGAATTCACCGAAGTATTTCCAATCCATCAAAACTTTTCAGTGGTTCATGTAGGTTATCTACAAACCGGAAGGTTGGTGGTTCAATCCCCGGTTCCACCAGACCAAGTGTCGAGGAGTCCATGAGCAAGACACCTAACCCCAGCTGATGGCGCCTTGCATGGCTGACACCGCCGTCGGTGTATGTATGAGTGAGTGAATGGGTGAATGTGAGGCTATACTTATACTTATACAATACTTATTCAAAGATTCAGAAGTCTTCAACGAGGAAGAAGGAGCAGATGTAATTTTAAGGATTTTTAAACCAGAAACAGGACTAAACTATTTGAGATGCTATCATTCTAAGCAACAGATATGAGATTATTTTATGTCTTAAACATGTAACATGCAGGAGAGCATCATGACATCACTCTAAAGCAAAACACAGATCAAATACACATGTAGATTACAAGATGAGAGTAAATACGTTAAAATATTACAATGGAAGTTTTATCAACACTTTATTTTTCCTTAGTTACTATATGTTAAATTAAAAGATTATAATTATTATTATTTTTAAAGATTATTTATGGTAATCTGATATATCATCATATGAAAGAAACACGTGAAATAAGGCCATTTAAATAAATAAAACGAAAGAAAAAACTGCGTGCAGTAGGCTGTAGGCTATGCTGCTGAGTTTTGGTTAATTTCAGTTCATTTTTGACGGAAAGGAAACCGAGACGGCAAATTGTTTGTTTTCTTTATTTTACAAAAGCACAATGTTGTGTTTTATTGCGAGTGTAAGCTACACAAATAGTAAATACTTTGCAGTTTCGAAGGATGTCCTGTATATGAACAAAATAATGGAGTAGGCCTATAGCCTATATTTTTATGATTCCATCGTGCCGGCGCCTCACACAATATTCCTTCGCAATATTGACATCGCAGCCTGTTCATTATCAAAATAAATAGTCAACTTTGTGTTAGCTGGGAGCTGTTTAAATAATCAGTAGGCTAGCAGATTCAGCGTAAGCACCGCTTTAAACAACTCTGATGTTTCCAAGCACATTTTTGCGCATGTGAAGAGGGTGATTTTATATTGGAATGTGAGTGAAGAAGCTACAGTGCCTATAATAATTAGCCTAATAGTTTAGAATCCAAATACATCGCGAATATGGACATCTTTTTTATTCGAATGGGAGTTACGTGAGGCCAACGCCGCTTACTTTTACTTTTGCTTTAAATGATTTCGTTTTGGCTTAGTGATTATTTTCATTCTTGTTCTGTTCTGAATATCATTAAATTTAAAGGATTTGTTGTGGAATATGTGTAGTGTATTTTTTAAGCATATAGGCTGTTTAAGCATCTATCCTTGCATAGCTAATCTAAAGAGTGCAGAATCAACTTTGCGTTGCGATCGCGTCACGGATCAGCCAGTGCACATTCATCATCAGAAGCGGTTAAGAAAAGTGCTGAGCTGAATTTGTGCCAGCTGTGCACCACAGTGTTTTTTAAATCAGAGTCAAATGCGCCTTTAGCCCCATTGTATTCTGTATACTTGGCTGAAGAATGGGTTAGGGTCGCGACTCGCGTCAATAAAAATAAAAAAGGGTCGCTCTTAAAAAAAATTGAAAACCACTATCCCTATGGGGTTATTATTGTTGCAATATTCCAAAAAAATAGATTAATATTCACAAATAAATGTAAAGAGATTCACAAAAATTTATCGAATTCACAAATATTTATAAATGCACAGAAAGCGGTTCACAAATAAATGCCAGGCAGAGTTGTGTTTGTAAAATAATAAAGCATTTGTAAATATTTTATTTATTTGCAAATCTCATTTTATTTGTGAATTTTATCATTTTTTGTGAAACTCTTTACATTTATTTGTGGATCTTAATCTATTTATTTGGAATATTGCAACAGTAATAACCCCATATATCCCTTATCAACACCACATATCTACACTAACCTTCTGCTGACCGCAGAGTGAATGAACCACGTTCATGGATTAGAGAGTTGAGATTGTTCTGGATATTTAAAAAATAACTCTTTAAACCATTGATTGGTTCATACTTTGAGTAAACATGATTCATTAAAGCCTTCATAACTTCTGGACCACTACAAAAATGACTAATATCTCTTGTACTACACTTGTCAATTTCACTATTTCTCAAATAACTGTATATTATTGGAATGTCGAAGCCGATTAGGATGTTTTTAATTATAAACATATCTGAATCGATCATGTAGGTCTTGTATTTCTCCAGCAAAGGATCCAGGAACCGTAAATACACATCTATTGCAGCTTCGACTTCATGAACACAGTCTGATGCAGGTTTACCAGCCTGAATATCCAGTCGAGCCTCATGGATCAGCATCTGGACGTGGAAGGCGGCTCCGTTGACCCACATCTTGAGCCCACGGCTGCTCATCTGTCCGTCATGCAGCAGGGAGTTACTGAGGATGGTGAGATGGTTACTCAGCTGCTGTTCCAGTCTCCTTATTTCCTCCCCTAATCGTTGGTTATTGTTCATGTACACTTCATGGCGTTTCAGATACTCTGACATTGTGTCTCGGACACTCGAAGCTTTCTCTTCCCCAAACACTCGTCGTAACAGGCTGCATGTGTCATCACTTGTCTGAGTGCCGGCCTTGATGGCGATCTCTATGAGCAAGGAAATCACCAAAGCTCCAAGTCCAACCGCATTCGGGACTGAATCCAGTGCACCAAAGGCAGATCCAAAACTGCTGATGTAACCCGGCACCGTGTTGAGCATCTCCTTAGAGTAAGCCTGCAGCACAGCGTTAGAGTCGGAACCAGAATATTTCAGCAGAGACTCATCTATGCCTACATCTGGTAAGAGGTGTGGCTCATGCTGTAAAATTGCATAAAGATCTAGAGCAGTCCTCTCATGGTTTTCTTGTGAGCACGTGTTGCCCATGATTAGTTCAGATGTCCCCCGACCAACAGACTGAACACCACATAATCAGAATACTGAGATAAAACCCAGCCAGCTCCCTATGAAGGTAAAAGAGTTGCACAACTCGAGAGAATGCTGTGTCACTACTCAGTGCCTACCCGGAAACACGATCTGTACTGCGCATGGGGAGGGAGGGAGAGAGAGGGAGAGAGGGAGGGAGGGATGGATGGATGGAGGGACGGAGAGAGAGGGAGGGAGGGAGAGATGGAGAAATGGAGGGAGAGATGGATGGAGGGAGAGATGGAGGGAGAGATGGAGGGAGGGAGTGAGGGAGCGAGAGATGGATGGAGGGAGAGATGGAGGGAGGGAGTGAGGGAGCGAGAGATGGATGGAGGGAGGGAGAGATGGATGGAGGGAGGGAGAGATGGATGGAGGGAGGGGGAGATGGATGGAGGGAGGGGGAGATGGATGGAGGGAGGGGGAGATGGATGGAGGGAGGGGGAGATGGATGGAGGGAGGGGGAGAGAGAGAGGGAGGGAGAAAGAGAGGGAGGGAGAGAGAGGGAGAGAGAGAGGGGGAGGGAGGGATGGATGGAGGGACGGAGAGAGGGATGAAGGGAGAGAGGGAGAGATGGATGGAGGGAGAGATGGAGGGAGGGAGGGAGGGAGTGAGAGATGGATGGAGGGGGAGAGAGAGAGGGAGGGAGGGAGAGAGGGAGGGAGGGAAAAAGAGAAAAGAGATGGTATTCATCCCTCCTGGGATGGTGCTGCTCTTCTCTCTAGAGAAGACACACATACACATATGCACACAGACACGCACACACGTGCACACACACACACACACACACACACACACACACACACACACATACACATATGCATACAGACACACACAAACACACATGCACAAATACACACATGCACATAAGCACACACACACATACATATATACACACATGCACACAGTTTTACTTTAGTTCCTCTATTGTCCACAAGTGGAAATTTGTCTTTGGCTTCACTATACACCACACACAAGAACAGCAACACAACATAACAATATACATTTTGTTACAAAAAATTACAAAAAATATAAACCAATAACATTCCCGTATGTACATATACAGTCTGTGCATACATATCCAGCCCTACTCATATCTTCTCAACATTTAACTTTCAATAAATAGATCTCCTTCTGTCATATGAATTCACCGAAGTTTTTCCAATCCATCAGAACTTTTCAGTGGTTCATGTAGGTTATCTACAAACCAGAAGGTTGGTGGTTCAATCCCCGGTTCCACCAGACCAAGTGTCGAGGAGTCCATGAGCAAGACACCTAACCCCAGCTGATGGCGCCTTGCATGGCTGACACCGCCGTCGGTGTATGAGTGAGTGAGTGAATGTGAGGCAATACTTATACTTATACAATACTTATTCAAAGATTCAGAAGTCTTTAACGAGGAAGAAGGAGCAGATGTAATTTTAAGGTTCTCTTACGAGAGATTCTCTCGTACTGCGTAGAATACGCTAGGGGAAAATCCTTTTCCACGAGAATACTGAAGCCTAAAATTATCCTTAATTTTGTATTAATGTAAAACGCGTTGCGGCAGCATACAGACATAGGCGAGGCAGCTTGCGCGCCTATTGGCTGGTCTGCTGGCAACTGCTTAAGCCTATCGAGCGAGACCTAGAGTGACGTCAGACCCAATAAGGGCGCTTCGCGCCTTCTGCGTCACGTCCCGCCGAAACGGGCGTGGCTTAGGTCTATAAATACCGCTCGCAGGCTTTATATCTCTGATTTTTCATCCTTCAGCGAAGCAACTCACATCGCTGGATCCGAGAAGAAGCCGCGCTGTTGAAGAAGCACTTCAGCGGGACGAGTCGAGAAGCTGCTGGCCGCGCCGCCTTCATCGCCTTCCTGCTGCGTTATCCGGTGTTATATCCTTTCTCTTCTACTGTGCCTTGTGTGTGCTCGCCGCCTCGACACACACTCTCATTGCACTAAAAGAGCCGGGCGTCTTTTTCAAGACGCCCCTTTCCTGAGGATCACGCAGTTCTCGCGCTCGCTGACGGCGACTGCCCTCACTGCGAGCTAGTTACTGCCTATGGTGACTCTGAGGACTCACCTGGCATCCTTCTCCGAGACTGCTCCTCCGCCCTTCCAAGCCGCAAAGCTCGCCGGTTCGCCCGCTTGCCTTGCCTGCTTGGGGGATGATACCTGCTCGCCCTCTGTTCGAGCCGCGCAACCGCGCCGTTCACAGGAGATGTCTGGAGCGGACCGTCACGGGGCTGGCTTTCTCTCTCCCTCTGTTCGAGCCGCGCAAACTGCGCTGCTCACAAGGGAGGCTGGAAGCGGATGGTCGGGGTTAGTTTTTCTTTACGTTACAAGAAAGCTACCCTGCCCCTGCGCCCCATTCAAGCGTCACTCACCGGCGAAAGGAGAAAAGTGTTTACAGTCCCGTCGAGACCGGACTGACCTCATTTCTCACACATGTCTCAGTTCCCTGATCAGGCGACTGGAAATGTTTATACTGCAGCAAACGTGCCTGTTTTTTAATACACGCACGCCTGCAAGCAAACGCCGAAGAAAACATGTTGACGCTCTTTTATATGCTCGTGCATCTGAAAGCCTTTGTGTTTCCCCCCTGTGGCTCAGTGGCGGAATCCTAGGTTTTTTCACACGGGAGACCGGTGTTCGAATCCCGGTCTAACGGCAGATAAATTATGCCGCCAATGCTTCGTTCTGTCAGATCCCTGGAAGGCGACTGCAGACGTGCATTTTGCAGCCGACGAGCGCGTTGTACAACCCGCTCGCCTGCACCCAGACACCGTTTCTATGGTTCCCGTGCGTCACTGGCGAAAGGAGAAAAGAGTGTTTTAGTCCCGCTGCGGCCGGGCTGATCTCAATTTCTCACACATTTCTCATTCCCCTCTGAAATTCAGGTGACTGGAAATGTCTTTATTGCAGTGAGCGAGCCTGTTGTTACACGCACGCCTGCAAACAAACGCCAGCATGTTGACGCTCTCTGATAATACTCGCGCTGACTGAAATCCTATGTGTCTTCCCCTGTGGGCCAGTGGCAGATTCACAGATTTTCGCACGAGAGACACGTGTTCGATCCCGGGTCTACCGGCAAATAAAATTATGCCGTCAATGTTCGCTCTGTCAGTTCCCTGAAGAGGCGACTGCAGATGTGTATTTTGCAGCCAACGAGTGCGTTGTACAACCCCCTCGCCTGCACCCAAACCTTGCCGCTCGTCCAGTTCCAGGAAATGTGACTGGTCCAGCGTATTTAGCAGCCAACAAGCCGGTTCCATTGCCCGCTTGCCTGCACAAAAAAGCCGGTTTTACGGCTACCCAGATAAATCCCTTAAAGAGTGTATTTTCTGGTGTCCCGGCCACGGCCGACGGTGTTTCATGTGTAGAAAAAATGCCCACTACTCAGTGCCCATTCCTACACACAAGCACAGCCCTTCACACAGGGCTCGCGCACATAAAATCGACTCAGATCGATTGCGCTTTAAATGTAGCAAACGTGCCCACTACCCAGTGCCCACAAACGCTACTTCCCACATGTCCCACGGTCTCTGTAAATACAGGACTAGTATGCAAACACTCTGCTCACGCGAGCAATGCTGTAAAAGTGGTGTATGTGCCCGCTGCTCTGCGCCCACGCCCACACACAGACATGAAACTAGCCCAGCCCTCCCCCTCTCAGTTAGACACTGCAGAGGAGTCGAGCGCGGGCATTCTGCCCGCTGTTATCAGCGCGCCCCCTGCCTCAGATGTCATGAGCGCGACGCTTATGTCACAGCACACAAAAGCCGCTGTATCGCGAGCCGATCAGAGCGTGCTTCGCATCCAGCCCCTAGCTACTCGCGCACTTGCGTGGGAAAAGCTTCCCGGGGTTTCGAGATGGGTGCTGAACATCATAAAAGAAGGCTATTCGCTGCAGTTTCGCCGGCGCCCTCGCCGCTTCATGGCGCGCGTCGAGACCACGGTAGAATCGAAAGTAGCTCATCTACTTCGAGCCGAGATTCTGAAACTGTTGAGCAAAGGGGCTATAGAACCCCTATCTCAAGCTCAAAGCGAAGGGGGGCTTTACAGCAGATACTTCCTGGTGCCCAAGAAAGACGGGGGTCTCAGACCCATACTAGATCTGCGGCAGCTGAACAGAGCGCTTCTGAAGCGCCAGTTCAGGATGCTCGCGACCAGAAAAATCCTTGCGCATGTCCGCCGAGGGGACTGGTTTGTGTCAATAGATCTAAAGGACGCGTATTTTCAAATACAGATAGCGTCACGTCACAGGCAATTTTTGAGATTCGCCTTCGAGGGCCAGGCATATCAGTACACATCCCTGCCTTTCGGCTTGTCCCTGGCACCCCGTACATTTACGAAGTGCATGGACGCAGCGCTCGCACCCCTCAGATTACGGGGTATACGAGTGCTGAACTATCTGGACGACTGGCTGATTCTAGCCCAATCTCACTCGGAGCTCGTAGAGCACAGGACCATTTTACTCGATCACCTCGAGAATCTCGGTCTCGCAGTGAACTGGGAAAAGAGCTCGCTATTCCCCAGACAGATTATATCTTTTCTGGGAATAGAGCTGAACTCGCTGCTAATGACAGCACGCCTGTCATCTCAGCGCACACTGGACATTCGGCACGCAGCCGGCTCGTTCCGCTGCGGCGTGATAGTCCCTCTCAAAACATTTCAAAGGATGCTCGGTCTGATGGCCTCAGCATCTTCAGTTCTCCAGTTGGGCCTTCTGCGCATGCGCCCACTGCAGTTCTGGCTCAGAAAGAGAGTACCACGCACAGCGTGGGCCTCCGGTCGGCTTCGCTTCAAGGTCAATCAAGCGTGCATTGCAGCTTTGAAACCTTGGGAGGCAAAAGACTGGTACCAATCAGGTGTAAGCCTGGGGACTTCCTCGAGAGTGATGGTGGTGTCCACGGACGCATCCACCTCGGGATGGGGAGCGCTGCTCGAGGGCAGACCGCTTTTTGGCCAATGGTCAAAGCAGGAGAAGCTCTTACATATCAACTGCCTCGAAATGTTGGCAGTGAGCAAAGCGCTCACACGCTTTTGTCCCCTGATAAAGGGACACCACGTGCTAATACGTTCAGACAACGTCTCAGTGGTGTCCTACATAAATCGCCAGGGCGGCCTCAGGTCCCTGACTCTGTACAGGCTAACCAAGCGCCTCCTGATATGGGCCCGCAGCAACCTGCTCTCGCTGAGAGCAGCGCACGTGCCAGGGCTCCTAAATATAGGACCAGACAGACTGTCCAGGAACCAGGTTCCGACAGGGGAATGGTCTTTGCACCCACAGACAGTCCAGCTGCTGTGGAAGAAATTCGGCAGAGCGGGAGTAGACCTGTTCGCGTCTCAAGAAAACGCTCACTGTCCAGAATTTTTCTCGAAGAGCAAGGACGCGCTGACCCACGAGTGGCCTCGCCGTCCTCTCTACGCTTTTCCCCCCGTCTCCCTCCTGACTCAGGTGGTAGAACGGGTCAGGGAAGAAGGATGCTCAGTGCTGCTTGTAGCCCCACTTTGGATGAGCCAACCTTGGTTCCCAATTGTGATGCAGTTAGCGAGCACCGCCCCGTGGCCAGTGCCTCTGAGGAGGGATCTCCTCTCTCAAGCCAACGGCTCGATCTGGCATCCTCACCCAGAGCTGTGGTCCCTCCATGTGTGGGCCATCAACGGGTACCCGCTGACCTCCCACAGGGAGTGTTAAACACTATCACACAGGCCAGATCTCCGTCTACGCGACGTCTCTATGCCTCCAAATGGTCAGTGTTCTCTAGCTGGTGCACAGCTCGTGGTGTGTCACCCCTGCATTGCGGTGTGACGGAGGTTCTCTCCTTCCTACAGGAGCTGTTGGATAAGGGCAGGTCCCCTTCCACGCTCAAAGTCTATGTAGCGGCCATAGCAGTGTTCTCTTCGACCACGCTTGGCCAGTCTATTGGAAGGAATGATTTAGTCATTCGCTTCCTTAGAGGAGCTAAGAGACTGAATCCTCCCAGACCTCCCACAGTCCCTATATGGGACCTTTCTACGGTACTGGAAGCCATGAAAGGTCATCCATTCGAGCCCTTGCAGAAGATTGATCTTAAACACCTGTCTTTCAAGACGGCGTTTCTTCTGGCTCTCGCTTCAGTGAAGCGCATAGGGGACTTACACCCGCTCTCAGTAAGCGCGACGTGCATGGAATTTGGGCCGAATGACTCTAGAGTTATACTCAAACCTAAGCACGGTTATGTTCCTAAATCCCTCAATACACCGTTCAGAGCACAGGTCATCTCCCTGTCTGCCCTGCCGGTCACTGAAGGAAATATGGATGAAAGCTCCCTTTGCCCAGTCAGGGCGTTAAGAGCTTATGTGTCTCGCTCGTCTGTTTTCAGACAGACGGAGCAGCTCTTTGTTTTCGTTCAGCGGGCGTTCTAAGGGACTAGCCGCTTCGAAACAGACCCTATCCAGATGGGTAGTGGACGCAATAGCGCTAGCTTACACAACCAAGGGCATGCAGTGCCCGCTGGGTGTCAAAGCGCACTCCACGAGAAGCATGGCTTCATCGTGGGCATGGTCAAGTGGGATTGCCTTGCAAGATATTTGTATGGCGGCAGGCTGGGCCTCTCCGTCTACATTTATAAGGTTTTACAACCTAGAGGTTCCCGCACTACAGGCCAGACTACTGTCGGTCTAGTACGGCCAAATCTCATAAACTGACGCTGTCAGTTATGCAGCTATTTGAGTATTGCAGTCCTTGCTCTATGCTGCCATAAAGGAAGATAGTGGCTAAACCCCTCCTCTTCCAGGATTCCCTGTGAGTCCCCTGGGTGATTATGTACTGTATGAACTCCGGGCTGTCGCCCTTGAGTCTATGGTATCAGATCCCAGCACGCACGGCGTTTTACAGTAGGTTCCCCTAGCGTATTCTACGCAGTACGAGAGCATCTCTCGTAAGAGAACGTACTCGGTTACTAACGTAACCTCGGTTCTCTCTAGAGAGAGGAACGAGTACTGCGTATCCTGCCGTGCATGCACGGGCTCTGGTTGCTTCGACTATGAAAAACCAGAGATATAAAGCCTGCGAGTGGTATTTATAGACCTAAGCCACGCCCGTTTCGGCGGGACGTGACGCAGAAGGCGCGAAGCGCCCTCATTGGGTCTGACATCACTCTAGGTCTCGCTCGATAGGCTTAAGCAGTTGCCAGCAGACCAGCCAATAGGCGCGCGAGCTGCATCGCCTATGTCTGTATGCTGCCGCAACGCGTTTTACATTAATACAAAATTAAGGATAATTTTTGGCTTCAGTATTCTCGTGGAAAAGGATTTTCCCCTAGCGTATTCTACGCAGTACTCGTTCCTCTCTCTAGAGAGAACCGAGGTTACGTTAGTAACCGAGTACGATTTTTAAACCGGAAACAGGACTAAACTATTTCAGATGCTAGACATTCTAAGCAGCAGATTATTTTATGTCTTAAACATGTAACATGCAGGAGAGCATCATGACATCACTCTACAGCAAAACACAGATCAAATACACATGTAGATTACAAGATTAAAGAGTAAATACGTTAAAATATTACAATGGAAGTTTTATCAACACCTTTTTTTACTTAAAGTTACTATATGTTAAATTAAAAGATTATAATTATTATTTTTAAAGATTATTTATGGCTATTTTTAGGTCTTTATTTACAGGACAGCTGAAGACATGAAAGGGGAGAGAGGGGGGGAATGACATGCAAAGGGCCGAAGGTCAGAGTAACCTCGATCGGTAGGCTACACCTCGAGTATATATCAGAGGTAGGGGAGCGCGGGGCACAACCTAACGCGGGGCTAGTTGTAACACGCTTGTTTTAAATACTTCTGCACATGCTTGGATGACGAAACGTTGTGTATTTACTAGTTGCCATATCAACACTATATAGAAAAAAAAAATCCGCCAAAATTATTATTTTTTTTTTTTGGAAGATATCCATAGACATTTATTAAACCATAGCAAAAGTAAATTTCTTACTTAAGTTAATTTTTCATCTCTATTTTTTTGTGTTTATTTAAAACAAGACAAATCTGATATTATTTTAATCTCCAAGATGTTATTTAACAGTTGATATAGTTATTTAATGCTTCGCTAACTAGCAGAAGACACTAGCCGGGGTTTAAATCCCAGTTGTGCAGGCGGGGCATGTTGTCACACTGCGTTACAATGTGCCCCTATTAGAAATATGCTATTATATTCTATACTTTTATTAATTTTATTGAGAAAACGTGAGAAAAAGGTGAATACAGACTGAGAGTCAATGTTTAGAAATTACTAATTATTTATTTGTTTTGAACTATGTTGTATAGCTGTGTTTTCCTGTGTTTGTAGTCAGAATTTAAAAAATGAATTTATATTTAATTATTAAAAAATGCCATTATTTTATATGAAAAAGTTAATACTTGTATTTTATTTAGAAAATATTTTAGTTTGTCGTGTATATTTTTTTTATTAGATCAGATAACATTTTAAGCTGTCATATATGGTCATGTTACAATGTGCCCCTCACATGTTACAATGTACCCCACCTATGGAGCATGTTGTCACATTTCACTTCCATTCTTTCGGGGTATATCAAGAAAAAAGTATATACTGTATTAATAAAACAAAACCACATAATTGTAGTAGACATGTGGGAAATTAATGTGGGAAAAAATAAATACTCTGAACCATAAGTAGATTTACACAAAATGAGAAAGTCAAAAAGCGTTAGGTTGTGCCCCGCTCTCCCCTATATATGGGCGCACAGCGGTTTTCAACCCAGGGGTCGCGACCCAGACTTAAAAAATGGGTCGAAAGGATGATTGAAGGAAAATAGTCAAATTAAATTAAAAACTAAATTTGTTTTCATTAAATCATATCATCATATGAAAGAAACACGTGAAATAAGGCCATTTAAATAAATAATAGATAAATAAAACGAAAGAAAAAACTGCGTGCAATAGGCCTATAGGCTATGCTGCTGAGTTTGGCTCATTTCAGTTCATTTCGCGGCGCCTCACAAACAAGTTGACGGAAAGGAAACCGAGACGGCAGTTTGTTTGTTTTCTTTATTCTACAAAAGCACAATGTTGTGTTTTATTGCGAGTGTACACAAATATTAGAGTAAATACTTTGCCGTTTCGAAGGATGTCCTGTATGATCAAAATAATGGAGTAGGCTAGCCTATATTTTTATGATTCCGTCGTGCCGGCGCCTCACAAAATATTCCTTCGCAATCTTGACATCGCAGCCTGTACATTATCAAAATAAATAGTCAACCACCTAACATATAAAAATGACATTGCTCTCCCAGCTAACACACGACGTCGCAGTTACGTAACAGTTACGTATTTGTGTTAGCTGGGAGCTGTTTAAATAATCAGTAGCAGATTCAGCGTAAGCACCGCTTTGAACAACTGTGATGTTTCCAAGCACATTTTTGCGCATGTGAAGAGGGTGATTTTTCCCCGTCGATAAGAACGTGAGTGAAGAAGCTACAGTGCCTATAATAATTAGCCTAATAGTTTAGAATCCAAATACATCGCGAATATGGACTTTTTTTTTTTTTTTCGAATGGGAGTTACGTGAGGCCGACGCCGCTTACTTTTACTTTTGCTTTAAATTATTTCGTTTTGGCTTAGTGCTTTTTTACATTCTTGTTCTGTTCTGAATATCATTAAATTTAAAGGATTTGTTGTGGAATATGTGTAGTGTATTTTTTAAGCATATAGGCTGTTTAAGCATCTATCCCTGCATAGCTAATCTAAAGAGTGCAGAATCAACTTTGCGTTGCGATCGCGTCACGGATCAGCCAGTGCACATTCATCATCAGAAGCGGTTAAGAAAAGTGCTGAGCTGAATTTGTGCCAGCTGTGCACAACAGTGTTTTAAATGAGAGTCAAATGCGCCTTTAGCCCCATTGTATTCTGTATACTTGGCTTAAGAATGGGTTAGGGTCGCGTCAATAAAAATAAAAAAGGGTCGCTCTTAAAAAAAAATTGAAAACCACTATCCCTATGGGGTTATTATTGTTGCAATATTCCAAAAAAATAGATTAATATTCACAAATAAATGTAAAGAGATTCACAAAAATGTAGCCTATCGAATTCACAAATATTTATAAATGCACAGAAAGCGGTTCACAAATAAATGCCAGGCAGAGTTGTTTGTAAAATAATACAACATTTGAAAATATTTTATTTATTTGCAAATCTCATTTTATTTATTTGTGAATTTTATCATTTTTATTGTGAAACTCTTTACATTTATTTGTGGATCTTAATCTATTTATTTGTGAATTCGATACATTTTTGTGAATCTGTGAATATTAATCTATTTATTTGGAATATTGCAATAATAACCCCATATATCCCTTATCAACACCACATAGGCCTATCTAAACTAACCTTCTGCTGACGGCAGAGTGAATGAACCACGGTCATGGATTAGAGAGTTGAGATTGTTCTTGATATTTAAAAAATAACTCTTTAAACCATTGATTGGCTCATACTTTGAGTAAACAAGATTCATTAAAGCCGTCAGAACGTTTGGACCATAAGGAAAACGACCAATTTCGATTATAGCCTACTATCCTGTTCAATTTCATTATTTCTCACATAACAGTAGCGTAGCAATAGACCGCTGTAGTAGCCGCGGGGGGCGACAAAAATTGTAAACATTTTTGAATTGAGCATGTAGGTCTTGTATTTCTCCAGCAAAGGATCCAGGAACCGTAAATACACATCTATTGCAGCTTCGACTTCATGAGCACAGTCTGATGCAGGTTTACCAGCCTGAATATCCAGTCGAGCCTCATGGATCAGCATCTGGACGTGGAAGGCGGCTCCGTTGACCCAGATCTTGAGCCCACGGCTGCTCATCTGTCCGTCATACAGCAGGGAGTTACTGAGGATGGTGAGATGGTTGCTCAGCTGCTGTTCCAGTCTCCTTATTTCCTCCCCTAATCGTTGGTTATTGTTCATGTACATTTCATGGCGTTTCAGATACTTTGACATTGTGTCTCGGACACTCGAAGCTTTCTCTTCCCCAAACACACGTTGTAACAGGCTGTATGTGTCATCACTTGTCTGAGGGCTGGCGCTCTTGACGATGATCTCTATGATCATGGAAATCACCAAAGCTCCAAGTCCAACAGCATTCGGGACTGGAGTCAGTGCACCAAAGGCAGATGCAAGACTGCTGACGTAACCCACCACCGTGATGAGCTTCTCATCAGATTTAGCCTGCACCGTGTTGAGCATCTCCTCAGAGTAAGCCTGCAGCACAGCGTTAGAGTCGGAACCAGAATATTTCAGCAGAGACTCATCTATGCCTACATTTGGTAAGAGGTGTGGGTCACGCTGTAAAATTGCTTTATAAATCTGAAGAGCATACCTATCATAGTCCTCTTGTGAGTATGAGCCGCCCATGATTCGTTCAGATGTCCCCTGACCAGCAGACTGAACACTATAATCAGAATACTGAGATAAAACCCAGCCAGCTCCCTATGAAGGTAAAAGAGTGGCACAACTCGAGAGAATGCTGTGTCACTACTCAATGCGTACCCAGAAACACGATCTGTACTGCGCATGTGCAAGAACGCATTGCAATAACAATAACAATAGGGGGATAAGAGATATACAAAACACTTGAGTCTATACAAATTCACAACTCTGCATCTTGTATCAGAAAATCAATCATACATCTAATACATCAATTATCCTTTTCAGCAACTGAGATGTCTTAGCGTTACAATTGTTCTGTATTGAAGTCAGAGAATCATAAAACACCTTTAACTCAGTGGAAAATAGTCTACCATTTGGTACAATTAACATATATTTTGCTTTATGTGTATGATATTTACCAAATAAAATTACATTTTTGTTATATTATCCATAAACCAGTATCACAATCCATAAACAAGACCATTACATCAGTTATCGTGACAAATTTGTAAATCACTTCAAAAATAAACAGAGAAACTTTGGACCAAAATATTGTGCACTATAAAATAAATGTACAATTGTTTCTGTTTCTTCTTTACAAAAACAACATAATGGAGAAACCCCTTTTTTAAACTTACTAATAAAATCATTACATGGATAATATCTATTTATTATTTTAAATTGAGTTTCTTTGACTTTATTAGCATACATAACTGAAAATTTAATTACATATTATGTATTTTGTGTTTTCTTTGGAATGCCAGACACATTGCAGATTTACCCGGGATCCTGGCAATATACTACAAATTATTTAATATGAGCTCAGGTTATTATTAACACTATGTTTCTTTGTACCTCTGGCATATAATTTCTTTGCACATCTTTTTAAAATGTAATATGTTTGTACATTGCTTTAACTCATTATTTAGTTTATTCCACAATTTGACGCCACTGACAGATAAACAGAAACTTTTCCTAGTAGTTCGAAAACTGGGAACTGAGAAAAATTGAGATACTTCTAGACAGTTTTGTTTGGATATACTTTATGTGAGATTTCCAACAAATCTTGGCATCTATAATCACTCCAAGTAATTCCATTTCATATAGGCTACTCTTTCTATGTTAACATTTTCTTTAACTGAAATTGCTTGATTGAACAATTGCCAAATATCATAAATTTAGTTTTCCTCAAGTTTAATGATAACTTGTTTATATCAAACCACTGTTTTATTTTTTCTGAATTCTAAAGTTATTAAGTCCAAGAGTTCCTCCAAATTCTGACCAGAACCAAAGATATTTGTGTCGTCTGCAAATAACACAAATTTCAGTAGTTCAGATACCTTACATGTATCATTTATGTAGAGAATACATCATTTTAGTCCCAATACTGACCTCTGGGGGACACCACACGCAAGATCCAAACAATCAGACGTATAATCTCCCAAGTTTCCTGTCTTTTAAACAATTCAGCACTTCCCCCTGATCCCGAGCCTTTCCAGTTTACTGATTAATATTTCATGATTAATTGTATCAAACGCTTTTTTCAAATCAATGAATACCCCAACTCCATATTTATTTTTGTCTGTAGAATTTGTAATTTCTTCAGTGAGTTCAGTTAAAGCTAGTGATGTTGACCTACTTTTTCTGAATCCATATTGACTGTCAGTAAGTAATTTCTATTTATCAATGAATTTGTCCAATCTGTCATTGAAGAGTTTTTCTAGAATTTTAGAGAATTGTGGCAGTAGAGAGACAGCAGGGGGCGCCAGTGAAGGACTCCTGCAAACAGCTTTTATTATTGTGAAATGCTTCTCAGATTATCACACAAAACCATACAAATCAGTTACCAAATCAGAGATCATTTAACATGACTTCTCAAATTAATTTGTGTTTTATAAATGTTTAAAAATATTAAATAAAAAATGTATTAAAAATAAGTGAATAAAAATGTATTTAAATGAATATATTTGATTACAATAAATTTCTTAAAATAAATTTAATTTAATGTTAATACACAATTAAATAAACAAAAACATATGATTTAAATAAATACAATTTTATGTAATTAAATAAACACACCCACTGACCCTCATGCCCTGCCCTCCACAAGCCACACCCACTGACATTATGCTCCGCCCACTCATCAACCCCTGTTCTTCCCTCTGTAAGCCACACCCACTGCTACTATGCCCCGCCCACTCATCAACCCCTGTTCTTCCCTCTGTAGGCCACACCCACTGACCATCAAGCTCCGCCCTCTCAGCATCCCCAGTATAAATACACTGAACTGACAGGAGAAAGACACTGAGGATTTAAACACTGATGATGCTGATGCTGATGCTGATGATGATGATGATGATGATGGTGTGTGTCTGATGTGATGAGTGTGTGATTGTTGGGCTGATTGATGGATGTTGCAGATGAACGATGCGCAGGAGCAGCGCTTATATCCCAGTGTCCACCGCTGCCGCTCTGCTGGTCTCTTCATCCACACTCTTCTTCGTCTTCACGTAAGTCACACACACACACACACACACACACACACACACACACACACACACACACACACCCAGCACACAATAGTCATCATTTCACCATCTAGATTAACTATAGACCCGATATAGTCCGGCTGTGAGTCACACACTTCCATCCAAAATAACCTTGAATTTGGTTACATGTCATTTTTTCCAAAATAACTTTATTTAGATTTATGATATTCCATCATGTAAGTCACCAGTGATCACAAGGTGTGTGGTTTCATTTCTTTGACATGTTTTCTAACTAATGATAGTTTCTGAAATTGTGTTTTATCAGGTAAGCAGCAGCACAATCACAAGCTATTTCTTAATTAGTGTATAATTTAGTATTGCGTTTAATGTTAAACAGGACAGCACAGTATATGAACTCCACACTGAGATGTGGTTTTAATCCAGCACTGAAAGTAGGGCAGTGAGCCACTGCAAACAACTGCTTATGCCCTGATGTACACCAGTATAACATTCAATTCAATTATTAGTGTAGCGTTTTTCACAATACACATCATTCAAAGCAGCTTTACAGAAAGTGCATGAGTCCACATTACAGCTTACAGTGATCTGATATCAGAACTAGTTATGTATGTCAGAAATATACATATACAAAATCACAGTTAGCGAAAAATATACTAATGTAAACAATGTAATAATTAAAGGCAGAAACAATGAGCTCATTGAAGTGATGAATACTTGTTTGTTAACAGATGATGATGACATTGAGAAACGTGTAGCATTGGTGCGTGTTGATTCAGATATCTAGTCTTGTGATTCTTACTTTGCATTGCTGCACTTTTTATAAGCATGTTCAGAACGAGCACTTTATGCATTGAAATGAAAGGCTGATCTGATTTGATCAGGTGTTGTGGATGAGCTGGATTGTTATGGAATGACCTTTGAAACCGTGTCTGTCCCAGATTTCATGCGGTTTCGTGCGTTTAGCTCTGATGGCTCCAGCAGATGGGAAGTTCGGGATTAGGATTTGCTCCCAGTGCTGTTTTATTCCCCGTTCAGGACACATCGAGGTGTTCATCCGGCGTGTGACCTCCGTTGCACCAGTTTAAGCTCACAGAAACCACATCTGTCATCTGCACAGAACGGGCTTCACACCAAACGTTCAGATGTTGGAATATATAAGAGTTTGTAATAATATTTCACTATTTTTCCTTGCATTCCTCATCAAATAAATGCAGCCTTGGTGAGCAGAAGCGGCTCATATCAAAGATATTACAAAGTAAAATATATGTTTTCTATGTGAATATATAGTATCAGATCAAAGCTGAATTTATTTAATTAAAAATACAGTACAAATCACAAAATATTATTAGAATGTAAATCAGCTGTTTTCTATATGAATATTTAGTAAAATGTAATTTATTCCTGTGATCAAAGCTGAATTTTCAGCATCATTACTCCAGTCTTCAGTGTCACATGATCCTTCACAAATCACTCTAATATGATGATTTGATGATCAAGATACATTTATGATTATTATCAGTGTTGAAAACAATAATAGTATCTAGTATCTTCTTGACAAAGAAGAAGCTCAAATATAAGCAAGTTTTCATTTGACACGTTTTCATCACAACATTTGTATTATTTGTGCTTTCTTATAACATGAATAATGAAGATATGCATCCAAACCTTGATTTGAGATTGATTTGTTGTGCAAATCAGTCTTACTCTGAATGATTTATATCACTTTTGAGGGAATCATTTTGATTCATTTGAAAATTTGATTAATTTTCAGCTTTTATTTGATACCGAGTTTATATTATAAATGTTCCTCTGGAGTCTCTAGGAATGCATGCAGATTTCCCAGCATGCACTGTGCTTGTGTAAAGCATGATTTTCCCCAGGTTATTTATGACTGTAATCTTCGGCTGCTGTTGTAGAGATAGACTGGCCTTTATTAACCGGAGTAATGAAAGCGTGCCGCTCCATCTGTTCTGTGTAAACCACAGAAGTTACTGGGTGTGAACTAAACCAGGCTTATTCTTTAGAATCCAGTTTGTCTGTACCTGTAATAAGCGATTATGAGTTATTATGGATAAAAATGTCTGCTTATTGTTAGAACAGATCAGTGTGTTCTGATCAAAAACAGTGAACTTTAGTTTATGACACAACTAGATCTACTAGTGGAAGAATCACACAGATCAATCGGATCATAATATTTGTGTTATATAGTGTTTTATATTATATTATTATTATATAGTATTTATAAAGTGTTTTTTAAAGCAATATAACACACAAGGTAAATAGAGGTATCATTGAGATACTAATATTATAAGTTTTTAATATTTTGAATTAGTTTTTATTTTCACATTTTGTTTTTATTTTAGTTTTTATTCATGCACAGGGATGATCCAGGTAACATGAGTCACACATAACATCTGTGTTTGTTGTGTATTTGCTGCTGTTAGCTTTACTATGGCTCTGTTTCTCATCAGGGATTGATTGACACATTTATGATTATTATCAACGTTGAAAACAATAATGGTATTTGAATGAAACTAACATAACACTGGACTTTAGGCAAAGAAGAAGCTTAAATATAAGCAAATTTTCAGTTGTTTCACGTTTTCATCACTTTCCAGACTTCTATTTGTGTTATTTGAGCTTTTATCACGGCACTATTCTTATTGTTGTTGGATTTCACGTTACTGCTACACTGCATTTATTATTAGAATGAAAACGATATGCATACAAACCTTGATTTGAGATTGATTTGTTGTGTGAATCAGTCTTTCTTTAAATGATTTTTATCACTTTTGAGTGAATCGTTTTGTGTTTGTATATTTGTATATTCTAATGACGGTCATATCTGTGTGTATTTGCTGCTGTTAGCTTTACTATGGCTCTGTTTCTCATCAGGGATTGGAGTGTGTGCAGATGGTCAGAAATCACAGAGACATCGGCAGTAATCCGTTGATAAGAAATCAGGATCTTAAAGAGAAAAGCCTTTGTCCTCACACAGAAATCATTTGTTCATGACCTATATTCAGTGATTAACTCACTTTCCCAGAGCTTATGCGTTATGTATTGTCATGCGTCTGAGGGGTGCTTGATGGTGCTGACTGTGTAGGAAACAGTTCTGAAAGTGATATTCTGATTATGAGATTGAACAGAATAAAGTTAATTTAATAATAATATCAGTCTGATTTGAGACCAGCTTCATTCGGATCATACATGAACACGTGCACATTAACTTCCTTAACAGTGTTCACTGCTTCATAGAATAATTACAGGTTAAACACTTTGAAGTTTGAAACTTTGCGTTCCCCTGAGAAACTTTGCGTTCCCCTGAGAAACTTTGCGTTCCCCTGAGAAACTTTGAGTTCCCCTGAGAAACTTTGCGTTCCCCTGAGAAACTTTGCGTTCCCCTGAAACTTTGAGTTCCCCTGAGAAACTTTGCGTTCCCCTGAGAAACTTTGAGTTCCCCCGAGAAACTTTGAGTACCCCCGAGAAACTTTGCGTTCCCCTGAGAAACTTTGCGTTCCCCTGAGAAACTTTGAGTTCCCCCGAGAAACTTTGCGTTCCCCTGAGAAACTTTGAGTTCCCCCGAGAAACTTTGCGTTCCCCCGAGAAACTTTGAGTTCCCCCGAGAAACTTTGCGTTCCCCCGAGAAACTTTGCGTTTCCCCGAGAAACTTTGAGTTCCCCCGAGAAACTTTGCGTTCCCCCGAGAAACTTTGAGTTCCCCCGAGAAACTTTGCGTTCCCCCGAGAAACTTTGAGTTCCCCCGAGAAACTTTGCGTTCCCCCGAGAAACTTTGAGTTCCCCCGAGAAACTTTGCGTTCCCCCGAGAAACTTTGCGTTCCCCCGAGAAACTTTGAGTTCCCCCGAGAAACTTTGCGTTCCCCCGAGAAACTTTGCGTTCCCCCGAGAAACTTTGCGTTCCCCCGAGAAACTTTGAGTTCCCCCGAGAAACTTTGCGTTCCCCCGAGAAACTTTGAGTTCCCCTGAGAAACTTTGCGTTCCCCCGAGAAACTTTGAGTTCCCCCGAGAAACTTTGCGTTCCCCCGAGAAACTTTGAGTTCCCCCGAGAAACTTTGAGTTCCCCCGAGAAACTTTGCGTTCCCCCGAGAAACTTTGAGTTCCCCCGAGAAACTTTGCGTTCCCCCGAGAAACTTTGAGTTCCCCCGAGAAACTTTGCGTTCCCCCGAGAAACTTTGCGTTCCCCCGAGAAACTTTGCGTTCCCCCGAGAAACTTTGCGTTCCCCCGAGAAACTTTGCGTTCCCCCGAGAAACTTTGAGTTCCCCCGAGAAACTTTGCGTTCCCCCGAGAAACTTTGCGTTCCCCTGAGAAACTTTGCGTTCCCCCGAGAAACTTTGAGTTCCCCCGAGAAACTTTGCGTTCCCCCGAGAAACTTTGAGTTCCCCCGAGAAACTTTGCGTTCCCCTGAGAAACTTTGAATTCCCCCGAGAAACTTTGAGTTCCCCCGAGAAACTTTGCGTTCCCCCGAGAAACTTTGCGTTCCCCTGAGAAACTTTGAGTTCCCCCGAGAAACTTTGCGTTCCCCTGAGAAACTTTGCGTTCCCCCGAGAAACTTTGCGTTCCCCTGAGAAACTTTGAGTTCCCCCGAGAAACTTTGCGTTCCCCCGAGAAACTTTGAGTTCCCCCGAGAAACTTTGCGTTCCCCCGAGAAACTTTGCGTTCCCCCGAGAAACTTTGCGTTCCCCCGAGAAACTTTGAGTTCCCCCGAGAAACTTTGCGTTCCCCCGAGAAACTTTGAGTTCCCCCGAGAAACTTTGCGTTCCCCCGAGAAACTTTGAGTTCCCCCGAGAAACTTTGCGTTCCCCTGAGAAACTTTGAGTTCCCCCGAGAAACTTTGCGTTCCCCTGAGAAACTTTGAGTTCCCCTGAGAAACTTTGCGTTCCCCCGAGAAACTTTGCGTTCCCCTGAGAAACTTTGAGTTCCCCCGAGAAACTTTGAGTTCCCCCGAGAAACTTTGCGTTCCCCTGAGAAACTTTGAGTTCCCCCGAGAAACTTTGCGTTCCCCCGAGAAACTTTGAGTTCCCCCGAGAAACTTTGCGTTCCCCCGAGAAACTTTGAGTTCCCCTGAGAAACTTTGCGTTCCCCCGAGAAACTTTGAGTTCCCCTGAGAAACTTTGAGTTCCCCTGAGAAACTTTGCGTTCCCCCGAGAAACTTTGCGTTCCCCTGAGAAACTTTGAGTTCCCCCGAGAAACTTTGAGTTCCCCCGAGAAACTTTGCGTTCCCCTGAGAAACTTTGCGTTCCCCCGAGAAACTTTGAGTTCCCCCGAGAAACTTTGAGTTCCCCTGAGAAACTTTGAGTTCCCCCGAGAAACTTTGAGTTCCCCCGAGAAACTTTGCAAAAGTGGTCAAAACACTCCAAATTTTACTTTTTTTTTGCAATATGTTTTGCTCAATAATACATTTTATTTAATATTTTGTATTTTGAGGAATGTCATGGTACTAAGTAATATTTATGCAATAATTATGATCCATTTGTCTCCACAATACAATCAATTAATTCATAAAAAATGTTAAATAATTTTTCAGTGAGCCCCTTCATTGCTTTGTGCTTTTTTCCATCTTGGCTGATTTATAGATTGAAACAGCTTTTGGTTTTCATTTCCCATTCATTTGTAATGCCGTTCACGAGGAGTACAAGTGTGATGATTTTTTTAGGATCTTTTAACCTTTTTGAATCATGTCCAACTTTACAATGAAGTAAAATAAATCAAAACTTAAATATTTTCTGTCAAAAGTTACTATAGAACAGAGGGTTTTAAGCACATTTCAATAAGAAATTAGGGGGCAAATGTGCTTAATCGTGCTGAAAATAAAGCAAAACAAAATCGTAAAAGTCCTAAAATAGGCTTACTTTTTCACGTCATACTAAATATCTCATTGCTTACTTCTTGATTGTCTAATCTTCTGATTGTTGGTTTCTTTCTCTGCGCTCACTATAGTGTGTTCTCATATGGATCCAGCCGTTTTTCTGGCAGACGGATGTTTGATCCGCAGTCAGTAATCTGGGATTAGTGGCGTACGATTGGGACAGCCCCTCCATCCCCCGTTACTACAGGACCACCACTGACACACATAAACCAGACAGAAATGTGTCACGGGCACCAGAGAATATGAGGAAATATGTGACAGAAACAAATCTGCATGCATTTCAGTTGGAACCAAATCATGTTGTAGTTTCCTGTCTTTAATTCGATCTCACGACTATAGAAACACATTTCTGCCACATAAGGAAAAAAAAAAATCATGCTTTGGTTAATCATAATTATTAGATGAAAAGTCGAAATTTACTTAAAAAGTCATTATTATATAAAAAGGCAATATTATAACATTAAATTGAAATTACAATACGATACAATATTTATTTATAAAGCACATTTAAAAACAAACAAGGCTGACCAAAGTGAAAAGAATAAAACTAAGAAAATGGAAAAATAAAACTACCAAAATTAAAAAGCACACAACAATAGTAAAACAATAATTAAACCTGTGGTCAAGGAGTATTGAAAGTTATGGCATAAAAGGTCACTCAGTAATTAATAAAAAAGTAAAAATTTTGACATACTGGGCCCTATCATACACCCGCTAGCCGCGCCGCAAGTGTTGTTTGCTAGTTTCAGCCTGACGCAGTTTTCATTTTCACGTCCTGCGCCACGTTGTTTAAATAGCAAATGCATTTACGCTCGTTTGTTCGTTCATGGGCTGCTGGTCTGAGAACGAGGTGTGTGTTCAGGAGCATTGTTGGAGCGTTGCTATTTTGAGGAACTGAAATAGACTGAGCCGTCGACCAACAAAAATATACGCCTGTATGAGGGTCCACAACGCGCATACACTCGGCTTATTACACACACAGGGACGCGCAGCAGAACACACACATGCCAAATATTAAAAATAAAAGGATAACAATGTAAAAGATTATTATTGTGTACATAAAGATATGGTGAATCCGGCTTGTCCCGTAGATGGTCTGCTCGCGTGCTTTAACCTCACACACACACACTCACTCACATTTACACACACACAGAGCTTTAGCCGCGCGTACGAGCAGATCCGTTGGCGCTCTGGAGACGCGTTCGGTCTTTCCACTATCAAATTCCTCCATGTAAAATAGCGAATCCACAGCGGCGCGAGCGCAACTGGCTTTTAAAGGGAATGGGAGACAAGACTCTGATTGGTTTATTGCACGTTACGCCCAAAACACACCCATTACTCATTAAGAGAATAGAGACAAAACACACTCATTACTCATTAAGAGAATAGGGACGACCCTTTAGGACCAGCGCCGGGAGCGCCGACCATTTTTCCCGTCGTTAAACTGGCAAAAGTGGATTTGGACGCCCTAACTGATCTTGCGCCCTGCGCTTTAGACCATGCACTTAGATTCTTAAAATAGGGCCCACAAAATTAAAATGATGACGAGTCAAAATTATGATATAATAAGTCATAATTATGATATAAAAAGTCAAAATTATTTCATACCAAGTCGAAATTATGACTTAAAAAGTCAGAATTATGACATAAAAAGTCAAATTGATTACATTCTGGATTTGAGTTGTAGTTGTAGCATAAATCGAAATTATGACAAAAAGTCAAAATTATTGTGTTATATTTTCGACTTTGTCATTTGTCATAATTTTGACTTTTTATGTCATCGTAATGATTTACCAGAGCATGACTGTTTTTCTTATGTGGCAGAAATATCCTTCCATACATGACATTCATTCAATGAAAATCAGTTTAATCTGCGTCCCAGTGGCCATGGTTTACCTCTCCGTTTAATCTCACGCTCCAGATGTAATCATCCCCTGCTGGGTTTTTCTTTTTTCTGGAATGATCCACACTTTCATTTTTGTCTTCGTGCTGGTCCTCAGGGGCCGACGAGCCTCTCAGATGTGTTCGAGACGGAGCTTCAAACACCACAGACAGGCAAAAGACACTTAATTCAACTTCTGCTTGTGAATTATTCAGCCAACGCTACATTTGATCTAAAAGATGGAACAATGAAGGCAGATCTCAGATGATTATTGGTGCATTGACATGAAGTTGATGTATTTAATTTGATTGTTCTTTAATATAGAGGTGGATTCTTAAAGTCAACATGAAACGGCATTTACAGCCCATTTTACCTGATGCGTTTTTGAGACAAAAAGAGTTTCATTGCTGTAAAATATAGATGGTACTTGATGTTATTGATCAGGAATTGACTGAATAATAGTCAGAAAATAATGTATTTTTTTTAAATGGAACAGTTTATTGAACCTTTAGACAAAATAGTTATTAAAAATGTATAGTTTGTGTGTGTTTTTTGCGCATCATATTAGATGCATCAGGCTTTTATGGCTCATATAATGAGAATATAGAGGGAAAAACAGCTCAGTTTTATTCAGAGACTCAAACTGAGCAAAGATATGCTGTTTGCTGCAGATGCTGATGTGTATATGGACAAAAAGTGATGAAATTCTGATGCTTGTAATGTAAACCATTGAAATCTTTATAACAGTATCGCAGATACTGACATAAAATGCATTTAAATATCAATATCTGCCAATAATATGTCTTAGTAAGATGATATTTAAATGCTTAGTTATATGATCTGTAGTTTTGAAACATACAATGCAATGCAATATAAGAGAGAGATGAACAAATAAACCTTCCTCAAAAGCTTGATGATCATATTTGATAATCATGATTTTTATAATAAATGATGTCTGGATAATCAAGTAAACCTGCTTCAGTCCAGCTGAAATACTAACAATATAAAAGTTATTCTCACGTCTACTTGATAATATCAGAAGAGATTTGACAGCAGAAAGACTCGTGAAGCTCGAGCTGAAGGAGGACGTTTGTACAATTATATTTATACTAAAGGACTTTTACTATCAATCAGACACAGAAGGACTGGAGGAGATGGTGTGCGACAGGTTTATCAGATCATGTTCATCATTTAGAGGAAATGTGTGTATTAAAAATGCTGCAGTAGCTTTACAGGGTTAATGAAGTATATGTTGTGTCTCTGTTCCTCGCAGGTGTCCTTGGCTCGCTGAAAACGTGTCTCTCATTTTCCCACCATGTGTCGGAATCGTGTTCCTCTTTGTTGTGGCAAACTTCACCATGGCAACGTTCATGGATGCCGGCGTGTTCCCGAGGGGTGAGTCGAGTCTAACGCATTATCACAGATGAGTCTGAACGCTGACTATTCTGTAAACTAGTTTGCAATCACACATTAGTTTAGTGTTAATTGAGACACATGAGAACACTTAAAGTGCCCCGATTCTGCTGTTTTAAAGGTTCCTAATGTTATTTCAGAGTCTCCTACAACAGATTTACATTCATCCAAGCTCAGAGTCACTGTAATGTCCTCATGATCTCCACTGCAGAATCAGCTCTTCTCTCAGTGTCTGAAACGCTTCCATGAAAGATTCAGTCTCTCTAAGCCCCGCCTCTCTGAGAGCTACTCTGCTCTGATTGGTCAGAAAGCAAACGCTCATCATCATATCTGAATCTCAGCTCTTGATCTCAGTGATACGAACAGTAACGATGGCGTGGGTTTTACCGTATCAATCTCAGAAAACAGCGTCTTCTCCACACGAACAACACGAGCCAAACTCTCCCAGTCTCAGACACACTACAGAACCAGAAAATATGAACATATCACACCAGTCCTCATGTCTTTACACTGGCTCCCAGTTAAATTTAGGATTGATTTTAAAGTATTATTACTGGTATATAAATCATTCAATGGCCTAGGACCTCAATACATTGCAGATATGCTCACTGAATATAAACCCAACAGATCACTCAGATCATTAGGATCATATCAGCTAGAAATACCAAGGGTTCACTCTAAGCATGGCGAGTCTGCTTTTAGCTATTATGCCAGCCACAGCTGGAACCAGCTTCCAGAGGAGATCAGACGTGCTCCTACAGTAGTCACATTCAAATCCAGACTCAAAACACATCTGTTTAACTATGCATTTACTGAATGAGCACTGTGCCAATGTTCGTCCGACTGTTTGTACTGTATTTTATTTTGTATTCTTCTAAACTGTTTTAATTATTCTTATTTCTTTTTATTATTTTAATTTCTTCTATGTAAAGCACTTTGAATTGCCATTGTGTATGAAATGTGCTATATAAATAAACTTGCCTTGCCTTGCCTTGCCTTGCCTACAGTGTTTGAGGGCGGAGCTAAGAGACACTGTTCAGCCAATCAAGACCAGAGGCGGGCATTATGCAAATTAGTACCAAACCTACGTTGGAAGTGAGAATGGAATTACTGACGACTCGTTTCTTTCTTTTAGAAGTCAACAACTCCAAACTTTTCAGACCTTTTACATTCACAAACAGCTTTATTACACACTGCATGAAAGGGAATATCTGAACAGGCATAATAGGGGCACTATATATATATATAAATAGATAATGTTTTCACGCTGTGTTCCAGCGGATGATGACGAGGACAAGGACGAGGACTTGCGCGCTCCGCTCTACAGGACCGTGGAGGTGAGAGGAGTACAGGTGCGCATGAAGTGGTGCTCCTCCTGTCACTTCTACAGGCCACCCAGATGTTCTCACTGCAGCGTGTGTGATCACTGTGTGGAGGTGAGACAGCTGTCTATCTATGTGTCTATGTGCGTCTGTCTGTCTGTGCGTCTGTCTGTCTGTCTATATGTGCGTCTGTCTGTCTGTCTATATGTGCGTCTGTCTGTCTGTCTGTCTGTCTGTCTATATGTGCGTCTGTCTGTCTGTCTGTCTGTCTATATGTGCGTCTATCTCTCTGTCTGTCTGTCTATATGTGCGTCTGTCTGTCTGTCTGTCTGTCTATATGTGCATCTGTCTGTCTGTCTGTCTATATGTGCGTCTGTCTGTCTGTCTATGTGCGTCTATCTGTCTGTCTGTCTGTCTGTCTGTCTATATGTGCGTCTGTCTGTCTGTCTATGTGCGTCTATCTGTCTGTCTGTCTGTCTGTCTGTCTATATGTGCGTCTGTCTGTCTGTCTGTCTGTCTGTCTGTCTATATGTGCGTCTGTCTGTCTGTCTATATGTGCGTCTATCTGTCTGTCTCTCTGTCTGTCTGTCTATATGTGCGTCTATCTGTCTGTCTGTCTGTCTGTCTATATGTGCGTCTGTCTGTCTGTCTGTCTATATGTGCGTCTGTCTGTCTGTCTATATGTGCGTCTATCTCTCTGTCTGTCTGTCTGTCTGTCTGTCTATATGTGCGTCTGTCTGTCTGTCTGTCTGTCTATATGTGCGTCTGTCTGTCTGTCTGTCTGTCTGTCTGTCTGTCTATATGTGCGTCTATCTGTCTGTCTGTCTATATGTGCGTCTATCTGTCTGTCTGTCTGTCTATATGTGCGTCTATCTGTCTGTCTGTCTGTCTGTCTATATGTGCATCTGTCTGTCTGTCTATATGTGCGTCTGTCTGTCTGTCTGTCTGTCTGTCTGTCTATATGTGCGTCTATCTGTCTGTCTGTCTGTCTGTCTGTCTGTCTGTCTATATGTGCATCTGTCTGTCTGTCTGTCTGTCTATATGTGCGTCTATCTGTCTGTCTGTCTGTCTGTCTGTCTGTCTATATGTGCGTCTATCTGTCTATCTGTCTGTCTGTCTGTCTATATGTGCGTCTATCTGTCTGTCTGTCTGTCTATATGTGCGTCTATCTGTCTGTCTGTCTGTCTATATGTGCGTCTATCTGTCTATCTGTCTGTCTGTCTGTCTATATGTGCGTCTATCTGTCTGTCTGTCTGTCTATATGTGCATCTGTCTGTCTGTCTGTCTGTCTATATGTGCGTCTATCTGTCTGTCTGTCTGTCTATATGTGCGTCTGTCTGTCTGTCTGTCTGTCTATATGTGTGTCTGTCTGTAGATCTGTCTGTCTGTACAGTAATGTACAGGGTTGCCAGATTTTGGTCATCTGGCTGGAATGAGATTTTTATGGCATTATGTCTTAATCAATCATAAGTATCTATTTGAGGTCATGAGAACTTCTTCATGTTATTCACCCTCTTTTGAAAATGTCTGTTCAAACTCGCTTTCTGCGAAATAAGCATGACTTTGAATTCATAATGTTTTGTTTTTTGTAACTTTGTTTCTATTTAATAGGTTTAAAGAACTAGATGTACCGCATCGCGGTACAAAATATGACCGCCGCTCAGGCCTGCACTGGCTTTCCACAAAAATAAATGGCGTGGAGTAATTTGGCTGTATTGCGTGTTTATGTATATACCTAAAAAAAGTAATAGTATGTGCATGTCTGTCTGTCTGTGTGTGTGTGTGTGTGTGTATATGTGTGTGTTTGTGTATGTGTGTGTCTGTGTGTGTGTGTGTGTGTGTGTGTCTGTGCGTGTATGTATGTGTGCGTACATGTGTGCGCGTGTGTGTTTGTGTGTGTGTCTCTGTGCATGTGGATTTGTATGTGTGTGTATGGGTGTGTGTCTGTGCGTGTGGATGTCAGTGTGTGTGCATGCTTGCGTTTGTTTGTATTCCTGCATGTGTGTGTGTGACAGTTTCATCCTAAACCAGCAACCCTTCGCTCAACAGCACCATCTACAGGCCGATGAGTGTACAGTCACTAAATGTGCACATAAATGAATTTATTTTATACCCCCCCATGGATGAAATTCTACAAAACTTAGCAGAGGATACCCCCAGAGGATGTCAAGTTAATCATACACATGAAATATGGTGCAGTTCTGAACATCTCCACTGAAGATAGGGGCGATTAAAGCAGAATAATATTGCATTTTCATTTTTTATGGGAGGGGCGCAAATCACAAATGAGTGATTATGGGCTAGGTTGATGTGGGCCCTTAAGAGCAACATACCATAAAAATTTCTTCATCCTCGGTGCCACGGTTGAGGTAGTTATTTAGGAAAAACTGCATTTTTTTGGGTTTGGGAGGGCCCAGCGCGGGGGGGGAGTGGCCCCCGGGGACCAAACGAAATTTTTCCTTAGAAGTCTAGTGGGGCTACATGCCCACCAAATTTCATGTTCCCCGGTGTTTCGGTGTCCCTGGTATCGTTGACGAAAAATTTAAAGTTTCAAGATGAAGAAATTCGGAACTTCAAATTCAGTCTCTAAAATTCAAGTTCAAAAATTCAAGTTCAAAAATTCAGATCTTACAGAAAGTAGGTCACAGGTCATCCACAGGGAAGAGTAAAGGATCTCAGATAAGTCGAACAGAGCATTTTGGCTGCACTGCAGTAGTTTTCTGCCGCAAACGCGGTGGTGGTTCAAGAGAATCCGTGTATCTTTCGTTCAGTCGTTTTTTTATTTAATATTAAGAGTAGAAAAATGAGAAAACAGCTTGAGTATTAGATTTCTAATATTCTAGTAGCCTAATAATAGTCCGCTGCAGCAGTTGCACGGAGCTTACAAAACGCGTGTATTGCAACTGTAGGCTACATTTAATTTTCTCATCAAACATCTAGACTAACGAATAGCTCGGTACAACAGAAGAGCCTAAGGGCTTTTTCTCTGTGTAGACCAGCAGTTGGTCTGAATTTGCTATAACCTTTTTTCCGGACTGTATAGGCTAAGTCACGTTTTATCATGAAACACGCTGTGATTTATTCCAAAGTGACTCGGGCATATATAATGCATTTAACGTTAAATAATCTAAATGTTGACTTTCAAAAGTAGGCGCGCCAAGAAGGCTATTCGCTGTATTTTGGTTCATTTTTGGTGAGCGCCAGAAAGATCTAAAGAGACAGACACAGAGACGCGCTAAAAATAATACATTTTACTGTTTCGGATGATGTCATATTATCTGTATGACTATAAATAACAGAGTATTAAGTTATTTCCCAGCAGTGGAACAAATCCAAGTGATGGCCCTGGCGCATCGCGCTCTCACACAACATATTAGGCTATCAGTTCTGGCGTTGCTTCATATCGCAGACTGCTCATTATGACCGCCGCTAGCGTAGCTAGCGAAAGCGGTCATATAGGGATTGTCAAAGTTTTTTTTTTTTTGTTTTTTTTTCACCTTACTGAATTTTTCGTCAACGATACCAGGGACACCGAAGCACCGGGGAACATAAAATTTGGTGGGCATGTAGCCCCACTAGACTTCTAAGGAAAAAATTCGTTTGGTCCCCGGGGGCCACTCCCCCCCCGCGCTGGGCCCCCCCAAACCCCAAAAAATGCAGTTTTTCCTAAATAACTACCTGAACCGTGGCACCGAGGATGAAGAAATTTTTATGGTATGTTGGTCTACTAGACTTTTACGGAAAAATTTCGTTTGGTCCCCGGGGGCCACTTCCCCCCCCGCGCTGGGGCCCCCTTAAATTTTTCGTCAACGATACCAGGGACACCGAAACACCGGGGAACATGAAATTTGGTGGGCATGTAGCCCCACTAGACTTCTAAGGAAAAATTTCGTTTGGTCCCCGGGGGCCACTCCCCCCCCCGCGCTGGGCCCCCCCAAACCCAAAAAAATGCAGTTTTTCCTAAATAACTACCTGAACCGTGGCACCGAGGATGAAGACATTTTTATGGTATGTTGGTCTACTAGACTTTTACGGAAAAATTTCGTTTGGTCCGCGGGGGCCACTTCCCCCCCCGCGCTGGGGCCCCCGTAAATTTTTCGTCAACGATACCAGGGACACCGAAACACCGGGGAACATGAAATTTGGTGGGCATGTAGCCCCACTAGACTTCTAAGGAAAATTTTGTTTGGTCCCCGGGGGCCAATCCCCCCCCCGCGCTGGGCCCCCCCAAACCCAAAAAAATGCAGTTTTTCCTAAATAACTACCTGAACCGTGGCACCGAGGATGAAGACATTTTTATGGTATGTTGGTCTACTAGACTTTTACGGAAAAATTTCATTTGGTCCCCGGGGGCCACTTCCCCCCCGCGCTGGGGCCCCCTTAAATTTTTCGTCAACCATACCAGGGACACCGAAACACCGGGGAACATGAAATTTGGTGGGCATGTAGTGTGTCACATTTAGTGACTGTACACTCATCGGCCTGTAGATGGTGCTGTTGAGCGAAGGGTTGCTGGTTTAGGATGATACTGTCACACACACACATGCAGGAATACAAACAAACGCAAGCATGCACACACACTGACATCCACACGCACAGACACACACCCATACACACACATACAAATCCACATGCACAGACACACACACACAAACACACACGCGCACACATGTACGCACACATACATACACGCACAGACACACACACACACACACACACACAGACACACACATACACAAACACACACACATACACACACACACACACACACACAGACAGACATGCACATACTATTACTTTTTTTAGGTGTATACATAAACACGCAATACAGCCAAATTACTCCACGTCATTTATTTTTGTGGAAAGCCAGTGCAGGCCTGAGCGGCGGTCATATTTTGTACCGCGATGCGGTACATCTAGTTATCAAAATGAAACACAGTCAACCAAACATATAAAAAGTTATTCTGCCTAATTTAATTGGTCTGTTGTACAATATAAAGGGCAAGCTGTGCCGCACACAGTCCTACGTGTTATTCCAAACATTTCCCTTGCTGCGAAGACGCTGATTTAGCCTATACGTGTATTTTGGGACTCGGCTGAAGTATGAAGCCTTCTTTATATTAATAGTTAGCATCCACATGTTACATTGCAAATATGAAAACTTTTGACTGAATGAGAGATGCGCGACCGTTTCAGACCAAGTGGTCTACACAGAGAAAAAGCCCTTAGGCTCTTCTGTTGTACCGAGCTATTCGTTAATCTAGTTGTTTGATGAGAAAATTAAATGTAGCCTATAGTTGCAATACACGCGTTTTGTAAGCTCCGTGCAACTGCTGCAGCGGACTATTATTAGGCTACTAGAATATTAGAAATCTAATAGGCTACTCAAGCTGTTTTCTCATTTTTCTACTCTTAATATTAAATAAAAAAACGACTGAACGAAAGATACATGGATTCTCTTGAACCACCACCGCGTTTGCGGCAGAAAACTACTGCAGTGCAGCCAAAATGCTCTGTTCGACTTATCTGAGATCCTTTACTCTTCCCTGTGGATGACCTGTGACCTACTTTCTGTAAGATCTGAATTTTTGAACTTGAATTTTTGAACTTGAATTTTAGAAAACTGAATTTGAAGTTCTGAATTTCTTCATCTTGAAAACTTGAATCTGTATTTTTTTAAACTGAATATTTGCAGTATACGAATTCAGAACAAAAAAACTAGCTGTTTGAAAATACATGTCTATAAAATTCAGCCATAAAAACATTTCAATTTGTTAAATTTCAAATGTTCAATATTCGTTTAAAAAAATCAAATTCAGAACTATTTAAACTACCACCTAAAATTCAATTTTGTTAGATTTCACTTGTAAATAATTCAAATTTACACAATTCAAATTCAAATCATATTGTCATATTTTAAGCTCCATAGTGTATGCGCTGAGGAAAGGTCCTATTCTCTCACTCTCTTCAGGACTTTGACCATCACTGTCCCTGGGTGAACAACTGCATCGGGCGACGCAACTATCGCTTCTTCTTCCTCTTCCTCCTGTCTCTGAGTCTTCACATGGTTGGGGTATTTTCCGGAGGTCTCCTGTATGTCCTGGATCACCTGGAGGATTTGTGGGAACTGCACGCCGCTGTCACGTATCCTTAAGCTGCATGATTCTGTCATGGAAAGCTAGAATAATTGGTCAGTCAGACTTGATAGCCCCGCCTCCAAACTCATGTGATTGGCTAAGTCAGAAGTTGACGTGTCGGGTCCAAGCGACAACCTTCTAGTCTCTCTCTTGAATCCAGCACTGAAGTGACTTAAACAGCAGTTCATCCACTGGCCACTAGAGACAGGCTCCGAAAGAGAGTCAATCCCATAAACCCCCATGTTAATATACCCAACTTTACAGCAGAAAAAAACTTTTACAGTCTGGTTTTGGTCTATAAAGCTAATTTTGCTCTTCATGACGACTGTGATGGAGGTGACATTTTTTATAACTCATCCGTTTAAATTATATTAAGCCATTAAGTTCTGCACAATTAAGGGCGTGGCCACTTGAGTGACAGGTGGATTGCTGCTGATGTCACTACTAGCTGTTTGTCTGCTGTCTGTTAGCGTCACGTCACCTCAGCTAATCCGCCTCGCTGCACATTGTCGTTTACATAGACAGTAAAAGAAATGGACACAGCGACCCCATTGGATTCAACGGAGACAAAGTGAAGTCAATTAGAAACTCTTACTTCCTGGGGGTCGAGCGTACTGCGCAGACTCAAACTGAGCTCGACGACGTAGATGTGACGTGAGCAACCCGTCTGTCTTCTAGTAGCTGTGCCGAGAGAAATCTGAATCATTCCCTTCCGAAACTTGCAGAGACGGAGAGTGTGAGTAGGAGGTGTCCATGAGCTAGGAGCAAGAGAAACGTTTGCTATGTATTCTGATTAATTATTTTGTCATTTTGCCTCCACGTCTCCCCGATTGCGCGCGAGCTTCTCCTCCTGTCCATACGGTAATCTCTCTACTGTGCGACAGAGAGTCGCGTGGTTATGACGCAATCGTTAGCCTACTTTTACAAAAACTGCTTCTATGGGGCCATAACGTAAGATACAAGGTAATGGAGCCTTTTATACATTTTCGTGTTTCTTTAGAAATAAATAATGGACAAATGGAGTCTTTAAACGCCTCAGATGTGAAGTTATTCGCTGTCAAAGTGACGCCAAAATGAATGGGAGTCAATGGGATGCTAACAGCAGGTGGGGGTCCGCTAGCCAATGGCGGCGCCCGGGGGTACCTTCAAAATAATAGAAAACCCTGCCCCCCTGGTCGTTTATCCGGGAGTGACGCGCGGCCAAGATGGCGACGGCCGGCTCCGCCCACTTTGGGCTTCAAAAACACTCTTCAGAAACACTACGGGTGACGTCACACACACTACGAACATATTTATTTATATTCTATGGTCGGGTCGCTCAAACAAACATCAGTGTTCAGAAAGCATCATAGTGTTTCACTTTATTATTTCATCATCACACTCGACTCATAAACTGAGTGCCTTGACAGTGTGTGTTCAGGCTGGCGGTCATGAGCGTGTCCGGTTTGTTCTTCATCCCGGTCTTGGGTCTGGCCTGCTTTCATCTGGTGCTGGTGGCACGAGGACGCACGACAAACGAACAGGTAAGATCCAGCGTCAATATCTTTTATCGTATCTTCGTCATTATTTTCGTCATCAACATTTTTTCACAGATGAAAATGCGACGATAACTAAATAAAAAGTAGTTTTGAATGACAAAAACTATGACGAAAATCTATTGACATTTTCGTCAATGAATAAAAACTAAACGAAAATGTTAGATAGGGACGATTTGGGAGGAGATCCAGTCAGAACTGATGTCCTGCGTTTGTGGTCGATGCAAACATATGAATTGTAACGTGCGGATCATGAGTTGGCATGCGCTTGATGTGTTTCTCATAAAACATAAACGTCCGGGAGAAAGAGAAGAGCTGACATATGGATAGATCTAAATAAGAGTGACGACGCAATAGAGCGCTCTATTCAGTCTAAACACAGTCTTTACAGAACGTAAACAGTTGTGAGATTATCAGATGTGCATCAGTGCATTGGATTCTTGCATTCAGTCTTAAAGTGACAGTGCGTAATAAACCGAATGTTGCCTGTGCCCGTGATTAATTAATATTAATCAAACAACAAAAGAAAAAGAGAAAAGCATTCACTGCTCTTGAATAGCTTTAATAAGGTTTAATTATATTTAATTTATACAAATAAATATGTCTGCTTGAAAGAATAAAGAATGATGCAAGTTGTTTTAAAGAATGCATATATCATTCATTGAAAAGAGGGTTTATTATGACTAAAACCAGAGAATGTGTAATAAGGGGAGAACTTCCACTCTCAGTAAACGTCCGGCTTCTGAACTGGTTGCAGTTCCACTCTGGCTCCACATGAGGGCGCTCACAGGACGAGTGCAGTTCCACTCTGGCTCCACATGAGGGCGCTCACAGGACGAGTGCAGTTCCACTCTGGCTCCACATGAGGGCGCTCACAGGACGAGTGCAGAATGAATGGAGGTCTATGGCGCTATGCCCCTCAAAATCCACTTTTCTCAGGATATCATTTTTTGTCTAGTAATTTGAATGTTGTATTCGAAAGGATATGCAAAGAAATTACACATTGCTGGGTGTTAGATTTTTTAGAGTCACTTCAAGTCTTTTAAAATGTCAATGACGTCATACACATCGTACGACCAGAGATACTGCTTTACGGCAATCCTTCAGTCACTTTGGTGCTTTCACGCTCTGCACTTTCTTTTCTCTCGAGGCATCGACAACACAGCCGACACAGGTAAACACACACAGCTGACACAGGTAAACACACACAGCTGACACAGGTAAACACACACAGCTGACACAGGTAAACACACACAGCTGACACAGGTAAACACACACAGCACAGCTGACACAGGTAAACACACACAGCTGACACAGGTAAACACACACAGCTGACACAGGTAAACACACACAGCTGACACAGGTAAACACACACAGCTGACACAGGTAAACACACACAGCTGACACAGGTAAACACGCACAGCTGACACAGGTAAACACGCACAGCTGACACAGGTAAACACACACAGCTGACACAGGTAAACACGCACAGCTGACACAGGTAAACACACACAGCTGACACAGGTAAACACACACAGCTGACACAGGTAAACACACACAGCTGACACAGGTAAACACGCACAGCTGACACAGGTAAACACACACAGCTGACACAGGTAAACACACACAGCTGACACAGGTAAACACGCACAGCTGACACAGGTAAACACACACAGCTGACACAGGTAAACACACACAGCTGACACAGGTAAACACGCACAGCTGACACAGGTAAACACACACAGCTAACACAGGGAAACACACACAGCTGACACAGGTAAACACACACAGCTGACACAGGTAAACACACAACACAGCTGACACAGGTAAACACACAACACAGCTGACACAGGTAAACACACACAGCTGACACAGGTAAACACACAACACACCTGACACAGGTAAACACACACAGCTGACACAGGTAAACACACAACACAGCTGACACAGGCAAACACACACAGCTGACACAGGCAAACACACACAGCTGACACAGGTAAACACACAACACAGCTGACACAGGGAAACACACACAGCTGACACAGGTAAACACACACAGCTGACACAGGTAAACACACAACACAGCTGACACAGGTAAACACACACAGCTGACACAGGTAAACACACAACACAGCTGACACAGGTAAACACACACAGCTGACACAGGTAAACACACAACACAGCTGACACAGGGAAACACACACAGCTGACACAGGTAAACACACACAGCTGACACAGGCAAACACACACAGCTGACACAGGCAAACACACACAGCTGACACAGGTAAACACACAACACAGCTGACACAGGGAAACACACACAGCTGACACAGGTAAACACACAACACAGCTGACACAGGCAAACACACACAGCTGACACAGGCAAACACACAACACAGCTGACACAGGCAAACACACACAGCCGACACAGGTAAACACACACAGCTGACACAGGTAAACACACAACATAGCCGACACAGGGAAACACACAACACAGCCGACACAGGGAAACACACAACACAGCTGACACAGGTAAACACACAACACAGCCGACACAGGGAACACACAACACAGCCGACACAGGCAAACACACACAGCCGACACAGGCAAACACACACAGCCGACACAGGTAAACACACACAGCTGACACAGGTAAACACACAACATAGCCGACACAGGGAAACACACAACACAGCCGACACAGGGAAACACAACACAGCCGACACAGGGAAACACACGTGCTAGAAGAGTTTTTGTTTTGTTTGTTTCTGGTCCCGCTTCGGATGACACGATGCAATCAAGCGGTATCTCTGGTCGTAATCAGTCCTTCACTGACCAATCAGTGTTCATTAGCAGAATGCTAGCGTGTTATAGGCAACAACAACTCAACCTGTAAGAAATCTAAAGGCATAAGTACTCGTTCATTCAACTTTCGACCTATAACCCATGTTGAACTTGCAAAACCTACAATCAAATCTGAGATTTCTCAACGGCAATCGGGTGAAAGAGACACATTTAGCTTCTAGCCCCATAGACTCCCATTCAATCTGCACTCATGGGCGATCGCCCCCAGTGGAGCTCTGGTGGAACTACAACCAACATTCGGTACAATAGGACTTAATAGGGAGTGGCCAGGCTCTCCGTAGACGCGCTCTGCTAAAACCAAATCAATTTGCTGTCAAACACAGGTGAGATCATGACCGACACGAACCACGAGCTTGCTCTCACTAACACTACTTCACAGGTTACAGGGAAGTTTCAGGGAGGAGTGAATCCGTTCACACGCGGATGCTGTCTCAACCTGCAGTCCGTGCTCTTCAGTCCCATCATGCCGAGGTGAGCGGATCAGCTGATCACAGCACTGGTCCTTCATTAATGAAGACCTACACGCACTATTAACACTCTAATAACTACTATTAACTAACAAGATCCAAGATCTTACAAAAACCTCAAAAGCTCACAATGACTTCAGTCAATATTATGTAGTTATCATGTTTTTCACTTTAGAATACTAGGATGCAGTAACACTTGAGGCATTACTAATGGGTTACCATTACCTTTTATTATAAATGATGCATTATTAATATTAATTATGAACCTGTATATAGTCTTCAGTGAGGGATGAAAAATAGTAGTTATAGTACCACATTCAACTGAGCGCTATTACGTACTAAGTTAAAGCTAGTAAGTAAAGTACTAAAGTTTTATTAGTATATTGTATTTAAGCCTTTATTTATTTTCATATTTGTACGGTATTTTCTTTGTATTAATTGTGTTTTGTGATGTGTGTGATTGTATTGTGTATCTGTGAGCCTTTTAACCAAAGACAAATTTCTATCACTGGTTGATAGATAATAAAGTTTTTTTTTTTAATTGAATTGAATTGAATTGAATTAATCAGAGTTTCTTGTTAGTAAATAGTAGAACATTAATCAATTAATTAATTTCATTAATGAAGGAACAGTATTATAAAGTGTTGTCGATAACAGCATGCATATTTAGGACAGAATGTTTTTTGCACTCATGCTGTTTTTATTATATATTGTATTAAATTATAACTTTATTGACATTTTATCGTTGTTATGATTATTTCTGCTCTTCCAATCGTAGGTACACTGGGAAACTCAGAGACAGATTACCGGTCTGCGTTCATCCTCCGTTCCATCATCCCGAGTCTCAGAAGCTGACCCCAGTGAAGAGCTCCGACAACTGCGTCCCCAGCCAAACTCTTCCTGTGAAGGTACATGTGTTTCACAGATACTGCACTTATGGTACATGGTGTGGATATGTATGCATAGAATGTATAAGCACACTTACATTTAATCATTTAGCAGACGCTTTTACCCAAAGCCACTTACAAATGAGGAGAGCAATAGAAGCAATCAGACCAGCAAGTCTGTGAACTCTAGCACAGGACACATAGCAACGGTTCTTTACATTTATTTATTTTTTCATTATGTACATTTGGGAAAGTTATTGTTTTAATTGTTTTATATTTTTTATTTATAGTGAAGCCAAAGACAAATTTCCACTTGTGGACAATAAAGGAACTAAACTAAACTAAACTTAACATGAAAACTGTGAATAAATGAGTAAGATCATCAAAGTTAACCTTCAGCTTGTGGCTCATAAACTTAGTTTTAGAGAGTTTTATAGATATAAAGATACTGTCAGTTTAGATCGTATGTTTAGAAATGTACCATTTTAGCATATAAATGTTGTTATGTATTTAGTTAAATGAGATTTGACTTTATAACACATCAGGTTTTGCTGAAAAAAAGCTGTCAATATATCTTTAATAATAGTTTTTTATTCAGAGCAGGATTTACTCTGAATAAAAAACTATTATTAAAGATATATTGACAGCTTAGATACAAAGCTTGACTATATTTGAATTATGACTTGACTGTGCAACAGTGTTATTTTACTATAATATAGTTTTTACTAAAATTTTGAATGTTTTTTATTTTTTATATTTTCAGATTTTATTTTAGTTTTAATTTTATTTATTTATTTATTAGTTATTGTATTTCTAAATATATCTTTATAGTTTTATTAATATTTTGCATTTGTTTTTATATTTTCTGTTTTCATTTAAAGTTTTAGTAATTGTATTGTGTTTTTTATTTTTATTAGCTATTGTTTTTTAAATATATCTGTATAGTTTTTATTTATATAAATATAAATATATATATATATATACAGTATATATATATATTTTTTTTTATATATATATATATATACACTCACCTAAAGGATTATTAGGAACACCTGTTCAATTTCTCATTAATGCAATTATCTAATCAACCAATCACATGGCAGTTGCTTCAATGCATTTAGGGGTGTGGTCCTGGTCAAGACAATCTCCTGAACTCCAAACTGAATGTCAGAATGGGAAAGAAAGGTGATTTAAGCAATTTTGAGCATGGCATGGTTGTTGGTGCCAGACGGGCCGGTCTGAGTATTTCACAATCTGCTCAGTTACTGGGATTTTCACGCACAACCATTTCTAGGGTTTACAAAGAATGGTGTGAAAAGGGAAAAACATCCAGTATGCGGCAGTCCTGTGGGCGAAAATGCCTTGTTAATGCTAGAGGTCAGAGGAGAATGGGCCGACTGATTCAAGCTGATAGAAGAGCAACTTTGACTGAAATAACCACTCGTTACAACCGAGGTATGCAGCAAAGCATTTGTGAAGCCACAACACGCACAACCTTGAGGCGGATGGGCTACAACAGCAGAAGACCCCACCGGGTACCACTCATCTCCACTACAAATAGGAAAAAGAGGCTACAATTTGCACGAGCTCACCAAAATTGGACAGTTGAAGACTGGAAAAATGTTGCCTGGTCTGATGAGTCTCGATTTCTGTTGAGACATTCAGATGGTAGAGTCAGAATTTGGCGTAAACAGAATGAGAACATGGATCCATCATGCCTTGTTACCACTGTGCAGGCTGGTGGTGGTGGTGTAATGGTGTGGGGGATGTTTTCTTGGCACACTTTAGGCCCCTTAGTGCCAATTGGGCATCGTTTAAATGCCACGGCCTACCTGAGCATTGTTTCTGACCATGTCCATCCCTTTATGACCACCATATACCCATCCTCTGATGGCTACTTCCAGCAGGATAATGCACCATGTCACAAAGCTCGAATCATTTCAAATTGGTTTCTTGAGCATGACAATGAGTTCACTGTACTAAAATGGCCCCCACAGTCACCAGATCTCAACCCAATAGAGCATCTTTGGGATGTGGTGGAACGGGAGCTTCGTGCCCTGGATGTGCATCCCACAAATCTCCATCAACTGCAAGATGCTATCCTATCAATATGGGCCAACATTTCTAAAGAATGTTTTCTGCACCTTGTTGAATCAATGTCACGTAGAATTAAGGCAGTTCTGAAGGCGAAAGGGGGTCAAACACAGTATTAGTATGGTGTTCCTAATAATCCTTTAGGTGAGTGTATATATCTGTTTTTAATTTTAACTTCTGTTTTATTTTTATGAAGTAGTTAAACTAGAAAGTAAAGTTTGTCTGGATTTTATGATGGCTTATATATCGTTATCTGAACGTTTGAAAGTTACAAACATGTTTCTTATGGTATTAGTTCTAGTTTAACAACCCTGGTTTGAAAGGTTTCAAAGTAGCTTTCCCTACAATCAAATCAATGATATTATTAATAGTGCTTTCACAATACACATCGTTTCAAAGCAGCTTTACAGAAAGTGCATGAGTCCACACATTACAGCTTACAGTGATCTGATATCAGAGCTAGTTATGTATTTCAGAAATGTACATATACAAAATCACAGTTAGCAAAAAATATACTAATTTAAACAATGTAATAATTTAAGGCAGAGCTCATTAAAGTGATGAACACTTGTTTGTTAACAAATGATTATGACATTTAGACAGTGAGAGTGTGATTTTTTCGTCACTGCTGGTACAGTATCTGTATAATGTATTTTGATGTGTTTGTTTCAGTCTCTGGAAGAAGTAGATGATCCAGACAGTAAAAGTTTGAGCAGTCCACCTCCACTGCCCCCTAAACCAGACCCCGTCCTGCTCAAGAACCATCTGGCAGCTCTGGAAGGTGTGTGGACGTGTGGAAGCGTTGAGCACAATCATGTTTCTGCACTAAATGTGTTCATGTCCTCTCATTGTGCTTTATAACAGAGAGTTTGCTCCAGTCCAGAGCCGTAATGCCTTCAGGACACAAAATAATCCCACTTCAGACTTCAGAGTCGCCCACCAAAGTGCTCTACCAAGTTCCCAGAGATCAGGTGAGACTGTTCAAACTGCTCATCAAAAAGTCAGTTTCAACCACAGTAAGGAATGCTATATCAATATAGCAATTCTGCTTGAAATCAGAGATGCTACTAATTAAAATGAAAGCCGTTGCCTATATTTCTCAGTATCTTCGCTTAGATGGCTGCTAGTTTAATTTAGAAAATGTTATACTCACATCAGTCTCTTTGACATCTGGCTATTTAAATATTTATATCTTCATTGATGCTTTTTGAGTATTGTTCACTCTCGCTTATATCACAACGACCATTATCTAAATGCCTTAATTACTTTTAGAGTGTGTCCGAGCAAGCATCAGACCTTTGCTGACTTTTCATCTGTGACAACCGATCAGCTTACTCTCACCTAGAACAAAACCAACATTTACATTTAGTCATTTAGCAGACGCCTTTGTCCAAAGCGACTTACAAAGGACTAAAAGCAAGCGATTCAATCTTGAAGAGGCAAAAACAATGCGATAAGTGCTCAAAATACAAAGTTCAGGCATTGCTCAATGGCATAAGCCAGACAACGGAGGATTAAAGGAAAAGGGAATTTGCAGTAGTATTGCAAGAGCATTGCAATAGTCAAGCCTAGAGATGACCAGGGCCTGGACGAGGAGTTGTGTTGCATGCTCAGTTAGTAAAGGCGTGATCTTCCTGATGTTGTGCAATGCAAACCTGCATGATCGAGCTGTCTTTGAAATGTGGTCTGTGAAGGTCAGCTGGTCATCAAATATCACTCCAAGATTTCTGACCTTGATGCTGAGTCTAGCTGGATAGTGAAGTCGTGCTGTAGAGATGGATTGGCAGGGAGGACGAGAAGCTCTTTTTTAAATTTAAATCTCTTTATATATCAAAACCGGTCGACATTAAAAATTCTTAATAGAACCGACTGACATTTAAATCTCTTAACGGAAACAAAACCGACCGATTATTTAAATCTCTTGACGAAACAAAATCATCCTATATTTAAATCTCTTAACGGAACAAAACCGACCAATATTTAAATCTCTTAACGGAACAAAATCATCCGATATTTAAATCTCTTAACGGAACAAAAACGACCGATATTTAAATCTCTTAACGGAACAAAATCATCCGATATTTAAATCTCTTAACAGAACCAAACCGACCGACATTTAAATCTCTTAAATGAACAAAACCGACCGATATTTAAATCTCTTAAATGAACAAAACCGACCGATATTTAAATCTCTTAACGGAACAAAACAGACCGACATTTAAATCTCTTAACGAAACAAAATCATCCGATATTTAAATCTCTTAACGGAACAAAAACGACCGATATTTAAATCTCTTAACGGAACAAAACAGACCGACATTTAAATCTCTTAACGAAACAAAATCATCCGATATTTAAATCTCTTAACGGAACAAAACCGACCGACATTTAAATCTCTTAAATGAACAAAACCGACCGATATTTAAATCTCTTAACGGAACAAAAACGACCGATATTTAAATCTCTTAAATGAACAAAACCGACCGATATTTAAATCTCTTAACGGAACAAAAACGACCGATATTTAAATCTCTTAACGGAACAAAAACGACCGATATTTAAATCTCTTGACGAAACAAAAACGACCGATATTTAAATCTCTTAACGGAACAAAACAGACCGACATTTAAATCTCTTAACGAAACAAAATCATCCGATATTTAAATCTCTTAACGGAACAAAACCGACCGACATTTAAATCTCTTAAATGAACAAAACCGACCGATATTTAAATCTCTTAACGGAACAAAAACGACCGATATTTAAATCTCTTAAATGAACAAAACCGACCGATATTTAAATCTCTTAACGGAACAAAAACGACCGATATTTAAATCTCTTAACGGAACAAAAACGACCGATATTTAAATCTCTTGACGAAACAAAATCATCCTATATTTAAATCTCTTAACGGAACAAAACCGACCGATATTTAAATCTCTTAAATGAACAAAACCGACCGATTATTTAAATCTCTTAATGGAACAAAAACGACCGATATTTAAATCTCTTGACGAAACAAAACCTACCGATATTTAAATCTCTTAACAGAACAAAAAAGACCGATATTTAAATCTCTTAACAGAACAAAACCGACCGATTATTTAAATCTCTTAATGAAACAAAACCAACCGACATTTAAATCTCTTAACGGAACAAAAACGACCGATATTTAAATCTCTTAACAGAACAAAAACGACCGATATTTAAATCTCTTAACAGAACAAAACCGACCGATATTTAAATCTCTTGACGAAACAAAATCATCCTATATTTAAATCTCTTAACGGAACAAAAACGACCGATATTTAAATCTCTAAACGGAACAAAACCGACCGATATTTAAATCTCTTAACGAAACAAAATTTAAATCTCTTAACGAAACAAAATCATCCGATATTTAAATCTCTTAACAGAACAAAACCGACCGATATTTAAATATCTTAAAGGGGTGGTATAATGCCCTTTTCACAAAATGTAAAATAAATCTCTGATGAAGTGTGTATGTGAAGTTTTAGCTCAAAATACCCCACAGATATTTTTATCTAGCATGTTAAATTTGTCACTTTTTGAGGGTGAGCAAAAACGCACCGTTTTCTGTGTGTCCCTTTAAATGCAAATGAGCTGCTGCTCCCGACACAGAGGGCGGGGTTTCAAGAGCTTGTGTGTTAGCTGCTTTGATTACCTCACACAGACACACACTAAAATGACAGAAACTGTTCTGTCTTTTATGTTTAAATGGAGTCAGACAATGATGGACAGACTCAAGAAGAAGTGACAACATGTAGAAGCAACAGGACGTTCCTGAATGGTTAGTTGATAAATTTATGTTGCTGATGTAGAGTTAACTATCTTCAATTAGCATATTCTGTCATGATAATCTATAAATCGCTCGTATAGGAACTGTTGTGAGATGCACACAGAGTGACTTTCTATTGCATGTGAAAAGACGGATGCTACAGTTTGAGCTGACTCACAAATGTACTCGACTACAACAACTCTAACTCTACTCAACATGGACTGCATGTTCCCGGGGGCGGGGTTTATGTAAATTCTAGGGTTGGTGATGTCACTAACCTGGGAGGAATGTGGTGTAGTCTCTACCAGCCGTTTGTTGTAGTCCTTAAAAAGCCATTTCTGTAAAAGCAAATATCTCCCTTTGCTTTGAACTTTGAGCGTTGTAACTTTGCAGATGTTGTTTATGCTCAAACAGCAACATTACACACTAACTAAAGTTAGAAAAGTCAAATCATAATCAACCAGCCCTTTAAATGAACAAAACCGACCGATATTTAAATCTCTTAAATCAACGAAACTAATCAAAGTTTAAATCTCTTAACTGTGTTGCTCGCTCAGGCTAGCGTTAGAGTCACAGCGGCACTGATGTATGTGCTAGACAACACCATAGACACATTATAGATACATATAAATCGTAAATCGTTATATATCATCATATCCCCCAGCCCTAAAACTTCCATTATAGACATAACAGGACGACTTTCTGGAAATAAATTTGCCTTCTAAGATACCTTGTCTAGAATAAATATCTGAAAACATTTTTTACTATATACATATTAATACAACAACAGTTGACCACAGTGCTGTACATGGGACAAAGCAAAATAATCATAAAATCACATTCAAATTCTATATCATTACAACCGTCACAGATAAAACCAGAATACAATGAGGCATTAATAGAAACCCGTAACACCACTAACACAACACTCATGTATGATCAAACGGCAGAATAAAAAAAAAAGATTTTAAATGATGTTCCTTTGTCTGTCCCTGTAGATCGGGACGAGGATTTCCCCGCTGGTCCCGCAGGAGCATGCGTCCGATCCCAGTCTCCTTCAGTCGGAGAATCCCGGAAACTCTCTGACTCTGAATTCCCGGTCGCTGAGTCTGAAACACTCCCACCGTCGCGTAGCCGAAACTCCAGGTCCACATCCGAGCGCTAGCGTCCTCATTAGCCGATCCGGGAGTCTGTCCTACGACAGTCTTCTGCGTCCCGTCGAGCGCCTCGGATCCCAGACGCCATTCCTTCCCATGGATTCGAGTCTCCCCCGAGGTCCCGGATGCAACTGCAGCCCGGTGTTCATGAATATTAGCCGGCATTCGCCTCAACACCGCGAGCCGTCGCCCGTCTGCTACGACAGCCTCGCTAAACCGCTAATGAGCTCCATTCAGGAGCGCCGGGAACCTGACGAGAAGGACAAACCTCTCGCTCTCGCTCCGAACTCCGGGATCTATGACATTCCCAGCAGACGAAGCCTTCCGCATGATTTCCGAGGCCCGTCGTCTCGCGGACCGACTCCTCCGGCGTACGGCTCGCGCGAGTTTCTCCTTAGCAGCGCGGCGTACGGATACGGGAGCCGGTCGCATCTGTCTTCCTCCTCCTCGTCTTCGCTCACCCGTACTCCTCGGACCGCCAGCTCCCCGCTGCACTTTAACCGATCCCTCTCTCCCTCCTTCTATCACTCTCTGGACCGACATTCCCAACAGCTCCCATCGGCTCTTCCCAGCTCCTCCTACGGCCATCAGAAAGCACTGGCGTTCATCAGAGGAGAAGAAAGACCCGAACCTGAACTATGAGTCCGTCACGGAAATCATCAAAATATCAGGGAATTTTAATAGGGATTATGCAGACCTGGAAAATTTCACTTCCTTGCTCAAAAGGTGTTGGGAGATGCTGATACGCCATCAATTATACTTCTAATGTATGATGATTTGCTGCACAAGAAACATTTATGATTATTATCAGTGTTGAAAACAGTTCATATTTGTGTGGAAACTGTGATACATTTTATTTTTCAGGATTCTTTGATGAATAGAAAGTTCAAAAGAACAGCTTTTATTTGAAACAGAATCTTTTGTAACATCATAAATGTATTTACTGTCACTTTTGATCAATTTGATGTAAGCTTGATGAATAAAAGTTATTCTTATTTACGCCAATTACAGTTTCCACAAAAATATGAACTTTTCAACATTGATAATAATCATAAATGTTTCTTGATCATCAAATCATCATATTAGAGTGATTTGTGAAGGATCATGTGACACTGAAGACTGGAGTAATGATGCTGAAAACTCAGCTTTGATCACAGGAATAAATTACACTTTACTATATATTCACATAGAAAACAGTTGATTTACATTAGAATAATACAGTTTTTACTGTATTTTTATCAAATAAATGCAACCTCGGTGAGCAGAGACTCTTTCAGATTACAATTTTTTTTAATTATTACCAACTTTTGACCAGCAGTGTATGTATTTTTAAAATGTATTTACAGGAATATATTGCATAATAAAATTCTATTCTATGAGCAATTATTATTTAGTTTCTTTTTAAAATTTTAACAATTCATGTATGGTGCTTTAAAATTATTTAAAACAGTTATTTGTTAATTGTATAATTAAAATATATTTGTTTTTTGTTATTTCTTTTTTCTGTATCAATATTGTGTTTTATAATTTATTTCTTGGCTAATAAAGTTTGATTTGTTGACTTCATAGTTTTGCTTTGATATTCTCAATGAATGTTGTATTTTATTCTCTTAAAGTCCTTGTGAAACTGAAGTTGCGCTGGTCTTCTCTCCTCTATTGTGTCGTATATTGAGTGACACACTTCAGGAACAAGAACAAATGTGGGCGGGGCTTGATTGTGTCTGTGAGAATTGATTGGATGGTTGTGGTTTGCTATTGGCTGATCTCATGTGAGTGACAGGTTGCCCCGCCCTCATCATCAGAGAAGAGATGCTGCAAGAGGAAGTTATTCTGATTCAAGATAATTAGGAACATGAATTTAATACAATAATGATAATTAATTTAGAATAAACACTGCAATATTCAAGAGTTGTCAATATTAGATACAGATGTGCCTTCAGTCAAAGGAACCCGGTTACAAACAGTACACACACTAAAGATGAGGCTACAGTAGATTTCCTTGATTTCTTTAGTGAGCTCAGGAAGAGGATGGGAAAACTGTCAGGATATCACACACTTTACAGAAGCAGAAGTTCCCTCTGGTGTTCACTGAGAAATATTACATGTTGTTCCACTGATGTAAATAAGCCTTTGTGTCCTTCCTTGCACATACTTTACACATCTTCTTTGAAAGTGAAATAACTTGTTAAATGTGGTTCGTCACTTCAGATATTAAAGGTGGCGTGAGTGTAGTTTAACTAACTTTACCAGCAGAATGTGAATATAACAGGTCTGATGGACTGCAGTGGCTGGAGAAGCTTTTCTTTGCTTTATTGGTCAGTTAGTATGGAAGCCTGTTTCTGCCACAGAATAAAAAAGAAAAAAGGTTATTGCAATCTTTTATCTCACAATTGCTTGATGTAAAGTCAGAATTGTGTGTTATAAAGTCAGAATTGCGAGATATAAAGTCTGAATTGCGAGATATAAAATCAGAATTGTGTTATAAAGTCAGAATTGCGTGTTATAAAGTCTGAATTGTGATATAAAGTCAGAGTTGCGTGTTAAAAGTCTGAATTGTGATATAAAGTTAGAGTTGCGTGTTATAAAGTCATAATTGCGATATAAAGTCTGAATTGCGATATAAAGTCTGAATTGCGCGATATAAAGTCACAATTGTGTGACTCAGGACTCGGACTCAGGACTCGGACTCAAGACTCGGACTCAAGACTCGGGCTCAAGATTCAGACTCAGGACTCGGACTCAGGACTCAGGGCTCGGACTCAGACTCGGACTCAGACTCAGGACTCGGACTCAGGACTCAGGGCTCGGACTCAGACTCGGACTCGGACTCGGACTCGGACTCAAGACTCGGACTCAGGACTCAGGACTCAGGACTCAGACTCGGACTCAGACTCAGACTCGGACTCGGACTCGGACTCGGACTCAAGACTCGGACTCAGGACTCAGGACTCAGGACTCGGACTCAGGACTCGGACTCAGACTCGGACTCGGACTCGGACTCGGACTCGGACTCGGACTCAAGACTCGGACTCAGGACTCAGGACTCAGGACTCGGACTCGGATTCGGATTCGGATTCGGATTCGGACTCGGACTCGGACTCAAGACTCAGACAGACTCAGACTCAGGACTCGGACTCAAGACTCAGACTCACACTCAGACTCACACTCAGACTCACACTCAGGACTCTAGACTCAGACTCAGACTCAGACTCAGACTCAGACTCAGACTCAGACTCGGACTCAGGACTCGGACTCGGACTCGGACTCAAGACTCAAGACTCAAGACTCAAGACTCAAGACTCGGACTCTAGACTCAGACGTTGTGTTATAAAGTCAAAATTGCGTGATATAAAGTCAGAGTTGCGTGTTATAAAGTCATAATTGCGATATAAAGTCATAATTACGATATAAAGTCATAATTGCGTGTTATAAAGTCATAATTGTGTGTTATAAAGTCATAATTGCGATATAAAGTCTGAATTGCGTGATATAAAGTCACAATTGTGTGACTCAGGACTCAGGACTCAGACTCGGACCCAAGACTCGGACTCAAGACTCGGGCTCAAGATTCGGACTCAGGACTTGGACTCAGGGCTCGGGCTCGGACTCAGACTCAGACTCAGACTCAGACTCAGACTCAGACTCAAGACTCGGACTCAGACTCAGACTCAGACTCAGACTCAGACTCAAGACTCAAGACTCGGACTCAGACTCAGACTCAGACTCAGACTCAGACTCAGATTCAGACTCAGACTCAGACTCAGACTCAGGACTCGGACTCAGGACTCAGGACTCAAGACTCAAGACTCGGACTCAAGACTCAAGACTCAGACTCAGACTCAGACTCAGACTCAGACTCAGACTCAGGACTCGGACTCAGGACTCAGGACTCAGGACTCAGGACTCAAGACTCAAGACTCGGACTCAAGACTCAAGACTCAAGACTCAGGACTCGGACTCGGACTCAGGACTCGGACTCGGACTCGGACTCGGACTCAGGACTCAGGACTCGGACTCAAGACTCGGGCTCAAGATTCAGACTCAGGACTCGGACTCAGGGCTCGGACTCAGACTCGGACTCGGACTCAGGACTCAGGGCTCGGACTCAGACTCGGACTCGGACTCGGACTCGGACTCGGACTCAGGACTCAGGACTCAGGACTCGGACTCGGACTCGGACTCGGACTCAAGACTCGGACTCAGGACTCAGGACTCAGGACTCGGACTCGGATTCGGATTCGGATTCGGATTCGGACTCAGACAGACTCAGACTCAGGACTCGGACTCGGACTCAAGACTCAGACTCAGACTCACACTCAGACTCACACTCAGACTCAGGACTCTAGACTCAGACTCAGACTCAGACTCGGACTCGGACTCGGACTCGGACTCAGGACTCAGGACTCAGGACTCAGGACTCGGACTCGGACTCAAGACTCAAGACTCAAGACTCAGGACTCGGACTCTAGACTCAGACGTTGTGTTATAAAGTCAAAATTGCGTGATATAAAGTCAGAGTTGCGTGTTATAAAGTCATAATTGCGATATAAAGTCATAATTACGATATAAAGTCATAATTGCGTGTTATAAAGTCATAATTGTGTGTTATAAAGTCATAATTGCGATATAAAGTCTGAATTGCGTGATATAAAGTCACAATTGTGTGACTCAGGACTCAGGACTCGGACTCAGGACTCAGACTCGGACCCAAGACTCGGACTCAAGACTCGGGCTCAAGATTCGGACTCAGGACTTGGACTCAGGGCTCGGGCTCGGACTCAGACTCAGACTCAGACTCAGACTCAGACTCAAGACTCGGACTCAGACTCAGACTCAGACTCAGGACTCGGACTCAGGACTCAGGACTCAGGACTCAAGACTCAAGACTCAAGACTCAAGACTCAAGACTCAAGACTCGGACTCAAGACTCAAGACTCAAGACTCAAGACTCAAGACTCAAGACTCGGACTCAGACTCAAGACTCGGACTCAGACTCAGACTCAGACTCAGATTCAGACTCAGACTCAGACTCAGGACTCGGACTCAGGACTCAGGACTCAAGACTCGGACTCAAGACTCGGACTCAAGACTCGGACTCAGGACTCAGGACTCGGACTCAGGACTCAGGACTCAGGACTCGGACTCGGACTCGGACTCAGGACTCAGGACTCGGACTCGGACTCAGGACTCAGGACTCAGGACTCGGACTCGGACTCAGGACTCAGGACTCAGGACTCGGACTCGGACTCAGGACTCAGGACTCAGGACTCGGACTCGGACTCGGGACTCGGGACTCGAACTCAGGACTCAGGACTCAGGACTCGGACTCGGACTCGGACTCGGACTCGGACTCAGGACTCAGGACTCAGGACTCAGGACTCGGACTCAGGACTCAGGACTCGGACTCGGACTCAGGACTCAGGACTCAGGACTCGGACTCGGACTCGGACTCAGGACTCAGGACTCAGGACTCGGACTCGGACTCGGACTCAGGACTCAGGACTCAGGACTCAGGACTCGGACTCGGGACTCGGGACTCGAACTCAGGACTCAGGACTCAGGACTCGGACTCGGACTCGGACTCGGACTCGGACTCGGACTCAGACTCAGACTCAGACTCAGGACTCGGACTCAAGACTCAGACTCAGGACTCAGGACTCAGGACTCTAGACTCTAGACTCTAGACTCTAGACTCGGACTCAACACTCAAGTCTCAGGACTCGGACTCTAGACTCTAGACTCAGACTCAGACTCAGACTCAGACTCAGACTCAGGACTCGGACTGAAAAAGTCTGAATTGCGATATAAAGTCTGAATTGCGTGATATAAAGTCACAATTGTGTGACTCAGGACTCAGGACTCAGGACTCGGACTCAGGACTCGGACTCAGGACTCGGACTCAAGACTCGGACTCGGACTCAAGACTCGGGCTCAAGATTCGGACTCAGAATCCGACTCAGACTCAGACTCAGACTCAGACTCAGGACTCAGGACTCAGGACTCAGGACTCGGACTCAAGACTCAGACTCAGACTCGGACTCGGACTCGGACTCTAGACTCAGACTCAGACTCAGGACTCGGACTGAAAAAGTCTGAATTGCGATATAAAGTCTGAATTGCGATATAAAGTCTGAATTGCGTGATATAAAGTCACAATTGTGTGACTCAGGACTCAGGACTCGGACTCAAGACTCGGACTCAAGATTCGGACTCAGGACTCGGACTCAGGGCTCGGGCTCGGGCTCGGGCTCGGGCTCGGACTCAGACTCAAGACTCGGACTCAGGACTCAGGACTCAGGACTCGGACTCAGGACTCAGGACTCAGGACTCGGACTCCGACTCCGACTCAGACTCAGACTCAGACTCAGGACTCGGACTGAAAAAGTCTGAATTGCGATATAAAGTCTGAATTGCGATATAAAGTCTGAATTGCGTGATATAAAGTCACAATTGTGTGACTCAGGACTCAGGACTCGGACTCAAGACTCGGACTCAAGATTCGGACTCAGGACTCGGACTCAGGGCTCGGGCTCGGACTCAGACTCAAGACTCGGACTCAAGATTCGGACTCAGGACTCAGGACTCGGACTCAGGACTCAGGACTCAGACTCAGACTCAGACTCAGACTCAGACTCAGACTCAGACTCAGACTCAGACTCAGACTCAGACTCGGGACTCGGGACTTGGGAACAGAACAACCAACATACAACATCAAGAACTCACAAAGACTGAACTAGACACAGGGTGTTAAATACACAGGCAGACAAGATACCAAGGGGGCGTGGCTAATCAGAAACACCTGGGAAGACCAATAAACAAGAGAAACTACAAAGGATTACAAAACATGGCACAGGACAGGAAATGACAAAAAGTCCACACAAGACAAGGGAAACACAAGACAGGAATTATGACAGTTGTAAAGTCAGAATTGCGAGACTCACAATAGTTGCAATGCACTTTGAGTTTGATCACAAATCCTCTCTGTATCTCCCCAGTTACCCAGATCAGTTTGAATCTTACAAATGAGCATACAGCTTATAATATTGATGATATATAATGTTCAGATTCTCGCTCATGCGCAGTGAGTCCGAGGAGCGCGCGACCCGTCCGTGTCGAGTGATCACGTGATCACAGGTCTTTTCCCGCGAGCACACGGTGTGATGGAATCACTTCTCCGGGCTTTGATCAAATATTAACAGAGCTGTGCGAGTCTGAAAGTGTGTTTGATGTGGTTCAGTCGAGCTGGACTGATAACCAGCAGAACCGGAATATATATTGACTGAGTCGTGATGATTCTGCGCCAGTACAGAAGAACCTCGACACACTGAGGTTATGATGAGCTGCTTCTGCATGATTATGTGTCTCGCATATCAAAGTTCAGACCAGATGAGTTGCTCACAATCCTTCCGCCGGCTATTAAGTTTTAATTATGATTCAAAAAATTTGAAATTGACAGTCATAATTTTGACTTATGAGATAAAATACTGAATCATAAATAATTCTACTTTTTGGTCATAATCCTGGCATGAAGAAAAGGTTTCCCGAACAGAGATTAAGCCTATAGTCCTAAAGTTAAATGGCCATATAATCAGACTAACAAAAAACAGCTTTCTCTGTCATGGTTTTTAACAGTCTAGACTTATTCTAGTAAACTGATTTCCTGGAGGAAGACGAGAGATAATCAGGACTAAACTAGGCTTAAACTAAAGCAGGAGGCAGATTAAAAATGTTGTGTTTCAGAGAACACACACACACACACACATTCCCTCAGGCTTCTATATGATGGGAATGAGCCTGGAGCGGTTTATGATGAATAATAAATAGGGAACAAGTCTTTATTATTGTGATTAATAATGAATATAAGAGAACTTACCCTGGAGAGCAGGATGATTTACTCGGATCTTTCAGCATTTCATCATCGAATCCAGACGAAAGTCAGCCATAAACTTCATCAGAGAATCCATTAATGCTGAATTTAATCTGAGAACACAGTAAAACATGCATTTCTGCAGGAAAAAACAATGTAATCCATAGACTCTATGCAACCTTAACACAGATATTTATGAAGATAATACTAAAAAATACAAAAAAATATAGAAAAATTTAAATACATGAATATTTTTCAAATATAAGAATGACCATATCAGTGAACGTTGATATTTAGCAAGAATATTCATGCATTTTTACATTAAATGTTTGTGGAAATTTTATGTAAAAAGTAGAACTCACCTTAAATTTGAGTCATGAAAATGACATTCCCAGAAGCCTCTGCATTTAATTTTAGCAGGATTTTCAAAAGGCTGCATTATCTGCATCAGCCTGATTAAAGAGCTTCTGCTCATTCACAAAAAGACCTGAACATGTTTTGAATAAATAAATGCAGAATAAGAACATAAATAGTCCATTTTCATTTTCATGTTCACCGTTTTGTGGTTCAGTGCACGCTTTCTGCAGGAGAACAGCAATCACAGTACGAGACAAGTGATGAGAAAGCTGAAATGACATACTGAGTCATTATTACAAGAAATTATTTTTTTCTTCACGAAAAAAGTTGAAACTATACACAAAAAGTTTAAATTATGGTTTAAAAAGTAATTATTATGATATTAAAAAGCCAACATGAAAAAACTCAGTCAAGTCAAGTCACCTTCTTTTATACAGCGCTTTAACAGTATAGATTGTTTCAAGCAGCTTTACAGTGATAACAGGAGATTACAGTAACAGAGATTGTTTAGGCTTTACAGCAGCTCTAGAATAAAGTTATTGTCCAGATAAAGTTAGTTTTGATTGATTCACTTGTCGTCGGGTTCAGGCGCAGGTCCTTCATCAGATCTGGATACGGCCTGGATCCGGCAGACTGCGGTAAACCTCAGGATAAACAGAGAGACTAATATTAGCGTAGACGCCATTCTTCTTATGATGTAACGAGTACATCAGGATTTATGGGAAGTGTTCCCGGCTCCGGCTGACCTAATCTATGCAGCCTAACATTGAATTATAGAAGTCTATAATGTGTTATGTGAATGCTAGGTCAAAGAGATGTGTCTTTAATCTGGCTTTGAACTGACAGAGTGTGTCTGCTTCCCGGACAATGTTAGGAAGACTGTTCCAGAGTTTTGGTGCTAAATAGGAGAAGGATCTACCGCCAGCAGTCGATTTTGATATTCTAGGTATTATCAACTGGCCGGAGTTTTGAGATCGCAATAGACGTGAAGGACTATAATGCGTTAAGAGCTCGCTCAAGCACTGCGGAGCTAAACCATTTAGTGCTTTGTAAGTAATCAGCAATATTTTAAAATGTATACGATGTTTAATAGGGAGCCAGTGCAGTGTTGACAGAACCGGGCTAATATGGTCATACTTCCTGGTTCTGGTAAGAACTCGAGCTGCTGCGTTTTGGACCAGCTGTAGTTTGTTTATTAAGCATGCAGGGCAACCACCCAGTAGAGCATTACAATAATCTAGCCTTGAGGTCATGAACGCATGGACTAATTGTTCAACATTTTTAATTGAAAGCATATGTCGTAATTTATATATATTTTTAAGATGGAAGAATGTGGTTTTACAGATACTAGACACGTGACTTTCAAATGAAAGATTGGTATCAAAGAGCACACACACACACACACACGCACTCACACTCACACACACACACACACACACACACACACACACACACACACACACACACGCACTCACACTCACACACACACACACACACACACACACACACACACACACACACACACACACACCCAGGTTCCTAACCGATGACGAAGACTTGACAGAGCAGCCATCAAGTGTTAGACAGTATTCTAGGTTATTCCGTTAATTTTGTGAATTGGTAAGTGTTGTCGGGGTGTGAAGAAATATAGAGCTGAGTATCATCGGCATAACAGTGAAAACTAATGTCATGCTTCCTAATGATATCTCCCAAGGGTAGCATGTACAGAGTCAACAGCAGCGGTCCTAGTACTGAGCCTTGTGGTACACCATACTGAACTTGTGATCGATAAGACATCTCTTCATTTACTGCTACAAACTGATAACAGAGAGACATGAGTCTTAATTATAAGAGGAAAAATCTAAATTATGACATAAAAAAATCATAATTGACCCTTCGCTAAGCCCCGCCCTCCTTAGTTACTGTTGCTATGCCTGACAAGCTTTCGTGCCTGGCACGTCTATTACAGTATGAATGCACCGGTGTCAGACATTCCCAAGGAGATAATTAGTCATTTTTGGCGAACAGGTGAAATATCTGTGAGAGCAAGACAAAAGGGACTGCAGTATGCATTCGAGGGATATATCCACGACATAATATGCAACCGATTAGAGAATAATTTCATCAAAATCGAAGCTGAAGCCTATAGGTCCCAGCGCAAGCAGCAGCCGCCTCGTACGCTGACCATTCAAATGGGAAACACACAAATTGAGGAACAGCTATGTTCAGGGTAAGTGAAATTTGAAAATAATCTAATTATTATAAATCAAACAGCTTATCCATAAATCTTGTGGAATAAACACACGACATTAGCTTGACCACTTTGCAATGATAACATTCTCCCACTTATATTTTTAGCGCGCCAGGCTAAAGCAACACGTTGTGGAGCAAACGTAGGTGTTTTTGTTAATCCTGTCGACATTTAGTTGTGAATGGGGTCTCCCACACTGCTTGATCCACGGCCCGCATTTGTCCCCTTGGGTTTTAGGTTTCGGGAAGGGAAGAAATTCCACCCCCCCTCCAAACTTTTAGGATACCGGGTATCAAATTTGCACAATTCATACGCACAACGCTTCGGCATGTTTCCCTCGCTCGAAAGCTTGCCAGACCTCCCATGCCTAGTTACGGTTGCTAAGCCACGATTGGCTTGTGGCGGTTTTCGGGCGTGGCTTAGCGAAGGGTCAATTATGAGATGTATGACAAAAAGTTGAAATTCTGATATCAAGTGTGTGTGTGTGTGTGTGTTGTGTGTGAGTGTGTGTGTGTGTGTTGTGTGTGAGTGTGTGTGTGTGTGTGTTAGAGAGAGAGAGAGAGAGCGAGAGAGAGAGAGAGAGAGAGAGATTGTGTGAGTGAGCGAAAGAGTGTACCTGTTTTTCTATCCTGGTGGGGACTTCAACCTGAATGCACACAGACTCATGGGGACTTGTGTCACAGTGGGGACCTAAACTGAGGTCCTCATGGGTACACAAGCTTATAAATCATACAGAATGATTTTTTTTGGAAATGTAAAAATGCAGAAAGTTTTCTGTGATGGGTAGGTTTAGGGGTAGGGTTAGTGTAAGGAGATAGAATATACCGTTTGTACAGTATAAAAACCATTAAGTCTATGGAGAGTCCCCTCGAAGATAGTGAACCAGACATGTGTGTGTGTGTGTGTGTGTGTGTGTGTGTGTGCATCATCAGTCGCATTCGGACCTCCTCGTTCACTCGCATCTCTCTTGTTTAATGAGCGTTAATGATCTCATTTAATGAATGACAAACACGGGCTGCATGACGCGCTCCTCGCTGCGCTCTGAAGAGTGTGTGTGTGTGTGTGTGTGTGTGTGAGTGTGTGTGCAAACCGTGCTGTTGATTCAGCAGCTCTTCCACTGCGCTGAGGTGCGCGCGCTCGCGTGCGTGAGAGCATGATCGAGTGCATGTGGACGCGTGAGGCAGGAGGAAGGATGCTTGCTCGTGTGTGAGAGAGAGACAGCAGTATTTACTCCGGAGAAACGCCAGACTCGTCGCTCGCGCCGCCAGCATGCAGGAGGTGAAGGAGGTGAGTGTCTCCGTGCGTTATGTGTGTGTGTGTGTGTGTGTGTGTGTGTGTGTGTGTGGTGGACATCGCGCGCTCTGGATCTTTCCATGCACGGACTGCGGACTGCGTCTGTGTGCATTACATGCTTCACACAAGTGGCTGAATCACATGTGATTATGATGCACGCGTGCTTTAGTGCGCGTTTGGCAGTGAGATTTAAACTCTGGTTGCCGTGGGAATGACGCGTTGCGTCGCGTTGCGTTGGATGCGGCGTAACTCGACTGGCATACCAAAACACGCACTGCAGGCGCGCGCATCACATGCAGATCCAGATGAAGTTTGTCGTCGCTCCGTGATTCATGTGTCCTACTTGTGTGTGTTCGGATCCGTGCTGCCCTTGAGCGAGTCACTGACACTGTGTGTGATGATCCAGCATGTGCACGAGCGGCCGAAGGAGGGATAGATGATGGATGGATGGATGGCCAATTTACATGACGTATTTTGTAAGACGGGTTAGAAACCATGTAAAATCATCTGGCGTTTAGTGAGGTGGGAATTTAGGGCTGATAAACACAAAATGACTTCTTAATGATTCATCATCTGTGCATGCATATTTATCTTTCATCATACTGTAATAACTCGCTCCACCTCTGAAACGACTTTCCTTTAAGCATATTTACATTTTTTATTTTATATTTATTTAGAATATTGGTTAATCATATTCGCAGTGTCTAGATCTCATTAAAAGAACTTAAATAAAACATTTCACATTTAGTATTTTTACTCTCTTCTTACTTAAGTAAAACTATACTATGTTTTTTTGGGGGGGTATTTTGATAATTATTATTATCCATGGTTTCGTATCCATTTACTATAAATATGAAACAATTAGTGTAGAAACAATTTCACAAATAATTGCAAAGAAAAAGTAAAACATTGAATTAAATGTGAAATTTTGAAGTAGAAAGTATCTGAAATAGTATTTTCTTGTCAAATGTTCTCCAATAATCTTTGTTTTGGTTAATTATTATTATTTATTTTTTACCATGTGGTTCAAATAGTGATGACCAGTGCAAATTTTCTCCATTTTTAGTCAAGTCATCACTATTACTATCACTCATTTGAACCTGCATAGCAACACCCTAACAACCACCCAAACAATATCCTACATAGCAACACTATCTACACCGTTCGACACTCTTATATTGTTTATGTCAGTGGTTCTCAATTCCAGTCCTCATGACCCACTGCTCTGCACATTTTGTATGTCTCCCTTATTTAACACACCTGAACCAGATCATCAGCTCATCAGGAGAGACTCCATGAACTGAACTGAGTGTGTCAGATAAGAGAGACATACAAAATGTGCAGAGCAAGGGGTCCTGAGGACTGGAATTGAGAACCACTGGTTTATGTACAGTACTTTATTATCTCAAACGATTGCATAATACTTTTTTATGCTTGCAAAGCTATTTATTTTTTCTAGTGATAATGTATGTTTATGTGCTGCATGATTCATAAAATGTAAAAATGAATTAAAATAAATGAAAACTAAATCCATAAAGTGATGGAACCCCTAAAAGGTTCTATATATGAAGCTCCTGATGGAAGCCTTTAAGTTTCCATACAGAACCTTCTAAGTGCGTGCAGAAAATAAACTAGTTATGAAAAAAAGTTTTAAAAAAAGAAAGAAAATAAACAGAAAATACACAGAAAAAGAAAATAAACACAGAAAATAAAAAGTGATGTTAATAAACACAAACAGGAAGTCAGGAGAGATGCAGGCAGAACAAAAGCACATTCAGAGCGTCATGATTCCTGAATCCACAGCGATCGGTTGGAGACTGATGCTGGTTTCCGTACGGCTACATCTATCCTGAAGCGTTTCATCACGCGCTGTCCTTTAAAGAGATTGCTTTAGCAGATGTGATTATTCTGAGAGGTTCAGAGCGATGGAAACTCATGATCAAGAGAATGCAGCGTAAGAATTAAATCACTTCGGCTTCAAAGAGGAAATTATAATTATGCAGCGCAATCCAGATTCTTTTAGATTGAGCGATACCTGTTGAGTTACAGTGACCCAAAAATACCTGCCGTGCCAAGTCAAGTCACGTTCATACAGTACAGATTGTTTCAAAGCAGCTTCACAGTAATAAACAGGTAAAAAACAGAATCAATGATGCAATTTTCAAATACAAAACGTCCAAATTCTGCTGTAAAGCAGCTCTACAGAATAAGAGTGGTTATTCAGATCACTTCTGTTCATGGGTGAATGTCATTACACTAGAAAACAAACTCACTTTCCTGGCTTTTTCACAGTACAAACTTTTTTCACAGTTACTTTAAATTAAATCAGGGTTTAATTTAAAGTAAAAAAAAACTTGGTTGCCTTTTGAGTTCATTGAAGCTAAAAAAAAAGTGATTTAATACAAATAAATGAGTTTAATCAACAGAAACTCAACATATTATGCTGAACAACCAGTGTTGGGGAAAGTTACCTTTAAAAGTAACAGTGTTACTTAGTTACTTTTTATGGAATGTAATGTTACGTTAATTTTGCGTTACTCCCTAAAAAGTTACTTAAAGGGATAGTTCACTTTGAAATTAATTTTTGATATGTTTTAGCTTACCTCAAGGGCATCCAAGATGTAGGTGTCTTTGTTTCCGCAGTAGTTTCAATTTTGATATTTTTAGGTCAAACCGTTCTTGTCTGTCAGTCATATAATGCAGGTCTATGGTCACTGGCTCAAAACACAAGCACAGAGTCCAAATTAAAACAATTCCCCATCGTCCAAATGAAACAATTCCCCATCATAAGTACACATCGATGGCCTAAGACACGAAACGAGCGGTTTGTGTGAGAAAACGAACAGTATTTATATCGTTGTTATCGCTTGAAAACAGCACACGTCCAAATGATCTGACGGCGCGGGCGGGTATAGATATATACATAGATGTCGCCTTGGCTACCGCAGTTCATTGGAAAGAAACCGTAGCCAAGCGACATCTAGTGTATATATCTATACCCGCCCGCTGGCGGGTATAGATGTATACACTAGATGTCGCCTTCGCTACTGCAGTTCATTGGAACGAAACCGTAGCCAAGGCGACATCTATGTATATATCTATACCCGCCCGCGCCGTCAGATCATTTGGACGTGTGCTGTTTTCAAGAGACAACAACGATATAAATACTGTTCGTTTTCTCACACAAACCGCTCGTTTCGTGTCTTAGGCCATCGATGTGTACTTATGATGGGGAATTGTTTCATTTGGACGATGGGGAATTGTTTTAATTTGGACTCTGTGCTTGTGTTTTGAGCCAGTGACCATAGACCTGCATTATATGACTGACAGACAAGAACGGTTTGACCTAAAAATATCAAAATTGAAACTACTGCGGAAACAAAGACACCTACATCTTGGATGCCCTTGAGGTAAGCTAAAACATATCAAAAATTAATTTCAAAGTGAACTATCCCTTTAAACGTTACTTAGTTCCTGTTTATGGAAAGTAATAATGTGTAATGTTACTTTTGCGTTACTCCCTAAAAAGTAACTAATTGTGTTACTTTGTTACTTTTTATGGAAAGTAATGTTATGTTACATTTGTGTTACTCCCTAAAAAGTAACTAATTGTGTTACTTTGTTACTGTTTATGGGAAGTAATGTGTTACGTTACATTTGCTTTACTCCCTAAAAAGTAACTAATTGTGTTACTTTGTTACTGTTTATGGCAAGTAATGTGTTACGTTACTTTTGCGTTACTTCCTAAAAAGTAACTACAGTAATTGTGTTACGTAGTTACTTTTTATAGAAAGTAATGTTACATGTTTGCATTAAGGGTGCTTCTGCATTTACTCCTGATTTTTCTCAACATGAAGACAGGAGAACTGTCAGTCAATAAATGGGAGAACAAAGTAACTTGCATTACTTATTTGAAAAAATTACAGATATTTTGTTTTAAATTTAAAAGTAATGCGTTATTAAAAAAAAAATTTGGATTACGTAACTCACACTACTTGTAATGAATTACCACCAAGACTGTGAACAACATTAGTGAATCTAAGTTGATTATGACAAGACAAAATGGTGATAACAAATCATTAAAATAATTTTTACAGTGTAGTGTTAAGAACGAAGACAAAAAGTGTCATTTCTCTGTGTTGTTGGAGAGCATAATGATACAGAGTCTTTGAGTAATTTTCCTACTCTTGTTAGCAGTTTCAGTGCAAATGTTTGTGTAAGTTGCCTCTTAAAACCACGTCTTGTGTTTACGAGGCTGTTTAGAGGCTGCGCTCATGTATAATTCACTGACGCTCTGGGATGAAGTTCTGCTGATTTTTCTGAAGAGTGTTTGTTCTGATGCTGGGTTGAGAATAATTTAGTGAAATCGCCCAGAGGTGATTTTCACGCCTGTATTTTTTGCGGTTTCATCAAAGGGCTTTTTGTGATCTCATGATGCTCTTTTATGTGGAGAAGTTCATCAGGACGATTTGATGAACTCTGTCATGAATATGTGTGCTTGTTAAAACAAACGCTCTATAAACACAAGCATCCGCTCAGATTTCAGGCTAATGTTGATTCCAATGTTGATTAAATTTGGTCCAAAAGAAGCCGGACCCAGAGGAACCACCGGCCGAACCTTCAACTCAAGACACCATAGAGAAGATAGAGGAGGTTCTTCCAGCGGAGGAGACAGCAGACGCCTCACATCACACAGAAACTCATGTAGGTCAATTAATTATATGTTTATCAATAATTATAATTAATTTGTATTCCATGCACATTGTGTTATTTATTTAATGTATGATGTTTTTATGTATACTGTTTACCTGACTCTACGTGGCCTTCCTTAATTGCCCCTTGGGGACAGATAAAGTATTTTGAATTGAATTGAATTGAATTGAATTGAATTGAATTGAATTGAACTGAACTGAACTGAATTGAATTGAATGAGTAGCTGTTTCCTCATAGTTGGCATAGAAAGTCTGCTTATATTAACAAATATCTACTGGGAAAAATTATTTGTTGGTTTTAACTTAAAGAGGAGCCATTATTCCCTTTTACGAAGTCTTGTGTTTGGTCTACTAGAACAGGTTTTCCTGCTTGAATGTTGATTATGTTCCTCATATTCTCCATTGTTGCGGCTCCTCTCTTCCCAGTCTGTCAGTAACGCTCTGTTTAGTTCCTGTCTCTATGAAGCCCCTCCTTCTGAAAAGCACACTGTGCTCTGATTGGTCGGCTGGAGCAGTGTGTTGTGATTGGTCGAGCGCTTCGAGTGTGTTTGGGAAATGTCTCGCCCCTTACCATGACTACCAGTTTCAATACACTACTAACTAACTCAACCAGGCCCCGCCCCTTTATTCTGCGTATGAATTATTTAAATGACGAATATTGTGACTCCAGGGCGGTGCCGGCAGCTCGGCAGACCAGGGCGGAGACGACCCTTCGGGCGGCCATGGCGGAGACGACCCTTCGGGCGGCCATGGCGGAGACGATCCTTCAGGCGGCCATGGCGGAGACGATCCTTCGGGCGGCCATGGCGGAGACGACCCTTCGGGCGGCCATGGCGGAGACAACCCTTCGGGCGGCCATGGCGGAGACGACCCTTCAGGCGGCCATGGCGGAGACGATCCTTCGTGTGGCCATGGCGGAGACGACCCTTCGGGCGGCCATGGCGGAGACGACCCTTCAGGCGGCCATGGTGGAGACGATCCTTTGTGTGGCCAGGGTGGAGACGACCCTTCGGGAGGCCATGAAGCATATGACCCTTCAGGCGGCCATGGCGGAGACGACCCTTCGGGCGGCCAGGGCGGAGATGACCCTTTGGGCGGCCAGGGCTGAAGGGGGCTAATCTCCCGGGCTGACCCATCTCCCGGGCTGAAGGGGGCTCATCTCCCAAGCTGACCCATCTCCCGGGCTGAAGGGGGCTCATCTCCCAGGCTGACCCATCTCCCGGGCTGAAGGGGGCTCATCTCCCAGGCTGACCCATCTCCCGGGCTGAAGGGGGCTCATCTCCCAGGCTGACCCATCTCCCGGGCTGAAGGGGGCTCATCTCCCGGGCTGAAGGGGGCTCATCTCCCGGGCTGAAGGGGGCTCATCTCCCGGGCTGAAGGGGGCTCTCAACGGGACGAGACTCTGGAAGGAGGCTCTCAACAGGATGAGACTCTGGAAGGGGGCTCTCGATGGGATGAAACTCTGGATTTGGTGGAGGGGTGTTGGTAGGCTCTGCGAGGCCGATGGTGAATGCAAAGTTGTTGTTTACCAGCACCCACTCCATGCGAAATCTTCACGAGGACCGCTCCCTGGGAGTTGTGCCCAGGACCGCTCGCTGAAGCTGGCGATGTAGAACAGGCACAGCGAGTGGCCAGGATAGTGCGTTAGGCACGCCAACTCCAAGAGTTCCCTGGTGTGAGACTCCAGGGAGCGGTCCTTCTGCTCCAGGCATAGCAGGGCAACAGCGGGAATGTCCATGGAGAAAAACAAACAAAAGAAAACACCACAAAAAATAAACAGTGATTGGTCTTGTAATCTGTCACGAATAGGTGGCTGTAATCAAGTGCCAGACGACGGAGTGACCTCGACGACCAGGTTAGCAGTAGCATTAACCATCAGGCAAGTGTTATTTAAATAAACTCCTGATGTACTTACAAACTTTACAATGCCTCGTTTTATGAGTACAGAACCTATTTGTACTACTATAGAAGTTTGGTACCATTCTGGGCATTATTAGTGGAGTAATTTACGAGATACATCATAGGATCCGTTAGCGCCTGCACTAAGCCATCCGGCTGATATATCTAAATAAGCTCTAACTTTAATAACGTTCAACCAAGGGAAAAAAGGCTTCTGGGGGGTGTTTGGCTCAAGGTCATGGTGCAAAGGACCCTAGGTTGATTTTACTCCGAACCATCCCTTTAAAGCTAGTTTAAGTTGGATGGCTGGTCTTTGCTGGTTTAAGCTAGATGTCACTGGTTTAAGCTAGATGTCGCTGGTTTAAGCTAGATGTCGTTGGTTTAAGCTAGATGTCGTTGGTTTAAGCTAGATGGCGCTGGTTTAAGCTAGATGTCGTTGGTTTAAGCTAGATGTCGTTGGTTTAAGCTAGATGTCGCTGGTTTAAGCTAGATGTCGTTGGTTTAAGCTAGATGTCGCTGGTTTAAGATGGTTTAAGCTGGTTTAAGCTAGATGTTGTTGGTTTAAGCTAGATGTCGCTGGTTTAAGCTGGTTGGCTGGTCTTAGCTAGTTTAAGCTGGATGTTGCTGGTTTTAGCTGGTTTAAGCTAGTTTAAGATGGATGCCGCTGGTTTAAGTTGGTTGGATGGACTTAGCTGATTTAAGATGAATATTGCTGGTTTAGGATGGATGTCGCTAGTTTAAACTGGTTTAAGCTGATTTTAGCTGGATGTCGTTGGTTTAAGCTGGTTTCCCAGGGTGGCTAAGCTGGTGTTTAGCTGTTTTTTATCAGGTTTGTAGGCTGGTTTCAGCCTAACCACCTAGAAAAGTGGCCAAAACCCCTCTAAAACCAGCCTGCTAAACCAGTCATGACCAGGCTGGAAGACCAGCCACACATCTTAGGCTGGTTTTTGCTGTTTTTTCAGCAGGGTAATGAGCCGTTCTGTTTTTAAACGTCCCGTTAATGAGCACACGCTGAGGAAAGCGCGCTGTTTCTGTGCTGGTTTTGTAGACTGAGAGTTCAGGCATCGGGACAGAGAAGTCGTCCAGCCCTGACAGCGAGACCAACCCGCTCAGCTCCAGCAGCTCCAACGAACAGGTTGTGCAGAATGTCCTGAAGGTGAATATTACAAACAGATCATTCGTATGATGCAATTAAATGCCTGGGGTTCTATATAGAACTCTAGTGTTCTCGACTCAATTAATGCCGAAAATATTCTATATAAGGAGAAATATCCTAAAGTCCCCCTGTAGTCAAATTATTTGTGCCTTAAAATATCTAGAATGTAACTCGACACCCTTGCCTCATTTAGTATGCGCGGTTCTATGAATATGCAAATGAGCCCCGCCTCCACTCACTCACTCAGCTCAGAGATCCACTGGTTGACGATCACACGTTGATCTGATTGGTTACAAGGTAGTTTGTGACGTCAGAAACACCAGCGATTTCAAAGCGTGTTTTTGAGACTGTCTTTGGTTCACTGCAGTTTTAAGGAGGAAATACTCAGCAATGGTGTCGACTTATGAACTTACACATGGTTTGTCTTAAAGGGGTCATGAACTGGATTGTTTTATTATTTTATAATGTTGCCTGGGGTGCCCTTATAATGTTAGTATGATTTTTACATCAAAAATTGTCATAATTTATAAATAAAAGCCATTTTTCCAAGCCTGATTTCTGCCTTAGATTTGAACGCTCTGTTTTAAGGGGCGTGTCTGCTGTGAGACTGCAGTGCAAACGCCCACTGCTGTGATTGGCTGACATGCTTGCATGAAATAGCTAGTATTACAGGAACTCTCTCGAAAACTTTTACTACGTTTTTACTATTACAGCTATCGAGATTAACAAATAGTGAAAAGTATAGTTTAAAACATTATGTTTAAATCTATTCCATTCCATCACATGAAAGGTTGCAGCATGACGAGCACTGACTGAGCAGATGACAGACAGTCTGTTGATCGCGTGAATAAAGATCTTATCATTGCAACGCAATTTTTGCACTCTCACAAATGCTTACACCAAATCACAATGCAAACACGATGTGAGTACACAGATTGAGCTTCGTTGTGTAGTGTAACAGTGTCATTATTTCATCACGAGTTTGGTAAGTGTCCAGATAAGCTCTCGCGGCTCGCGCTGTGCTGTTTGATTGACAGCTTGGGCGAATGGAAAGGGATCGTTCTTTGATCGCTTTCTGTATATAATTTAATAACAGTTTAAAAAAAGATTATTTTTATAATACTACGAGAAATGATGTGAAGTTGATCGTTTAGTCACTGATGCATAAACAATATTGAACGATTTTAAGAGAAATATCTGAACTTGAATAATTACACCGAAATCACTGATCGCAGATCAGGCATTAGAGTACACATGGTTACTTACATGTTGCTGGCAGATCCGTGTCGGGAAATTGTGATTGACTGATTTAATAAAGTTTAACCATGCTGGAATCCGAAGGAAGCTTATGCAGACTGTCTTCTTCCACAAACAGGCGCTGCACAATATTTAGTAAACAGCATGTTTATTGCTTGGAAGTAGCTCGATCCGGTAAGCAATCATCATGTCGTCCTATGTTATTTAGCATGTTTTGGGCGAATCGGTGGGCGGGGCTAAACAGGCCGTGATGAAGTAGGCGCGTAGGCGTTGATCTTCTTTTGTGGAGGCGGTGTTTTATCCTCTTTGACGTCATAGTTCCCCACTTTGAAAAACGAGTCGTTTGCTGAGCCTGATGTCTATAAAAGCTTTTATTGGACTAACAAGGTAGTTTTCAGTTCTGAAACTTACAGGATATTATTATAGTATGATGATCTCTTATATGTCAAAAGCTCAAGGAAACTTTGATTTCTCAGTTCATCACCCCTTTAAAGCATATTAAAAACACCACATAGACACATAAACTACATTAAAAGCTGGATTCTCACAACTGAGGACCTTAAATAATTGCATCATACTTTGATATTTAGTGGGTTATTTACATTTTTAAGTATTTATTCCTATGTGAATCCTCAAATCATGTGTGTATTTTGACTTTTCCCCTCTAGGAAAGTTCGTCTGAAGGGTTGGACGAGTTACAATCCCCGAATACCCAACCGATTCCCGAATCCTCCGTCGAAAAGGAAGATCCTACGGTCCTACCCCCCCACCCTGAGGCCAGCGTGACCTCTGACCTCGAGAATCCCAAGGACCAGTCGGCTCACTACGGCACTCTTAACACTCACTCCCTGACTCTCCTACATGGATTCCCGTTCCATCCCTCGTTTCCCAGCGTTCCCACCAGAAACTACTTACCGGAAAACTGCTACACGCTCCCGCTCCTCCGGGACAGTTTTACTCGAGGTGGTGCTTCAAAAGCAGAGCATGATGGGATAGATATTCTCTCCGGCATACCAAACCTTCCCGTCCATCACATGAGGCAGAGTTTGGACCTCTCGGTGGACGAGCATCTCGGCCCGGTTCCTCACGCGTTTCTCCAGGATCTGTACAGGACGGTCATCCCTGGTGAAAACAAAATATGCTAAGTATACTTGCAGCCAGACTAATTTAGTATACATCAAGCCATATAAGGGCGCCTCCATTTCCATATGGTTTGAGTGATCTGAACCATCATTTTTTTATGAAGTTTTATGAAGTTTTATGAAATTAATGAAGTAGACATCCTATTCAGAAGTAGTATGGGAAGTTTGGCAGATTTTGATATGAATTCAACCTCTGATAAACTCATAAAAAGAATATGTATGTGCGTTATAGCTCCGCATCACAAATGGTGAATCTATTATTTTTTTATTAATTTTTAATCTATTATTACAAACATCTGCATCACCCTCAAAAAGTGACAATTTTAACATGCTTTATAAAAAATATCTGTGAGGTATTTTGAGGTAAAAGTTCACGTACACACTAGTTAGTATATTTGCAACGTACTATTAAAAAAGGGAATATATTTCAAATACAATAAAGTATACTTTTGTCCACCAGGGATCCCGCAGAAACGGGCCAGCATGGTGAGCCTGGACACCGTCCGGAAAGACTCGCGCTGGAGAGACCCGAACCTGAGGGAGGTCATCGCATGCTGAGCCACACCATGCTTATATTATTATATATAAATATACATTTATATTATATATAAATATAAATATTTTAGATATAAATAACACATTTTTCTTAAATATATAATTATCATTAGAATTGCTTTAAAATAAACTAATTAATATAATTAATAATTATTGTTATTATTATTAATAATTATAATTATTTTTAGATTAAATTCAGATTTGAATATAGTATTATAATTAAAGTAAAATCAATAACAATTATAATGATTATTTACTATTATTATTATTATTGTTTCAGTTTCAGTTTTAATTTAATATTATTATTAAAGTAAAATGAAAAAAATAAACTCACTATAATAATTATAAATATTAATATTATTAATATTTAGTTTAATTTAATAATAATAAGTATTATTATTACTATTATTATTTGAGTTTAATTTGATTTTTTTATTAATATTATTATTAAATTAAAATTAAACGTAATAATCCAAAACAGCAACAACAATAGTAGTAATAAATAATAATAATTATTACTATTATTACTATTATTATAAGTATTATTAATACAGTTTAATAATTATTAAAGTTTTAAATTAAACAAAATAATAATAATTCAATAATGACTCACTAGAAGGTTATAAAAATAATAATAATAATAATTATTATTATTTTAAATAATATTGCATTTTAAATTTAATTAGTATTGTATTAATTCAGTTTAATTTTAATGTGATATTATTAAAGTGCATTCAATTTAATTTAATAATAGTTATATTTTTATGATTATATTAGTATTATTTAATTAAAACTAAACTAAACACTAATAATAATAATATAATCATAAAAATATAACTATTATTAGTGTTTAGTTTAAATTGAATGATGATAATCTATATTAATACAGGGAGGTGATCTCCATGCTGAGCCACCCGATGGACCCGGTGAAGTCCAACGCCGCGGCGTATCTCCAGCATCTCTGCTACGAGAACGACACGGTCAAGCAAGACGTTCGGCAGCTCAGAGGAATCCCGGTTCTGGTCGGGCTCCTGGATCATCCCAAACCCGAGGTGCACCGCAAGGCCTGTGGAGCGCTGAGAAACATCTCCTACGGCAGAGACAACTTCAACAAGGTGGCCATCAAGAATTCCGACGGGATCCCTGCGCTGCTGAGACTGCTGAGGAAATCCAACGACGTGGACGTCCGGGAACTGGTCACAGGTGCACATCAGCATTCATGCGTTCAATGAGCACGGGGAAACTGAAGGGGGAACGGGTTTGCTGCCTAATGTGTGTCCCTGGATCACGTCACCAGTCACGAGTCGCACGGGTATATCTGTGGCAATAGCCAACAATACATTCAATGGGTCAAAATTATAGATTTTTATTTTATGCCAAAAATCATTAGGATATGAAGTAAAGATCATGTTCCATGAAGATATTTTGTAAATTTCCTTCCGTAAAATATATATATATTTTTAAATTGTGAGTGGATGCAGCAAAATCGCCAACATAAATGGACAACTTTAAAGGTGATTTTCTCAATGTCCTATCATAACAAACCACACATCAATGGAAAGCTTATTAATTCAGCATTCAGATGATGTATAAATCACAATTTCAAAAAATGTACCCTTGTGACTGGTTCTGTGGTCCAGGGTCACAATCATGATGCACTACCATTCAAAAAAATAGTTTTATTCATCAAGGACACATTAAATTTATCAAAAGTGACAATAAATACATGTATAATGTTACAAAAGATTATATTTCAAATAAATGCTGTTCTTTTGAACTTTCTATTAATCAAAAAATCCTGGAAAATAAATGTACAAAAATATTAAGCAGCAAATATTGTTATTTTAGTTTTTATATTTTTAGTTTTCATGTTAGTTTTTGCCATTTCTTTATGTGCTTTTGTCACAGGAATAAATGACACTTTACTGTATATTCACATAGAAAACAGCTGTTCTACATTGGAATAATATTTCAGTATTTTTACTGTTTTCAATGCTACAGTAAAAATATTTGGGAATGGTTCCTCTAAAGTCTTAACCAGTTGGAGAACCCCGTCTTGTGAATCTCCCAGCAATCAAACCATGAGTGTGAACTCTCTCTCCTGGTGTTTCAGGAACGCTGTGGAACCTGTCGTCTCACGAGCCGCTGAAGATGATGGTGATCGACCACGGCCTGCAGACGCTGACGGACGAGATCATCATCCCTCACTCGGGCCTGAGAGGAGACCCGAACGACCCGGCCCGGCCCGGCGACCCCGAGTGGAACACGGTCTTCAAGAACACTTCTGGATGTCTGAGGTTTGCTCGCAGCGTTTCTCTCTGAACCTGCTGTTTTCCACAGTTTCCTGTGACACTGATCCCTCTGGATTACTGAGAGCGTGACTCGCCTGCTTATACTGCGCCCTGACACTGTGTATTCTTTCTGTGAAGAAAAAGTAGACACTTTTGAGTGTGTAGCAGAAGAGTAGACAAGCTTCGGGACAAACTATCACGTCATACAATTGACCTATCGGTAAGCCCCGCCCCTCGAACGCAGATCAGCCAATGGCAGTTGAGTATCGGTCGCACGGGGAACTCGGACATCTTTAGGTTTCAGCGCCACAGAGAAACATGGGAAGATCCGAGGCTCTCGTCGGTTCTTATGGTGTTTATGCTGCAAAAATGGTAAAACGCTGTGCGTTGGGTACTTGTAATAGGACCAGTTATCTGCGCTATACGACTGAACATGGGCGTCGGAAGAAAAAAAAAAGTGGGTGGGTCCTCCCTCGGAAAAATGTTACTGGAGTAAATACCATTTCATGTAACTTTATTTGTGTGCCTTTTAATTAAACAAGTAAACTAAACTCCACTTAACGTCGGGCGGTTCTTTGCCTCCATGTCATGCATTAAATGCACAGCTATCCGTGGATTATCCCCCTAATACCATGGTCATTTGCCAGCAATGACAACTTAAAGCTGTTATTGATGTTTGCGACGCAATATTTGACTGGAAGGGTACAATGGGCGGTTACTTTCGTCAGTTGCGGCTCGTTGAGAAATATAATGTAGCGATTCGGCGGAAATAGAGTTTAATTTATTAATTTTACTTAAAAAATGGAATGGATTTGACTGACGGCGCTCTGAAAAGCGAACAGACAAATGCGCTGAATTAGAGACGGTAAAAGTGAGTGGGTATAATATCATTGGTCTTAAAAAGTGGGTGGGTCTTGTCCCACCCATATACAATGGTTCCGACGCCCATGCAACTGAAGCCCGGTTTATTTATAATATCAGTGATGTGATGCAGTCACCTGGTTCCCTAAGGATTCAGCCCCAATCCCAATGAAGACGAAAACGTTCATTTTCTGGTTGTCATACTCTAGTTACCTACCTACGTGCTAACCTAAATAGCTAACTGTTCTCACGTCATGTACAGTAACATGAGGCTTCTCCAGCTGGCATTGTGATCTGTGAACGCTCGCTCCCAAATTAATCTTGTTACGTACCATATTTATTTTTAAATCTTTTATATATCCCTCCATGGCATCTTTAAGTCCCACTTGATGCTCCTCGGCGAGAGCTGGTCCTTCTGTGTCCAACGTTTATCAAACCATAGACTGTAAAAAAATATGGACGACACCCCTTTGCTCTCTTCCATTGGTGAGAACTGAAGCCGCCAGTGTCCCGATATGGCGCTGACATCTTGGGACCAGACCCGCGCAGCAGCGATCTCAGGACCAGACCCGCGCAGTAGCGATCTCGGGACCAGACCCGCGCAGTAGCGACCTCGGGACCAGACCCGCGCAGTAGCGACCTCTGGACCAGACCCGCGCAGTAGCGACCTCGGGACCAGACCCGCGCAGTAGCGACCCCGGGACCAGACCCGCGCAGTAGCGATCTCGGGACCAGACCCGCGCAGTAGCGATCTCGGGACCAGACCCGCGCAGTAGCGACCCTGGGACCAGACCCGCGCAGTAGCGATCTCGGGAACAGACCCGTGCAGTAGCGACCCTGGGACCAGACCCGCGCAGTAGCGATCTCGGGACCAGACCCGCGCAGTAGCGATCTCGGGACCAGACCCGCGCAGTAGCGATCTCGGGACCAGACCTGTGCAGTAGCGACCTCGGGACCAGACCCGCGCAGTAGCGATCTCGGGAGATCAGACCCGCGCAGTAGCGACCTCGGGACCAGATCCGCGCAGTAGCGACCTCGGGACCAGACCCGCGCAGTAGCGACCTCGGGACCAGACCTGAGTGCACTTTTTAAAAAATTGATTGCAGTACGACAAGAGGCTTATTAAAATAAAGTAACTACAATCTCCTCAGTCCTCCGAAGATCCCGAAAAAAAATGTCCGTTGGTGCTTCAGTGACTTCGCTTGGAGAACCTGTCAATCACAGCTGTCAATCATGACGTTACACGTAATATAGCATCGCGTAACTAACTAAAAACCAACTTATTTAAAAAACAGACACTTGGACTTACATCAGCGTGATAAACACTACAGCAAATGAAAGAAACCACCTTTGGAAAAAAGATATTGAAGTGTAATTTAATTGTTTAGTTGGTCTCACGTCCCTTTGAGTAACAGGGGGAGGCAGGGCTTATGACCTATACTAGGACCAGCCACCGGGGGGCGATCGAGACGCTTTGGCTTCACTTTTCAGGGCTTGTGCAGCACACTTGTATCAAACACATCTTGGGATGAGGTTTTCACACTGATGGCTGTCACTGTAAGACAGTTAGCAAGTTTGTTTGTCCGAGATAGCAACAGTAACTAAGGGGGCGGGGCTTAGCGATATGTCAGTTGCATCTTTAATGGTTGCTCTCTCTCATCCTGTCACAGTAAACTGGCCTGTCAATCATCTTGTCACGTAAACTGGCCTGTCAATCATCCTGTCACAGTAAAAATCCTCCACATTGAATTTTTTTTTCATTTAAAAAAATGTTCATTTCACACTTATTCTAATCTCACACACTGTTTAGGATGGATAGTGGACATTGATACGCAGGGTGTGTGTGTGTGTGTGTTTGCAGGAACGTGAGTTCAGACGGAGCCGAAGCTCGACAGAGACTGCGTGTGTGTGAGGGACTCGTGGACGCGCTTCTGCACGCGCTTTATTCTGCGGTCGCAAAGAGAGACATCAATAACAAAGTAAGAATTTAAATAGAAACCCAGGCCTCGGCACACCTGCACACCACCTGATATATATTTATATATATATTTATATATACTGTATTCAAAAAATCCTGATTTCTCTCTTGACCCAGAAACAATGTAATAAAACGATGCTAAGCTATAAACTCATTATAATGGATTAATTAAATAAATAAATAAATAAATAATTCAGTTTAATTTTAATTTAATATTATAATTAAAGTCAAATCAATAACAATTATAATGATTATTTACTTTAATAGTAATAGTAATAATAATAATAAAAATTAATATTACTATTATTATTATTTCAGTTTCGGTTTTAATTTAATATTAAAGTAAAATGAAAAAATAAAAAGAATTAAATAAAATCTTACTTTAATAATTATAAATATTAATATGATTAATATTTAGTTTAATTTAATAGTAATTATTATTATTAATATTATTATTAATTCAGTTAAATTTAAATTTAATATTATTATTAATATTATTAAATAAAAATGAAACGTAATAATTCAAAACAGCAACAACAATAGTAATAAATAATAATAATTATTGCTTTTATTACTATTAGTATAAGTATTATTAATACAGTTTACAATTATTCAACTTAAATTTGACTCACTACAACATTATAAAAAATATATATATATTCTTTTAAATAATATTAAATTCAAAATTTAAAGTTTAAATTAAATAATATTAATAATCATAATCATAATTATTTTATTAATTCAGTTTAATTTTAATTTGATATTATTAAAGTACATTTTATTTTATTTAATAATAGTTATATTTCTATTATTATTGGTGTTTAGTTTAATTTAATAATAATCATAATTATTATTAATACTATTTAGTTTAATTAAATAATAATCATTTATAGTATTATTATTATTTGTAGTAGTATTTCGTTTTTTTATTTTAATTTACTATAATAATCATGTTATTATTATTATCGTGTATCATTATTCATAATGTAATCTAAGTTTATCTTCCTGCTCTGTGATGCGGTGTGTTTAATGACGTGTGCTGTTGGCTGGGTGTAGTGTGTCCTCTGATCTCGCGTGTGTGTTTCTCTCCTGCAGTCGGTGGAGAACTGTGTGTGTATCTTGCGTAATCTGTCCTATCACGTGCACAAGGAGGTTCCCGGAGCCGAGAAGTTCCACGTCCAAGCGGCCAATCACAGCGCGAGGTCAGGAGGTCATCATAAGAAGAGG
>NC_140229.1:1067392-1142392 GCF_951802725.1 Rutilus rutilus
AACAGTAGTATATAAGTGAATAATTAAGACTAAATGTAAAATAACACTAATTGTTCACTGTAGAAATTAAATATAGATTCATCTTTGTTAAAGCTGTATTTTGTTGTTTCATTAACATTAATGACAGACGACAGCAGGAATATTAGGCTACTGTCACTTTAAGACCGAATAAACTGACACACATCCAGTTTCTTCCTCAACTGTTCACTTCTGACGGAACCGAGAGAAAACTCGCAGAGACGGGCGTATAGACGGGTGTATAGACGGGCGTATAGACGGGGTGTATAGACGGGCGTATAGACGGGGTGTATAGACGGGTGTATAGACGGGGTGTATAGACGGGGTGTATAGACATAATTTTGTGTGTATGTCTCCGTTCAAGGACAAGGAAACACAAAAGAGAAATCAATTTGGTGTTATAGCGTTGTCTGAAACACATCTCTCTCTCTCTGCAGGCCTGGAGCTCCTGTACCAGCCCGAGGTGGTTCGCCTCTACCTGTCACTCCTCAAACTGAGCCAGAACCAGAACACCCTGGAGGCGGCGGCCGGAGCACTGCAGAACCTGTGTGCTGGACACTGGGCTGTGAGTGTGTGTGTGTGTGTGTGTGTGTGTGTGTGCCGGACACTGGGCCGTGAGTGGACCACAACAACACCTTTAATACGAGTGAGAGTGTGTGTGTGTGAGTGTGTGTGTGTACCAAGCGTGCCGCACAAGCCCTGAAAAGTGAAGCCAAAGCGTCTCGATCGCCCCCCGGTGGCTGGTCCTAGTATAGGTCATAAGCCCCGCCTCCCCGTGTTATTCAACGGGACTTGAGACCAACTAAACAATTAAATTACACTTCAAATATATTTTTTCCGAAGGTGGTTTCTGTCATTTACTATAGTTTTTATCACGCTGATATAAATTCAAGTGTTTGTTTTTAAAATAAGTTAGTTTTTAGTTAGTTATTTGATGCTATAACAACGGTGGTGTGACGTCATGATTGACAGCTGTGATTGACAGGTTCTCTGAGCGAAGTAGTCACTGAAGCACCAACAGACTTTTTTTCAGGATCTTCGGAGGACTGAGGAGATTGGAGCTTGGATCTAAATTTCTATAATGAATTATTTCACACCGAGAGTGAGGGCGGGGCCTTGATTATGCGGCTTTACTTCCTGCTCACGACTGCGCAGGTCTGGTCCCGAGATCGCTACTGCGCAGACTCAAGACCCAAGATGTCAGCGCCATATCGGGACACTGGCGGCTTCAGTTCTCACCAATGGAAGAGAGCGAAGGGGCGTCGTCCATATTTTTTTACAGTCTATGGTGTGTACTTGTACAACTATCTTTGTGAGGACCAGTTTGAGTTTTAGACCATTGGAGTGAGGACAAAGAGAGTAGAGTGAGGACACGTTGGCCGGTCCTCTCTTTCTGAGAGCCTTTAAAGGCCTGTTTGAGGGTCAAGACTTGGTTTTAGGGATAAGGTTATAATGAGGTTAAGGGTCGGTTTAGGGTCAGGGGTCGGGTTAGGCACTTAGTTGTGATGGGTAAGGTTAGGGTAAGCGGCTAGAGATTGCATTGTGTTAATGAATGTCCTCATAAAGATAGATGTACAAGAATGTGTGTGTGAGTGTGTGTGTATAATATCTTATGGAATTTTAATCTAGTAAATGCATCTTGATTTAATTTTTTTTCGATATTTGGACTGGAAACAAGACAAAAATACTAAGTAAGAAAAGCATTTTTTGCAGCGTGAGGCTTATTATTTCACTTTTGCTGTGAAAGGGTCTTTACATTTGCCCAAAAATATAACTTTTTTGTTATAAAAATTAAAACAAAACCCAGCCCAAGTGAAAAAAAGTAACGCAAAAGTAACGTAACGCATTACTTTTCTAAAAAAGTTCCTGCTCATAATGAGCGTGTTGTTCTGCAGTGGTCGAGCTACATCCGTGTGACGGTGCGTAAGGAGAAGGGTCTGCCGGTGCTGGTGGAGCTGCTGCACTCCGACGCCGATAAAGTGGTGCGAGCCATCGCCATCGCACTCAGAAACCTGGCCATCGACCACAAGAACAAAGATCTCATCGGTAAGACCTTTGACTTTACTCTCCAGAACCTGTGCGATGATGATGATGATGATGATGATGGTCACAAACTGCTCCGAGACACGAAGGTTGAGGATCCAAATGCAGTTTTATTGAAAGGGTAATCCACAATCGTAGTCGAAAACAAGGAAAGGTCATAAACACCGGGTAATCAGTCCAAACAATAACAGGGGCACAGAGGCACAGGGTCACAGGGTCACAGGGGTCACAGGGGCACAGGGTCGCAGGGGCGCAGAGTCGCAGGGGCACAGGGTCACAGGGTCGCAGGGGCGCAGGGTCGCAGGGGCGCAGGGGCACAGGGGCGCAGGGGCACAGGGTCGCAGGGTCACAGGGGTGCAGGGGCACAGGGTCGCAGGGGCGCAGGGTCACAGGGTCACAGGGGCGCAGGGTCGCAGAGGCACAGGGTCGCAGGGGCACAGGAGCACAGGGTCACAGGGGCACAGGGGCACAGGGTCACAGGGGTGCAGGGGCACAGGGTCGCAGGGGCGCAGGGTCACAGGGTCACAGGGGCACAGGGTCGCAGGGGCGCAGAGGCACAGGGTCACAGGGGCACAGGAGCACAGGGTCACAGGGGCGCAGGGGCACAGGGTCACAGGGGCGCAGGGTCACAGGGTCGCAGGGGCGCAGGGTCACAGGGTCACAGAGGCACAGGGTCACAGGGGCACAGGGTCACAGGGGCACAGGGTCACAGGGGCACAGGAGCACAGGGTCACAGAGGCACAGGGTCACAGGGGCACAGGGTCACAGGGGCGCAGGGGCACAGGGGCACAGGGGCGCAGGGTCACAGGCAAAAACAGAGGAAACCAAGAAAACCGGACAGAAGAGCGTAAACCAAGATAAAGAAAACCAGGAGAATGCTTGGAATTGCAGTGTGACACTAAACAAGACTTCGCAAGGAATGACAGGAAGAACCAGGCTTATATAGGCAAACAAGAATATGAGACACAGGTGAAAACAATGAGTGCTAATGAGTCCAGGCAGAGAATTATGGGAGATGTAGTTTGTGAGGGAATGACAATAGTCTGTTGTGGAGTGCCCTCTGGTGGCTCTCAAGGGCACTCCAGCTGGTGACGTTACATAGATGATGATGATAATGATGATGATGAGGATGCTGAGGATGATGATGATGATGAGGCTACAGGGCCAGGGGAAGACAGTCCAGCACTCTAGGCAAAATAGGAATATGCCGCCCCCAACGTTCACATTTTTAAGAAAAAAAGGCAATTTATCACATATTGACCCCTGTTGTTGTCCTACTGTTAGTTTCACTGCTTTTATTGTTCTTCGCTTTGGATAAAAGCGTCTGCTAAATGAATAAATGTAAATGGGAATGAGGCTGACATCATCATCTGTGTGGCCCAATCAGGGAGCTTCGCCATGAGGGATCTGGTCAGTAATCTTCCCTGTGGACAACAGAGACCCGCCAAAAACCTGGAGGGAGACACGGTGGTGGCCATCCTGAACACGATCCTGGAGATCGTCTCGGAGAACCTGGAGAACGCCAGATTCCTCATCCAGGGACAGGGAATACAGAAACTGGTGTCAATCAACAAAACAAGGTGACAAACCGCATCACATCTGAGTAAAGCTGTACAGTCAGACCAAAACATCAGTAGACACCAGATTTTTTTTTTTTTTTTTACTAGTGACACTATAGTTCATTTATGTGAGTGAGGAGAGCAAAATAAAGTAAACTGTGTCATATTATACCCAAAAATTCTTCATACAGTGACTACCAGTAAAAATGTATAAAAATTTGGGACCAAAAATGATTTAGACACTTTGAGCTGATCATGTTTTGCTGAAGTGTTTTGTCTTTAATTGCTAATGCTCTTTTTACACACAGACTGAACAAAATGAAGCATTGCTTGGTGATTGGTTGAGCTAAACTGGTATTATCTAATTGTGTAGTTAAATTTAACAGCTGACAGATATTCAACATAATTCATGTGTGAGACAGTCTAACAGAAGGACGGACAAAACCAGTCAAATATCAACTGAGTTCTGCTCATATTTTATTACCATTTTCTAAACTATAGCGAATAAACTGTGATAATGTGAGAAATGTTGAAGTTGTCTGAATAAGTTTTGGTTTGACTGTAGTTTCTTGTGGATGAATTGCTTATATGTTGATGTTTGAAACTCTATCTATCTCTCTATCTCTCTATCTAACTATCTATCGATCTATCTATCTATCTATCTATCTATCTATCTATCTTGTCAGCCAATCAGTGCGCGAGACCAAAGCAGCGTCACACATCTTGCAGAGCGTCTGGGCCTATAAGGATCTCCGACACACACTGTTCAAGGCCGGCTGGAACAAAACACACTTCAAGGTAACAGTAGGGCTGTGACAATAACCGCATTACTGCGGTAATGACATGCCTACCGCGGTGCTGAGGTCATCACCGTATTTGTTTGAATAATTTCAAGAACATGCATTCTTGATCATAAGTCATAGATTAAAGATAAAAGCCTGATTTGTTGCTTCTTCACCGCGGTAAGAAAAAGATCCATACGTCACAGCCCTATAACAGCGTTTCATCTCTTGCTGACTTCACTGCCGTACTTTCATGTTCATGTTGTGCTGATGATGAGTATCGATCTGGTGTTTCAGCCAGCCGTCTCCAGCCTGCCCAAGAAGCAGAAGAACGCCAAGCAAGGGGGCGATGACATCACACTGCCCTTAATGGAGAAAAACCAAGGTCATTGATTGGCATTTACTGAATTGTATTCATGAGAATGAGAAAAATGATTCTCTTCCACGAGCCTCTCTGTCATGTCATGGCATATAAATTTGAGACAGAGGCGGCCTTTGCAGTTCAGAAACCCGTTTCAAAGAAACAGATGGTATTGGGATATGTAATCTCATATTTTACTTTTAATGGTCTATTTATGAACGCATTCTGGGCCCTATTTTAACGATCTGAAACGCAAGTATCAAGCGCGAAACGCAAGTAACTTTGTGGGCGGATCTCAGGCGCTGTTGCTATTATACCAGCGGGATAAATGACTCTTGCGCCCGACGCAAATCTAAAATGTGTTGGTCTGAAGTAGCTTCATTACTCATAGGTGTGGTTTGGGCATAACGTGAAATAAACCAATCAGAGTGTCATCTCACATTCCCTTTAAGAGCAGGTGCGCTTGTTCCATGGCGGATTGCTATTATAACGGCGGATTTGCCAGACGCACGCCAGGAGCGGTTCACAGCCGAGGAGACCGACGTTCTCGTCAGGGCCGTAAAACACAGAGAAGTGACATTGGGGATGGAGAAACACACCCAAATTAGCTTCGCTTAAACAGGCGTATAATAATGTGGGTAAATGTGTAAGCTAGATTTATGCCTATTTTTTTACATCTTCATGGACACAACAATGATTTCCCTCGTGTGGAATAATTTTCCTTGTAATAATATATGGTTTTCTAAAAATGTGAACTGCTGCGTCTGTGTGTAGATGAGAGAAGCAAAGCGTGTGTGCGTTGTGCACACGGTACATTGATTATGGCCAAGCATGCGCCCTTAAAATAGCATATGAATAACATGACATTGCAATAACATTGCAACTGACTTTAGACAAGGTTTCTCCTGGTCTGTGGAGGAATTGTTTTCTGAAACTGCAAAATAGCACCAGGGAACGTTTGCGCCGGAACACGCCTCCTCTTCTCGCTGAACCGCCCCCGGGAGCGCAAGTTCATTCCCTAATTTACCGACGTGCGTCTGTGGAGGGAAAAGTCCGCTGTGTGTCGGGTGCAAAAAAGGAATGATACATGTGTCGCTGTACAAAGTCAATTGCGCTGGGTGTAAGATAGGGCCCTCTATCTCTTTAATCAGAACTATTGTTTACAATCACAACTGAAAACAAAAACAGCATTCAATCTCAAATAATACTAAATCCAACAGTAGGTGGCGGCAAATCACTGTCTTAACGAGTCAGTCGTTGAATCGTTCACTCAAGCGATTCGTTCCAGAAGGCTGATTCATTCAGGAACAAAGCAGAAGGGAGTGACTGAGTCGTCAAGTCATTCATTAGAACGATTGGTTCAAAAAATAATAAATTATGTTTATGTGGTGTTTTTAATCTGCTTTAAGACATACCATGTGTAAGTTCATAAGTCGACACCATTGCTGAGTATTTCCTCCTTAAAACTGCAGTGAACCAAAGACAGTCTCAAAAACACGCTTTGAAATCGCTGGTGTTTCTGATGTCACAAACTACCTTGTAACCAATCAGATCAACGTGTGATCGTCAACCAGTGGATCTCTGAGCTGAGTGAGTGAGTGGAGGCGGGGCTCATTTGCATATTCATGAGGCAAGGGTGTCGAGTTACATTCAAGATATTTTAAGGCATGAGGACATTTTGTTCAAGGAAAAAATGCCTAAATAAGTCATTTTGGTGATCAAAGACGAGTTTTAAAAGATAAGATTATTGAGTACAGGGGGACTTTTTGCGCCAAGCCCCTTTCATTTCCGACCTTGGCATGTGTGCGTGGCTTGATGCGAGGCTGTTTTTCGAGGTCTGTTTCAAGTTAAACGGGTATTCAAAGGCCGCCACTGTGTTTCATGCACTTTAATGCAGTGTTGTGTTCTGCGGTTTCAGATGGATACTGCTCCGTTGATCAGGCCGAGAGAGCCGGAGACGCTCCGTGTCACATGATCGAACGAGAAACTTTTCAGGTCAATGCTCATGTTGTGTATAGAGGTTATGCACTGACGTCACTTTCCCGCAGGAACACACTCGCTCAGCCGGACTGAGTGGCAGAAGAGCTGCGGAGTGACTGGATTTAATAGAGGAAACTGAGAAAACGCCAGTAAAACAAACGATTATCAGTTTAAACTAAAGTTTGGACTGGATATAGTGTTTCTTACAACTCACCACAGATCCAGTGATCATGGATATGGACATGCAGCAGGAATCGTGTTTCCTCACATTTATATGAGCCTGATTTCCACGCCGGAGAAATACATAAAGCACATTTGCCTGTGAACGCTTTATATAAACACAATATAGGTCTAAATCCATGTGATCACTCATATCAGTGTTATATATATCATCATATCGTCCAGCACTAAAACTGGTGTCGTTTTTTGTCAGTGTTTATTTAAAAACATCCAATTATGCAGAATATACGATGGGAAATATTTAATTGACGAGTTGTCAGTAGAATATATAACAATACAATATTGTTGAATACTCTGAATACTGTCTAACACTTGATGGCTGTTCTATCAAGTCCTTTGATACCAGTCTTTCATTTGAAAGTCACGTGTCTGTAAAGCCGCATTCTTCCATCTTAAAAATATTAATAAATTACGCCATATGCTCTCATTGACAAATGCGGAACAATTAGTCCATGCGTTCATGAGCTCAAGGCTAGATTACTGTAATGCTCTACTGGGTGGTTGCCCTGCACGCTTAATAAACAAACTACAGCTGGTCCAAAACGCAGCAGCTCGAGTTCTTACCAGAACCAGGAAGTATGACCATATTAGCCCAGTTCTGTCAACACTGCACTGGCTCCCTATTAAACATCGTATACATTTTAAAATATTGCTGATTACTTACAAAGCACTAAATGGTTTAGCTCCGCAGTGCTTGAGCGAGCTCTTAACGCATTATAGTCCTTCACGTCTATTGAAGTATAAAAATATACCTCCGATTTCTGGTCAAATCTATTTATACAGTCGATCTCAAAGTTCTTTCCCGTTTTAGATGCGTTTCGTGTGTTTTTCGCAGCATTCACGCTGAAAATAAATGCTGCCACTCAGTGTTTCTGCCACTCAGTGTTTCTGCCACTCAGTGTTTCTGCCACTCAGTGTTTCTGCCACTCATTGTTTCTGCCACTCAGTGTTTCTACCACTCAGTGTTTCTGCCACTCAGTGTTTCTGCAACTCAGTGTGTGTAACCGCAGTCACTCCGGCTGACGGTGACGTCACACGCATACTCTCAATATGCTAAAATACATTCAGAACACCATAATAATGACACTATTAATAATGAGACATTTCATATATACAGTAGTGTCCGGCCTAGGGACATTACCAGCATCACTCTTCATGCAAATATTATAAAAAATGTGTTAAAGATTATCCCTATTTTGATGGTTTAAACACCAGTCTCCCCTCGGGACGTCATGTGTGTGTGTGTGTGTACGAAGCTGCTGTCGATTGTGTTTCAGGGTGTGAATGATAAGAGGCCTTTCATCAGGACCAGCAGGCCCGCGGTGGGTTTAGTGGAGCGAACGCCTCAACCACTCGACTCATGGGTCTGATCCGGCTCACGGTAAACCACATCATCACACACACATCATCGCTTCAGCTTCTCTGCATGTGTCATAAAGAGCCAGAAAGAGAAGTTGCTTGGTTATTTCATGGGTTTTCAATCTCCAAATATGATTATTTCTGTGTGACGGACCCCATATAAACACCCAATTTATCCACTGAAAAATTACCAGGGGTGTAACAATACCCTCAATATCACGATTCGATACATACTGAACTCACGGTACCATATTATTGCGATACTCCAAGACACAATGATAAAAGGTTAACAACAAATTAACTGCTGATTAAAATGGTAAATTTGATATTACAATGGCTGTGGAAATTAATATGCTTGGACTTGGTGCTGGCAAAATATTGGAAAATATTCATGATTCTGAAGCTCAAATGCGCTCTTTCACTGACTAGATATATTTACAGTAATGTAGGCCACTTTTACTGGTAACATCAGACATTTAGCATTATTAGGACCCACAAATATTCCCCCATTGCATTATTATACAATATATTCAGTTTCATGTAGTACTGACACTAAAACTAAAAAAAAATAATATTATGCACAGTAATTTAAAATTTGGGTGAGTTATAAACAATACATATTGTCAGTATCCACAATACATGTTGCATTTTTATTTATTTGATCTATTGTGACACGATATATTATTACACCCCTAAAAATGAACACATTAACCATGTCAATATTGACATTCACTCTGTGTTTTCACAGGTTGCAGATCCACTTTCAGACCTGCATTTATACTGACGTTCAGCACAATTCATCACAGAATCAAACAAGAGAAATAGAAATACGACAGCAACACAACAACCAAATACTGAAGATCTGATCCGTCTGAACGTGGAATTTGACTCTTTGCTGCTTTGGCAATCTTCACTGTTAAACTCAAGAATCATGATGTGACGAGTCACTCATAGATCTGATTATACACCATATTATGATCTTGTGTTGTTTCTATTGCTTTTGTTGTTGTTGTTGTTGTTGTTGTTGACGAGTCTCTACATTGTATAATAGTGTTCCATCTATTTCTGATCATCCACACAGACGATTTCAGTTCTGTATCTAAAGTTTTATGCACAAAAAGAAATGATAACATTATGATTATATTAATACTCTACGGGCAAAATCGAAATTGTACTTATTATAGTCTAAATCAGAGAATATATCAGAGATTTTAACGCATTCATACTAAAATTGTTTCATAACATCAGTGATTTAATGGCTTGAAAAATAAAAATGAGTTCTTAATAAAGCTGTTACGTCATGCATCTAACAGAAAATAAAATGCAATAAAAATCAAACAAAACTTGTTTTGTGGCACATTTCGTGGCGCGAGATGAACGATTCGCTCATCATCACTGGAATGTTTTGAGCGATTCAAAAGAAAATATTCGATTCAAAAGTTTCGCGTCTTTTGAAATCGCATCGGTTACAGAATCACTGAATCTTCAGATGCTGATCGGCAGAAATGAGTGAAACTCATCGATTACAGACTGGGGAGAACAAGAGAAACTCCACAGGTGAGCCAGAGTCCATATGCGTTAATATGCTTTATATTATTCACTTTATATGATCTTTGAGCAAGTCTTTTGAAATGCCCGTTCAGAACTGTGTGCGTATTTTTGCTTAATTATTATAGCATGTTGTTTTATTACAGGAAATCGGTTGTAACTCAGCAAAACGAGAAATGATAAAGATTCTGTAATATTTCTAAAATGTTGGAAGATATTTTTCAGGGTTATTATCATTAACTAAAATTAAACCATGCATACAATTTAAATAAAGTTCACGAAATAAAATAAATGTTAACTTAAATAAATTAAATTGAAAACGTATATTAGTTTAAGTTAATTTGCCAAGGCATCATTACTAAAATAATTCAAACTAAAACTGGAATAAAATATTTAAAAAAAAACATACCATAACAAAATTACTAAAACTTACCAAATTTGGTAACAAAAGTCTAATTTGTTAACATTAGCTAATGTACTAACTAACAATGAACAATACATTTGTTACAGTATTTATTAATCTTTGTTAATGTTAACAATCCAGCTGTTCATTGTGTGTTCATGTTAGTTCACAGTGCATTAACTAATGTTAACAAACACAACATTTGATTTTAATAACGTATTAGTAAATTCTGAAATTGATATTAACTAAGATTAATAAATGCTGTAAAAGTATTGCTCATTCTTAGTTCATGCTCATGTAATAAAACCATTGTACAGTTAACCAAAATTTAAAAAGAAAACATAAAACTCATTCAAAATATTTATATAACTATAAGGTTACACTTTATTTCGATAACTACATGTCACCTAACTCTCATTAGAGTATTAGTAGACAGGTTACACTGTGGTGCGATAAAAACACAAAGAAAGCGTTATAATCAGTGCTGCTGTCTACACCGGATGACACTGTGTTATAGGGTTAGTAGAATAAGTTGACATGTAGTTACTTATAGAAAGTTATATATTAAAGTTACTTATAGTGAGTAGAATTTCTGTTGAAGGAGCATCAAAATAAAGTGTTAGCAGATATTAAGCAGACAGTCTACTCATACAATAATGACTGCTCGTTGATATGTAGTCACTTATACCCAGACAGCAACATAATGTCGGCCCAGATCCGGCTCACATCTGGTACGCCTGGATTCCACACGGCCCCCGGATCTGGGCCGACACCATGTTAGAATGTCTTAAGTGGACTACAAATAAATAATAGTATATCAATAATACTGTTACACTGACTGTCCTAAAATTGCACATGTCATTAGAGTTTAAAGCGGTGGTATAATTCCCTTTTCACAAGATGTAAAATAAGTCTCTGATGTCCCCAGAGTGTGTGTGTGTGAAGGTTTAGCTCAAAATACCCCAAAATTGTCACTGTTTGAGGGTGAGCAAAAATGCACTGTTTTGTGTGTGTCCCTTTAAATGCAAATGAGCTGCTGCTCCCGGCACAGAGGGCGGAGCTTCAAGAGCTTGTGTGTGTGTGTGTGAGTTAGCAGCTCCAATTACCTCATGCAGACACAGCTGTGTCCCAAATGACGCACTATACACTATGCATTTATAAATATGTACTCAACCATGTAGTGTATGAACTTTATACGTTTATTTTGTCTGATAGCCCCTCCCCCTTCGCTACGCAAATAAAGCGGTGACAGTCGAGTGCATGAAGTGTCCAACGTTACACACTTAGTTTTTTTCGGCTAAATAAGTGCATCATCCGGTACTTAAAGTGCACTTTTTCTTTTTAAAATTTTCAGTGTGAACGCACTACTCGCACTATTCATACTACAAAATGGCTTATAATAGTGCACAAGTACACGATTTGGAACACAACAACACTGAAAATGTAAAAAACCTTTAGCCTTTTATGATCAAACCAGAATCGGACAAAGATGGAGAGACTCAAGAAGAAGTGACAACATGTAGAAGCAACAGGACATTTCTGAATGGTTAGTTGATGAGTTTATGTAGCTGATGTGTAGTTATCTTCTATTGATTAGCATATTCTGCCATGATAATCTATAAATCGCGTTCCGGTTTATGTAAATGTTAGGGTTGGTGATGTCACTAACCCGTGAAGAAGCTCATAGTCTCTACCAGCCGTTTGTTGTAGTCCTTAAAAAGCAATTTCTTTAAAAGTAAATCTCTCCCTTTGCTTTGAACTTTGAGCGTCGTAACTTTGCAGATGTTGTTTATGCTCAAACAGCAACATTACACACTAACTAAAGTTAGAAAAGTGAAATCATTTAAGATTTCCCTTTAAGAATTGTTTATTTTCTGTCCAGATATGTTGTCCGATGCTGCAGAAGGTCCATCCAAGTCCAGAATCTCCTCTGATGTTCTTTCACCCGCTTACAGAGCCACGAAACAGCTGGAGTTAACACAACAGCAGCGGATAAATGCAGCCAAACACAAGGTGAAAGCAGAGCAAGAGTGTGTTGTTCAGAGAGGAGCTCCACGAGGCCAACGGCAAAACAAGAGCATCTCCGCGGCTCACCCGGCCATTTACCTGAACACACACTCACACAAGCTCCTCAGGAGAGCAATACGGATCTGGAAGATGCCAGTTCCCATGTTGAACTCTTCGAAACCGAAGCCTAGAAACTTCCAAGAGCAGCTGAAGCAAGTGGAGATGCTCAGGAGTCGTTCGGGAGACTCGGACGCTCGGACTCGCTCCGTCAGAGATCTTCAGCTGGGTTCGGGAACAGACTCGTCTCCGTCGTCCTCCACGAGCTCAGAGCCCGGCAGACGAACGGCCCACAGGAACAGGGAACAGTTACGCTGGCACCGGATGCTCTCCAGGAGAGGGAAACAGGGGGACGAGAAACCGCACAGACCTCAGGAGGTCAGTCACATGATCCATTAGAGGATCTTTACTGTCTCCCGTAAAGTGTTTGTTCAATTCGAAATGAGTGAATATCTTTAATTAGACCAAGTTTTTTAAGGGGACCCTAAGGGGACATGGTAATGGGGAAAATATTGTATTTGAATGCTTTTGCGTTTCCCCGAAAAACTTTTGTGAATCTCCACGTTATTTTGCAAAACATTTCTGCTCTTTTGGAACTTTAAACTTTAAGGTTTCACTTTAAAAACATTTGCGTTCACTTGCAGAACTTTTGTGAAACTTAATATTTTGCAAAACGTTTGCTTTTTTGTGTTCCCCAAGAAACTTTGCGTTCGCTTGCAAAACTTTTGAGTTCACTCGAAAAACATTTGCGTTCGCTTGCAAAACGAAATATCTGTGTTCCCGTTATTTTTTTTACCATCACCGTGTCGCTTTAGGGGCTCCGTGGAGTTTCTGAATATTTGTACATTAGAGTGTCGAACTTCTTTTTTCCTCATCAGAATCTGTCTATATCAATGTTCATGGATCTGTCAGTCTGCATGACTAACCATTTCATTTCAGGGTCAGTCGTCACCTGCAGGGTCCTGTCAGGTCAAAGGTCAGTCTTCAATATTATTTATTGATTATTCGGCAAGTGTGCACAAACTCAAAAAGAATCTGAAAAGTTTCCAGGAGGAGGTCCTTACATACATACCTATATACACAAGAGAATAGAAATACAATTAACAAGAGTAGGATTAAAAACAATGAGTATTAAGCATCTAGATGAAATAAGCAAAAGAAATATAAATAAGAGGGCCTACATAGCAAATATCTAACTATTTATTGTCTAACACCCAGGTGGCCTAAACATCATATCATTTTATAATTCATCTTCAGTGTCTTCTGAGTTTCTGATATGTAGTTATCACCCTTTGGAATAAAAAAAAAAAATTTAGTGTTACTTCCCAGACATCAACATAGTGTCGCCCAGATCCGGCCCACATCCGGTACACACGGATTCCACACGGCCCTGATGTGGCCCGGATCTGGGCCGACACTGTGTTGCTGTCTGGGTTATGAAAGACAAAATTGACTGAATATGGATTAAGATGAGCTGATTTTACTTACTTATCAGCTTTCTCACACACATGAATATCTCCACACAGGCTCCTGTGAGTATCCGGATGATGGGAGAGATGATCCAGTGAGAACGAGCCGTCGGAAACTGGACAGCAGCCGCTCAGAAACCAGCCCGATAAACCAGAGACCCGACACACACACGAGGAAACACACACGGGTCTCTTTCTACTTACCTGATGAGTCCAAGACTTCCGGATGTTCACGGGCTGAGGTCGACTTCCATGATATTAACTCTAATATCAGCAAAGAAGCTTCTGCATCTGAACAGAAAAATATTGACAACCAAGATTCATCTGATCTCAAACTGGCCATTCAAACCAGTGAGAAACTGATTCCTCAATCATCCCTAAAGATTACAGCAACCAGCATGGAGGAACAACACTCAAATCTACAGTCTGTCTGTGAAGCACCTTTAGTTCCACACCTGAAGATCTTTAAAGACGAGTTTAATGTCCTTCACTGTGAGGACATTAAACATCAGAGCGATTCACCTCAGATCGAGACGCCTTCACACACACAGTCTCACACAGACTCTCCCAGACCACAGTCCTGTGTGAAGTGGAAGAGCGTTCTGCTTCAGAGGATTTCTGCTAGCTTTGAGAGAGCGGTTAGAACGGTTCTGCCGGAGACTCATACTGGCTGAGGTACTATCGATTCTTTCAAGTCTAATTGTTCTTTATTATGTTCATGTTGTTGTATTTCAAGTATGACTTAAAAGTTGTAATTGTGACATAAAAAGTCGAGACTATGACTAAAAAGAATTATGAGAAAAGTCAAATTTATGATATAAAAAGTTGCATTTAGGACATTATAAAAGTCAATTGTGACAAAAAGTCGAGATTATGACAAAAAAGTTATAATTAAGACATAAAAAGTTGAAATTACTTAAAAAGTCATGATTATGATGAGATAAATATTTGAAATTATGAGAAAAGTCAAAATTATTATATAAAAAGTTGAATTTAGGACATTAAAAAGTAAATGATGAGATCAAAAGTCTAAATTATGAAAAACATTGAAATGATTATGACAGTCAAAATTATGACTTTAGTTGTAATTATGACATTAAAAGTCGAAATTATGACTTAAAATGTATAATTATGACATAATAGTCAAAATTATGGCATCAAAAGTAAAAATTCTGACTTAAAATTCATAATTATGACATATAAAGTCGAAATTACGACATAAAAGGCCAAATCTTTTACTTAAACTTAATAATTATGATATAAAAAGTCAAAATTGACATGAAAACTCAAAATTATGACTTAAAATTTATACTTACGACATAAAAATCTAAATTATGACATAAAGCGCCAAAATTATGACTTAAACTTTATAATTGACATAAAAAGTTGCAATTTACTTCAAAGTTGTAATTATGACAAGTCCGAAATTAAGTTAAAATTATGACATGGAAACTTGAAATTAAAACGTAATATGAATGTTAAATTAAATTAAAATGTATAGTTATAACATAAAAAGTCAAAATTATGACTTAAAAGTTATAATTATGACATAAGTCGAAACTGACAACATTCAAAATAACATAAAATGTTGGAATTATGACCTAAAATGTTGAAATTATGACCTAAAAGTTATAATTATGACATATTTTATATCTTTAATCTTTTTAAAAAGGCTTTTTATTCTCATAATTATGACTTTGTATGTCACAAGTATGATTTGTTATGCCAAAATTTCGACTTACATAATTTGTGTGGATAGTGAAAAAAACCTACTGTATACCAAAATGTATTTAAAATATATTTATTTCATACTAAGTATAGGCTACTACAAATCCATTGACATATTTACTGACATATCACTTGAGACCTACTGATATAATTATTATAAATAAACTTTATTTGGAGCACTTATTTATTGCACAATGCACATTTCTTGATATTAAGCCTAAAATGTGTTTTAATATCACTTTTAGTAAAGATAGTATGATCTCAGACTTTATATAGGCCTATTTATATTTAAAGTGTATCTAAAGTATTCTTGCAATGGTTCCACTTTAGTACAATCAAATATACTTATAAAGTTGATCTATTAAGTAAAGTGCATTAAGTACAAAATTAGCTCTTCAAATTTAGCAGACTTTAAGTATATCAGTTTAGTATACCAAACGTTCAATTGTAATGTATTTATATTAAGTATATACATTTGTAAATGTATTTGTAGTATACTTAGCATAAAATAAATGTATTTCACACACATTTTGGTATATTTATTTTTCACGAGGGTAAAATGGGCTTCCATTGTAATGAGCAGTAAATGAGTGTGAGATGTTTATGTGTTTATGTGTTTATGTTTATTAAACAGAAGAGGAGAAGAGCGTTGGACATCAGACAGACTGTGACCCGTTGACGTCTGTGAGAATGAATGTGAACATGTAATGTGATGAATGACCACATGATGGCAGAGAGAACAAACAATAAATATGAGCATCATTACATTTCTTCTGCGGCTTAAAGTAAATATCACACTTTATCTCATCAAAGCAATGATTTGAATGAAAACACCTTATATATATTAAACACATGTAGGCCTGATGTGATTATTGATTAATCGGCTGATCATGGTTATTCGATTTAATTGCAATATTTTGAGATAACTGCAATAATTAGGCACTTTCAATTTCAATCACATTTTGCCAAAGAACATATATGTTAAAAAAACGTGTAAAGTACATAAAGTCAAAGGCGTTCCTTCATTCGAAATGAAGGATTTAATCATTTAATTATATTATATTAATTATATTACACAAATTTTCACAGCATTAAAATGAATCATATGAGCCTAATTTATTATAATTTTTTATTATTGTATTATATACGATTCCAAGTAAAAAGAAATAACTTTAGGCTTAAACTTAGTGACACGAACAAAACAGAATTAAATCATCAATCGCAATTATATAGTATGACAATTAATTTGCACGTTTGCACAAACGTCATGATTGTCTGTTCTGCAGGGAAACAAAGGAGTTTAATTTATTGGGAATTATTTAAGGAATTAAAGTGTTTTAGTGAATTCAAGCGAAAACTTTCCTCCCAAATGAGGCTTTATATTAAATGTGAGCAGCGTTACTGATAATTAATGAACAGATGCATGAACTATTTGTGACTTCATTTGCAGAGAGCTGCAGGTTACACGAAGATCAAGGCCCGTTCATGACAGTAAAGATAGAGTTCTAATATAAAATAACAGTCCACTATAACAATAACGGCACAGAGGGACAATATCTGTGGAATCACTTTCAGAATGATGTTATTTCCAGCCAATCAGAATCCATCCTGCTTTAACCCTCAAAAATGACTTTGAAATTACATGAATGTATACTATATTATAGTTTGATCATGTTTTTTATTAAATATTTTGTATTTTTAGTGGATTGTATGGTACTAAATTATATATATGCAGTAGTTATAATCCATTTATTCACTTTTTGAGCAAAATATGCACATTTTCAACATAAACTGATAAATCTCGAATCTTTGGAGCACAGACTAAAGTTTGGTGTCTTTTTAAAGACGATACGTGGCGGATTATTGCTGAAGGGAAAAAAGGAAATTAAAAAATGAAGAAAAAAAAGTTTATTATTATGAAAAATGCACAAAAATACTATTTGTATTTTTATGCATTTTTCATGCTATAACTTAAATTTGATATATTTTCTAAAACATGTTTTACTCATAAACTGTGAGAGAATCAAAGCCTTAAATCTAAACGAGTTGTGCTCCAGATTTGAGGTTGAGATCTGAGAAACTGATCTTTCGGTGAGATGTTGTTCGGCTGCAGTTCCAAACGCTTCCACTAGAGGAAACTCGGCATTTCTGACCGCGAGCAGAACAAGTGTGGCTGTTTTTCAGGACCATTTAACCTGTTCGAATCACGTCTATGATTGTGTTGTGTTCACACAGCAAGTGCCAAAACCTTTACCAAGTTTCGTACCATTCCAAAGAAGTAAAACTTTCTCAAAAACCACAAATAACCGAAGAGCACCAGAGGATTGAAGAGCTCATTTATAACTATCATTCTTGGTGCGAACGGCCCAGTGAAACAGATCAGGCTTGGTTTGAAACAAATCTTCCTAGTGCATCTTCTTGCAAGGAAAGGAAGGGCTATTTTAGCTCACAAATATAGTGTCCTGTGTTTGCTCTGTTGAATCCGCTGGGAATGTGGGCGGCTTTTCTTATGGTTGCATGAGACTTTCTGAGCCTCATTAAACTGCCGGTTTAGCCTCAGTAAACCTCCTTATGATCAATATGGCGCCGTTCTCAAACCTACTTGACTCCACACCTTCAAACGCCTCATGTTCTTCATGCAAAGCATGATCATTATTTGCAAAAGCAACAATTTAATGAAAGAAACAAAAGGAGTAAACCCGAAGAGACACAGCATGAGCAGATCTAACGATCTCTTGCTTTTGGACATTTTGCTCCTGAGAGTGACACACAGATAGTGCCAATAGTTGTTTGGTTAGTTGAGAGCAAATAGCTTATTAATGTGCATGCATATTTGTTTTCAGGTCACTGTAAGCAAGTAGCACAAGACCAGTTTATTTTCTTTAGTATAGAACAAATAAGAATGGGAAATGAAATGTCTCTGCATTTATAATGTCCTGGCAGGAGCTTTAAATGTTCTTGAAAGTCTCAGCGGGAGGCAGTAATTACTTGATTAAACCTTGACCTTCCAGTTCCAAGAACAAAACTGTTTATCTGACGTCTATTTCTGTGTTTTACAATCAGTTATGCTGGAGAACTGAACTGCATTGAAGTGAACAGCAACATTCTGATAGACTTTACATGGGAATGTTAATGTGTGTTTGAAATTAGATTGAACAGTTTTTATCAGCTAACAGGGAACATTCTGTCAAAGTTATGAGTAAACGTTCTTCCAGGAACATTAACAAAGCGTCTGTTCAACGTTATCTGCACTTTAAAAACATTGGGATAAAAACAACCCAATTTGGATTGTTTTCAACCCAAGGGCTGGGTAAATAAAGAACAGAACACATGTTGGGTTAATTTTACCCAGTAAATTGGGTTGTTTATTTAACCCTTAACCCATCATACTGGGTGGATTCATTTTTACTATAGTACTAGCTTCTTTGTTTCTTTTTACTTCATTCTTGAATTAATGTTTACAGATTAACTTAAATCCTCTAAACAAAAAAAAACTCTACACAACCACTGGTTTGCATGATAATTCTTTAATTTTTTTAATCATATTTTACAGTATAGCATATTTTATATAGTTTTTAAGCCGGGAACTTCTAAAAGACCGCCGTCCTGCGTTTCACTTGTAGCCGCAATATGCGGCGACTGACTCCATAACCTGTCCATAAACAATCATTGTACAGTTCTGAGAACATATTTCAACTTTCTAAGCATTTATATTCTTTATCTTTTTTGAATAAAATCATAAAATTTATGCAAGGCATTGGGTGAAAAGACTGACTCGACACTCGTTTAGGTGACTCACATCGCTCCACTGTATGTTGCTTTGCATAAAATTAAACTATATACAGAACAATGACGTATTTATAGATAAAATAAAATGTACACAAACCTGTATTTTACAGAAGACACGCACCAATTTGACGGAGCTGCACTGCTCTCTCCTGAAGAGGAGAGCCTACGATAAATAACTCAACCCCTGGGTTGTTACATCTGTCCCAGGATCTGGGTTACACAAAAACTACCCAAACACTGGGTTGTTACGTCTGACCCAGGATCTGGGTAACACAAAACCTACCCAAACACTGGGTTGTTACGTCTGACCCAGGATCTGGGTAACACAAAAACTACCCAAACACTGGGTTGTTACGTCTGACCCAGGATCTGGGTAACACAAAAACTACCCAAACACTGGGTTGTTACGTCTGACCCAGGATCTGGGTAACACAAAACCTACCCAAACACTGGGTTGTTACGTCTGACCCAGGATCTGGGTTACACAAAAACTATCCAAACACTGGGTTGTTACGTCTGACCCAGGATCTGGGTTACACAAAAACTACCCAAACACTAAAAAATAACCCCAAAATTGGGTTAATCGGGTGAAAAGAATGACTCGACACTCATTTAGGTGACTCACATCGCTCCCCTGTATGTTGCTTTGCATAAAATTAAACTATATACAGAACAATAACGTATTTATAGATAAAATAAAATGTACACAAACCTGTATTTTACAGAAGACACGCACCAATTTGACGGAGCTGCACTGCTCTCTCCTGAAGAGGAGAGCCTACGATAAATAACTCAACCCCTGGGTTGTTACATCTGTCCCAGGATCTGGGTTACACAAAACCTACCCAAACACTGGGTTGTTACGTCTGACCCAGGATCTGGGTAACACAAAAACTACCCAAACACTGGGTTGTTACGTCTGACCCAGGATCTGGGTAACACAAAAACTACCCAAACACTGGGTTGTTACGTCTGACCCAGGATCTGGGTTACACAAAAACTATCCAAACACTGGGTTGTTACGTCTGACCCAGGATCTGGGTTACACAAAAACTACCCAAACACTAAAAAATAACCCCAAAATTGGGTTAATCGGGTGAAAAGAATGACTCGACACTCATTTAGGTGACTCACATCGCTCCCCTGTATGTTGCTTTGCATAAAATTAAACTATATACAGAACAATAACGTATTTATAGATAAAATAAAATGTACACAAACCTGTATTTTACAGAAGACACGCACCAATTTGACGGAGCTGCACTGCTCTCTCCTGAAGAGGAGAGCCTACGATAAATAACTCAACCCCTGGGTTGTTACATCTGTCCCAGGATCTGGGTTACACAAAAACTACCCAAACACTGGGTTGTTACGTCTGACCCAGGATCGGGGTAACACAAAACCTACCCAAACACTGGGTTGTTACGTCTGACCCAGGATCTGGGTAACACAAAAACTACCCAAACACTGGGTTGTTACGTCTGACCCAGGATCTGGGTAACACAAAAACTACCCAAACACTGGGTTGTTACGTCTGACCCAGGATCTGGGTAACACAAAAACTACCCAAACACTGGGTTGTTACGTCTGTCCCAGGATCTGGGTAACACAAAACCTACCCAAACACTGGGTTGTTACGTCTGACCCAGGATCTGGGTTACACAAAAACTATCCAAACACTGGGTTGTTACGTCTGACCCAGGATCTGGGTTACACAAAAACTACCCAAACACTAAAAAATAACCCCAAAATTGGGTTAATCGGGTGAAAAGAATGACTCGACACTCATTTAGGTGACTCACATCGCTCCCCTGTATGTTGCTTTGCATAAAATTAAACTATATACAGAACAATAACGTATTTATAGATAAAATAAAATGTACACAAACCTGTATTTTACCCAAGACACGCACCAGTTTGATGGAGCTGAACTCCACAATTCCAACCCAGGATTTGGGTAGAAAAAATAACGCAAGATTTTTTAGATTGTGGTCTTTAATAATGTTCTCAAAACGTTACCAATCAACGTCATTAAATGTTACTTGTTTCAGAACTTTCAAAGAACAATCAAAAGTTACATTTTCATAACTTAATGTCTAACTTTTGTTCATGCTGTGGATAGTTCACATTTACTCTAGATTATGTGGCCACCACACACTGCGAAGAACACAACAGTAACAGATTTTAATGGATTTTTTATATCAATAATAAACTATTTGGGCAGGTCTATCAAGTTCAGTATTACATACCAAGAGCTGACATTATAAAACACAACATAAAAGAGGTGAAAAATACAGGAGCCTTAAATTTTTATTTAAAACGCCCATATTTCTTGCTCTCATGCTGATATTAATAGTCCGTTAAAATTGAACTCTGTGCACAAAAATCTTTCCTGCTGTCTTTAAATCCTTCGGGATCCGAGCGGAGCTGCATAGAAATGTCAGCAAACACAGCTGGGAAATCGAAGATAAACATTTGTGAGAGATAAGAAGAATAAAGCTATATAAAACTAAGCTTACAAGAAGGAGAAAGGTGTTTAATATTTCATATGTTCATTAACCAAACAACATGAAGATTCAACAGCAATATCACGGGCAAGCATGCAATAGATTAGGCTGCAGTTCGGAAAATGTTAAGCATTGTAAACTGTAGAATTTTTTAAACATATAACAGTATGATGCAGACAAATAACCAGTCAATTTAACAGTGAGAGTCTTAGGCTATTTGAAATGATGAAAGAAACCAGTTTCTTATGTACAATTCTTTTTGATCTTCATGAGCTCTGTTGAATTTAAAACAACACCAGAAGGTTAAAGAAACACAAGCTGGCATGCATGCTCAAATATACAGTGAGGAAAATAAGTATTTGAACACCCTGCTATTTTGCAAGTTCTCCCACTTGGAAATCATGGAGGGGTCTGAAACTGTCATCGTAGGTGCATGTCCCCTGTGAGAGACATAATCAAAAAAAATAAATCCAGAAATCACAATGTATGATTTTGTAACTATTTATTTGCATGATGCAGCTGCAAATAAGTATTTGAACACCTGTCTATCAGCTAGAATTCTGACCCTCAAAGACCTGTTAGTCTGCCTTTAAAATGTCCACCTCCACTCCATTTATTATCCTAATGATGCACCTGTTTGAGGTCGTTAGCTGCATAAAGACACCTGTCCACCCCATACAATCAGTAAGAATCCAACTACTAACATGGCCAAAGAGCTGTCCAAAGACACTAGAGACAAAATTGTACACCTCCACAAGGCTGGAAAGGGCTACAGGGAAATTGCCAAGCAGCTTGGTGAAAAAAGGTCCACTGTTGGAGCAATCATTAGAAAATGGAAGAAGCTAAACATGACTGTCAATCTCCCTCGGACTGGGGCTCCATGCAAGATCTCACCTCGTGGGGTCTCAATGATCCTAAGAAAGGTGAGAAATCAGCCCAGAACTACACGGGAGGAGCTGGTCAATGACCTGAAAAGAGCTGGGACCACCGTGGCGTTTCCAAGGTTACTGTTGGTAATACACTAAGACGTCATGGTTTGAAGGTTCCCCTGCTTAAACCAGCACATGTCAAGGCCCGTCTTAAGTTTGCCAATGACCATTTGGATGATCCAGAGGAGTCATGGGAGAAAGTCATGTGGTCAGATGAGACCAAAATACAACTTTTTGGTCATAATTCCACTAAACGTGTTTGGAGGAAGAAGAATGATGAGTACCATCCCAAGAACACCATCCCTACTGTGAAGCATGGGGGTGGTAGCATCATGCTTTATGGGTGTTTTTCTGCACATGGGACAGGGCGACTGCACTGTATTAAGGAGAGGATGACCGGGGCCATGTATTGCGAGATTTTGAGGAACAACCTCCTTCCCTCAGTTAGAGCATTGAAGATGGGTCGAGGCTGGGTCTTCCAACATGACAATGACCCGAAGCACACAGCCAGGATAACCAAGGAGTGGCTCTGTAAGAAGCATATCAAGGTTCTGGCGTGGCCTAGCCAGTCTCCAGACCTAAACCCAATAGAGAATCTTTGGAGGGAGCTCAAACTCCGTGTTTCTCAGCGACAGCCCAGAAACCTGACTGATCTAGAGAAGATCTGTGTGGAGGAGTGGGCCAGAATCCCTCCTGCAGTGTGTGCAAACCTGGTGAAAAACTACAGGAAACATTTGACCTCTGTAATTGCAAACAAAGGCTACTGTACCAAATATTAACATTGATTTTCTCAGGTGTTCAAATACTTATTTGCAGCTGTATCATACAAATAAATATTTAAAAAATCATACATTGTGATTTCTGGATTTTTTTTTTTTTAGATTATGTCTCTCACAGTGGACATGCACCTTCGATGACAATTTCAGACCCCTCCATGATTTCTAAGTGGGAGAACTTGCAAAATAGCAGGGTGTTCAAATACTTATTTTCCTCACTGTATATATATATATATATATAATATATCTTTCAATTAGCATATTCTCCAATAAACAAACAAGACATCATGAGATGTTCTGAATCTGGTAAATAAAAATAAAAAGGTTGTAATATTTCACAGGTGTTGATGAAGAATCACCCACCCACATACTGTACAGGTGCTTCACAACAGATAATGACATTATGGGGCATAAACTAACCTTACAACATGCATTTTCTCATAATATACAACTTCATTATGTGGTATATTTAATGTGAACACGTGTTCACATTACAGTCAAGTGATTTATTCTTAGATTTCAGTGTTTAGTTAATGTATTAAACAGAGGAATTAGCCTACCACACAGTATTGCAACTCTTGTGAGGAATTCTACTGTATGTCGACCTAATCATGAATATGTGTGAATCAATTAAATCTCGACAAAATTAAATATACACTCTAATTATATTGGTTTTAGCATTCATGAAACGCTTTATTTAATGTAATTATTGCGAGTAATTTCTGTGGCAGTAATTATTAATCAGCGGGTCTAATCATTGTTCCACATTAATTGCAGCATCTTAGCAAATGTGAAAATTGTCGTGACTTCTGAGCGATGTGTGAAAAAGTGAATCATTTTAGGGAATCGACTCTCTTGGCTGATTCATTTAAATGATTCATCACACAGACGTGTCCCTTAAAAATGATTTTTTTGTTTTGTTTCAAGTTACATAATTGAGAGTTTGATTGTATTTACATCTTTATTAATATATCCCAAACAAGTTATGGCTTAGTTATAGTCAAGTATTTGTACACATGGTTTGTAAGTCGGTTCACACGAATCATTGAAAAGTACCGGTTCGTGAATCGGACATCAGCAGCGCGTGACAGGTGTGAGTTCGCTGAAGCGTTATTCAGAGACACACGCCATTATTATCGAGCTCTTTTTATTCTCATATCATTGAACCACTGGCTTTATTTCACCCGTTGAGCTGAAGGACAGAAAGGTAAGACCTTTGTGACTCACATTAACTGTTAAAACAAAAATGTTATCTAGTATTTAAGCTACTTTGATCAGTTCCTGCACCTGAGGTGAAGTTCTTTCAGTCAGAATCACTGCAGCTTCTTCGCGCTTTTTTTGTCATCATGAGCGGGATAAAACGATCTTCACTGCTGAATAATGTGGAAAATTGTTTTGATATAAAGATCTTGAACATGTCCTATACATTAATAATCTTATACGAACTAAAAGATGAGAGATTTGCTCTGGGGCAAGTTGTCGCATTTTTTTTCCTAGTGAATAACGTTATTTCTGAGGGGATTTACATTATGTACAGTACTGTAATACAATTTCTGTAGATACAAACCTCAAAATCTATTAAGCTATCTATAATCTATTTTCCAAGGTTGTTGCCCTGAAAAAAACAACAACAAAACACACATTGACATTCGTTGAGTGATTTTGGGGCATGTTGTCACAACAGGCACAACCCATTAACGTTAACGTGATGTTTTTTTTTTTCAGCAAATCTTACAGTGAGGCAATTAATAAAACCGCAAAATTGGCGAAATGTCATATGAAAAGTATCAAACCATTGTTTTGGCCAATGACAAATTATGACATGAACACATGTGACAACTTGCCCCAAAAATAAAATCAATGCAATTTTAACAAATAATATTTTGCACTGACACATGCTGTGAATTCATTATATAATCATAGCTTGATTTGATTGTGTTTACCTGATGCCCAAATGAATTCACAAAAATCACTCTAATATAAGACTAGTAAAAATGTTAATTCTTGATATCGACAATGACGTCAGAAATACGAATTCTTGATATAAAGAATTAAATTTCATCTTGGAAAAACTATAATTCTTGATATCCGTAATTGTATTTCCACTAATTAAATGTGACCATAGGCTGTTTTTCAAATTCGATTGTTGATATCAAGAATTTATTTATTTCTAGTTAAAATTCTGATTTCACATTTCAGAAATACAATTCTTACTAGTAAAAACCTTTATTTTTTATATCAATAATTATGTGTTTACTAGTTCAAATGTCTGTTCTTGATCTCGTATAAGTCAAAATATGCAAAACATTAAAAGTCAAAAATCATAGACATACTAAGTCATAGCCTAATTATTATTATATAGCCTAATTTTTTTCGTCATAATTTTGACTTAGTATGTCAGATTGTTGGTTTATGTCAAAATTATGATTTGCCAAGACATGATTTTTTTCTTATGTGGTAGACATATAGTTTATTCATTGATTTATTAAGTTATTGCTGGAAACAAGTGCTAAAAGCTGCTCAATCTATAAAGTTAACTGGGTTTCTAAGTGTTCAATGTGTTTTCTGCTGAATGTCACTAGCACTGGTTTGTTCCATGTCACGTGTGTGTTTTCCCAGGATTTCTGTGCATCCATGGAGGGATTCTGGGACTCGGGCTCCATCTGCATCCTCTCAGATCTCGCCTCCTGCCCGAACCAGACCAACAGCACCAACTCCAGCACAGCGGAGGGCTTCATCCTGTCTCCTTATTTCCAGCATTCCCTGCCGACGGCCACGCTCTTCACGCTGGCGTATCTCTTCATCTTCCTGCTGTGCCTGATGGGAAACGGTCTGGTTTGTGCGATAGTCCTGAGGAACCGGCACATGAGAACCGTGACTAACATCTTCATCCTGAATCTGGCCGTCAGCGACCTACTGATCGGGATCTTCTGCATTCCCACCACATTAGTGGACAACCTCATCACAGGTGAGAGATTAACGTGGAGATTGTGCAATATTAGCATAATCTGTATTAGTTCTTCTCTATATCAGAGTCAGTGTTTCTGAACTCCTGAAACGCCTCCATTGTAGTCTTGAGTTTCTTCCGGGAACAAACACATCACAATATTCCTCATTTAAATAATTAATACGCAGAATAAAGGGCCGTGGCCTGGTTGAGTTAGTTAGTAGTGTGGCGGGGCATTTCCCAAACACACTTGAAGCGCTCGACCAATCACAACACACTGCTCCAGCCGACCAATCAGAGCACAGTGTGCTTTTCAGAAGGAGGAGCTTCATAGAGACAGGAAGTAAACAGAGCGTTACTGACAGACTGGGAAGAGAGGAGCCGCAACAATGGAGAATATGAGGAGAATAATCAACATTCAAGCAGGAAAACCTGTTCTAGTAGAGCCTGAAAACAACATCAAGACTGTGTAAAAGGGCAGAATATAGCCTCTTTAATCCTCTCGCACATCCCTGATATGCACCAGTATGTAGTGGGATATTTTGCTAGTAAAATGATTGTGCCACAAGAATAGCATGAGAAATTTGGTCTCTCCGTATCATCTCAGGGAACTTTTATTATTTTTATATATGTGCAGTAAGATGATTTAAAGAAAAAAAAAAACGTCGTTTCTGTGCAGACAAGCAACTTTTGAAAAATGCTTCAATTTTTTTTTATTAATGACATGTAATGTTTATGATTTATAACATGTGATGTTATGTTATATTATTCCCACATGTGATGCGTTTTAGTTTGAAAGTAGACATTGTTCATACAGCCCACAAGGGGGCGCGTTACTTTCGGGTTGGGTGGTGTTGTGACAGAAAAGAAAGAAAGGGAAGAAGAAAGGAAGCAAAAGAAAAGAAAAGAATGTAAACAACTGTAACGGAGATTTACAAGTTCACTAAAAGATCTAAAATACACTTCGCTGTGTCAGAGTTTTATTAAGGAACTTTACACTGGCGACGAGGATTTAACTTTACCCCTCTCTTTGAACATGGAAGCTACACTGCCGTCATTCCCTGCTTTTGATATCACTGATGATCAAAACTCCTCCATCCGCTGGAAGAAATGGTTACAGCGCTTTGAAAACTTCATAGTTGCTCTGGATATAAAAGATAATACAAGGAAACGTGCAATGCTATTGCATTATGCTGGGGATGGTGTACAGGACATTTTTGACACACTTCCTGACACCGGAGAAGCAAAGGACTATAAATGCGCAAAAGACAAACTAAGTGAGTACTTTTCCCCTAAAATCAACATCGCCTATGAGACTTACAAATTCAGACAAGCTAAACAACGAGCAGGGGAAACACTTGACTCGTATCACGTCAGGTTACGGCACTTAGCAGCAACATGTGATTTTCCGGATGTTGAAAGAGAGATTAAAACTATGATCATTCAAACGTGCACATGCAATAAATTGCGGCGTCAAGCACTACAGCAACCAGAGATGACGTTGACGGGCCTCCTGTCACTCGGCAGAACCATAGCACTTGCTGAGATTCAAGCATCAGGAATGGAACAAACACAACAAGGTGCAGTACAAGAAAATCCAAGGGAAGACGTTATGGCTGTTGAAATGGGAAGAGGGGCAGGAAAGAAAAGATGCTACAACTGCTCCGGTACCTTTCCACACCTCGAGGGAATGGTATGCCCAGCACGGGGGAAAAGATGCAACGCATGTGGAAAACAAGGACATTTTGCCAAATGTTGTCGCTCTAAATGGCCACAAAATAACATCAGAAGCAGACATGAAGTGCATTATGTACACACCAGTGGAAACAGCAGCACTACATCCCAAGCAGCAGGTACCGTAGACACAGAGTCCTCTGAGGAATATGTATACACAGTTACCCGACCAAAAATGAATCTCCCACATGCAAAGATAAAGGTCAGTGACTGTAATATACAAGTGATGCTTGATTCTGGGGCAACTGTTAACATCATTGATGAAGCAACTTATCAGAGACTGAGAAATAAGCCCTCACTCACTAAATGCACAGTTCCCATCTTTCCGTATGGTTCAAACACCCCACTGCCTACCCTGGGAAAATTCACCTCACTGGTGGAATCTAAATCACGATTCACAAATGCAACTTTTCAAGTACTTCAAGGCAGTAATGGCAGTTTACTTGGCTATGACACTGCCAGTCAATTGGGACTAATCAAAGTTGCTAACACACTCCACACAGCTCCAGAGCAGTCAGTGCAGCCACCACAGCCTATGACAACCTCAAACCAGATGGAGATGAACGCAGTTGGTGATCTCCTCACTGAGTATGGTGACCTCTTTTATGGGATGGGAAAATTAAAGGACTTTCAAGTCAAGCTGCACATAAGGAAAGACGTTCTTCCAGTCACGCAACCTCACAGAAGAGTACCCTTTCATATCAGGAAGCGAATTGAAGCTGAATTACAACGTTTAGAGGAACTTGACATCATCGAAAAAGTGGACGGGCCCACTCCATGGGTTTCTCCAATTGTTCCTGTTCCAAAGCCAAAAGACCCAGAAGCGGTGCGCATTTGTGTGGACATGAGGATACCAAATCAAGCCATCGAACGAGAAAGACATCTCACACCTACAGTAGATGATGTAATACAAGCGCTCAATGGAGCCAGGTTCTTCTCAAAACTGGATTTAAACTGTGGATATCATCAGCTAGAACTGGAGCCATCATCACGATATATTACAACATTCTCCACTCACGTAGGACTGCGACGTTATAAAAGACTGAGTTTTGGAGTTTCCTCGGCAGCAGAGGTATTTCAAAATGCAATACAGCAAGCCCTGGATGGTATCCCAGGTGTTATTAATCTGAGTGATGACATTCTGGTGTTTGGCAGAACAAAAGCTAGCCATGATCAAGCTTTAAGGGCAACATTTCAGCGACTTAAGGAGAAGAACCTGACTCTTAACAAGGCCAAATGCTCCTACGCACAAACCACTTTGGACTTCTTCGGTTACACATTCTCAGATGGGGGTTTTTCTCCTGATCCCAAGAAGGTTCAGGCGCTACATGATGCTGCTGCCCCAACCAATGCTAGCGAAGTCCGCAGTCTTCTCGGCATGGCAAATTACAGTGCCCGCTTCATCAAAGATTTTGCCACTATAACTCAACCTTTGAGAGAACTTACAAAAAAACTGGTTCGCTGGACTTGGACAGAGGAACACCAGAAGTGCCTTGATAAAATGAAACAAAGTCTAACAAGTGATGCTGTCATGACATATTTTGACCCGTACAAATTAACTGAACTGGTGGTTGATGCAAGCCCCGTTGGTCTTGGGGCCGTGTTGGCACAGAGAAATGGCCCAAATGAACCAGCCAGAGTGATAAGCTATGCAAGCAGAGCCCTGTCACCCATTGAACAAAAGTATTCACAAACCGAACGTGAGGCTCTCGCTATTGTGTGGGGCTGTGAGCATTTTCACATGTATCTTTACGGGGCACCATTTACCCTTGTCAGTGACCACAAACCTTTGGAATGGATTTTCAATAACCCCAAATCCAAGCCGCCTGCTCGTATAGAACGCTGGAGTCTACGCCTCCAGCTTTACAATTACACAGTCCGTTACAAGTCTGGCAAGGACAACCCGGCGGATTACATGTCACGCCACCCCGGACGTGTTTCACATGTTTTTCAGGAGGTCTCAAACACCGAACAACAAGTGGAAGAATACGTGAACTTCCTTACTGAAAATGCCGTCCCTAAGGCAATGACATTAACAGAAATTCAGAATGCAACCACGGCTGACCCCACTTTATGCAAAGTCATCCAATGCATTAAAGAAGGCTCATGGGGGTCGCTGTCTGAAAAACAGGACTGTGCTGATGGAGTTGATGGTGCTGTAATGAAATCATTCCATAAAATCAAAGATGAACTGACAGTAACCGCAACTGATGATACTGTACTGCGTGGCACAAAGATCGTAATCCCCCAATCTTTACAAGTCAGGGCAATATCACTTGCACACGAAGGCCATCAGGGGCTAGTCAAAACAAAGAAACTGATCAGGGAGAAAGTCTGGTTCCCTGGCATTGACAGACAGGTAGAAACCATGATAGCTGGCTGCATCCCATGTCAGGCCGTTGTGCCCAATCACACACAAGAACCTCTCCGCATGTCTGAGCTGCCTTCTTCACCATGGGAAAAAGTTGGTGTAGACTTTTGTGGTCCGTTCCCCTCAGGTGATTACCTATTGGTGGTCATTGATGAATACTCCAGGTATCCAGAGGTGGAGATTCTGCAGTCCACGTCAGCCAGAGCAACAATTCCTAAACTTGATAAAATATTCTCGACACTGGGAATTCCGCTAGAGGTCAAAACAGATAATGGCCCACCCTTCCAAAGCTCAGAATTTGCAGATTTCGCAGCATACCTAGGCTTCAGACATAGAAAGATAACTCCATTCTGGCCTCAGGCTAATGCAGAGGCTGAACGTTTTATGCGTACCCTTGAAAAGGCTATATGTGCTACACATGTTGAAGGCCGCCCATGGAAACAGACTCTATACGCGTTCCTCCGCAATTACCGTGCCACGCCTCACTGTTCAACTGGAATGGCTCCTGCTGATGTGCTGTTTGGGAGGCCTCTTCGAATCAAGCTACCTGGATCTCCTCTTTCCTTCCAGTCTCTGACGCATGCACCATTACGACAGGCAGATGCCCTGGCAAAGAACAGGATGAAACAAAATGCTGACCGGATGCGCCGTGTTGCTCCGTTGGCTCTGAGAGTGGGCGATGCAGTCCTGTGTCGTCAAAAGAAGAAAGGGAAGCTATGTCCTGCCTACAACCCCCAGCCATACAAGGTTATTGCTATCAAAGGTTCCATGGTGACAGCCAAATGCAATAACCATGTCATCACCAGAAATTCATCCCACTTCAAGACTCTACCAGCAAATGCAAAGCACTCCTCTCAGTCGTGTGGTTCGAAAATCATGAGTGGTGGACAAGATGCCATGAACTGGACTGAAACTCTTCCTGAACAAACCTTAGAACCCTTAGCCCCTGACCCCCCTGGGTCACAGTCACCTGTTCGCAGATACCCAGTTAGGATGAATAGAAGACCCCCATCACACCTCACTGATTTTAAATAATTTGGACAGTTTATAAAAAAAAAAAAAAAAAAAAAAAGTAACGAAAGGAGGGTTGTAATGTTTATGATTTATAACATGTGATGTTATGTTATATTATTCCCACATGTGATGCGTTTTAGTTTGAAAGTAGACATTGTTCATACAGCCCACAAGGGGGCGCGTTACTTTCGGGTTGGGTGGTGTTGTGACAGAAAAGAAAGAAAGGGAAGAAGAAAGGAAGCAAAAGAAAAGAAAAGAATGTAAACAACTGTAACGGAGATTTACAAGTTCACTAAAAGATCTAAAATACACTTCGCTGTGTCAGAGTTTTATTAAGGAACTTTACATGACAGTTTACTTGTTTCGTAATAATCTTTGAAGTTCATATCCGTAGTTTTAGCTGTGGAATTGAAATTGGAATTAAATTGTAAATTGTAATTTATTACAACACTGCAAAAAATGCTTTTCTTACTTAGTATTTTTGTCTTGTTTCCAGTCCAAATATCAAAAAATTTATTAAATCAAGATGCGTTTACTAGATGAGTAAAATCAGATAAGATATTATGTCTTGTTTTCTAGGGAAATAAATCAAAATTAAGTGAGTTTTTGCTTAAAACAAGCAAAATGATCTGTCCATGGGGTAAGAAAAATAATCTTGTTTCCGTTTGAATTAACATTATTTCTCTGACCCCATGGACAGATAATTTTGCTTGTTTTAAGCAAAAACTCACTTAATTTTGATTTATTTCCCTAGAAAACAAGACATAATTTCTTATCTGATTTTACTCATCTAGTAAATGCATCTTGATTTAAGAATTGTTAGATATTTGGACTGGAAACCAGACAAAAATACTAAGTAAGAAAAGCATTTTTTGCAGTGAATAACTATTTTATTAATTTATTACTTTCTTTGTGGTGGGGCCAGTGAAAATAGAATCATTGAAGTCAGTGAGTTGAATCGAGAATTGAATCAAATTGAGATTTTGTGAATTGGAATCGAATCGAATCGAATCGGACGTCTGAATCGATACCCAGCCCTACTTCAGATGTATCTGGATTAATGTAGATGTAGTTTTTCTAGATATAACCTGATTATGTTTCTGTCTTCGTCAGGTTGGCCTTTCAGCAACACCATATGCAAACTGAGTGGCCTGGTACAAGGAACGTCCGTCTGTGCTTCAGTCTTCACATTAGTTGCCATCGCTGTGGACAGGTAAGTAATCAGCAGACTGTTAAAGCTGATTGAAATTTAGTCTCATGAAATGCAGTGGTGAATAGCTCAGCTCTTCTATGATGCTGTTTCTGATGCTCATAGTGTCTGAAAACACTAGAGCGCGAGATAAGTACAGCGTGAGCACGAAAGTATTTGCATGTATTTATTAAAGTCCCCCTGTAGTCAATAATTGTATCCCCTAAAGCTCATCTTTGATCACCAAAATAACATATTTAAAGTTTTTTTCTTCATGCCTTAAAATATCTTGAATGTAACTCGACACCCTTGCCTCATTTAGTATGCGCGGTTCTATGAATATGCAAATGAGCCCCGCCTCCACTCACTCACTCAGCTCAGAGATCCACTGGTTGACGATCATGCGTTGATCTGATTGGTTACAAGGTAGTTTGTGACGTCAGAAACACCAGCGATTTCAAAGCGTGTTTTTGAGACTGTCTTTGGTTCACTGCAGTTTTAAGGAGGAAATACTCAGCAATGGTGTCGACTTATGAACTTACACATGCTTTGTCTTAAAGCAGATTAAAACCACCACATAGACACATAAACAACATTAAAAGCTGGATTTTCACCACAGGGGGACTTTAGTATGAATGCTTGGATAGACACGCCATGCCATGCAAAGCTTTAACTTTTTTAACATATGTACAAATTTAGAGACAGAAGTGAGCTGAGACTTTGTGAAGGCGTTCAATATTGTCAGATATATACATTTATTGTAAATATTTCTAAAATGTCATCTTTTTACTGAGTACTAAGAATAAAGGCCAGTATCACCAATACTTCTACTGATGTCTCTATTAAATGGATTTTTTCCCTCAGTTTCTGGGGATGAAATGAGTAATTATGGCAATTCAACATTACGGCATAATTGAATTCCAAATGCCATAATTTGTAGCATTTCGTAGGGTTTAAAATATATAACAACGTTTAATTTAAGTGCTCTTAAAACAATCTTTACATAAACCCGTTATAATAAATGTGACATTTAGCTATTCCTTTAATATAGCAGTGCATGAACAAAAACCACATGTTTATTTTAGTGCCGGGCAACGATTAGCCTAATCAGGATTAATCGCATCCAAAATAAAAGTTTGTGTTTTCATAATATATGTGTGTGTGCTGTGTATAATTATTTTGTATATATAAATGCACACACATGTATGTATATCTTTAAGAAAAATGTGTTATTTATATATAATATATTTAAATATAATCTAAACTATATATAAATGTATATACATGCAAATATTTCTTAAGGTGAGACATGGCAGGCTGGTTTTTACTGGTCAATGTTGAGATTTTGGGATATTTGTCTTCAATAACACGTCTTCTTTCAGACTTGTGGTGAAAAAAAGTCAGAAATACACATTTAGGTCTTTATTTTACACACTTTGTCTGTTTACATCTGTAGATTTCTCATAAATTCAACAAAAGTTGGCGTTGTAAATCCTCCCGCTGCTCCGCGATCGCTGTCTGCTCCCTGTCATCACACACACCGCTGGAAAGCTCTCTCTCTCCTGTACAATGCTGTCGATCCAAATATGGGCATTTCCTTTTTATCAGCAACCAATCGTGAAAGTAAAAGGGCTGAATGCGCAATCTCATTGGCTGATGATAAATCTTTAAAGCCCGTTTTCTCAAAATGCCTTTTCTCTCATTCTCCAAGTCCGAAATCTCCACTTCAGTAGCACCTATACACACCAAACTCTCCAGTCTTGTACCTAGTTATATTATGAAGACATTTACAGAGGGATTTGTAAATATATTATTCCTAGCCTGATTTATATAACATTTTATTCCAACAAACATGGCGAAAATAAATCTTTTAAGGCTATTGACAGTATATTCTGATTTACAGGATAACAAAAGTCGATATCCATAAATCCCTCTGTATTTTTTGTCCCATCTGATATGTGAACACAATGAAAAAATACATTTTAACCTGGCTTTATCCAATACTCAGATTTTTTGCACATATTTAATTAGATATTGCCTAATTTGCATATTTAAACATTAAATTACAGAAAACTTGTAAAAAAAAATTCACCTGTAGTGTCTCGGCTTAATTATAAACATGCATGTGTGTGTGTATTTATATATACAAAAAATTATTAACACACATATATTATGTAAAAACAAACGTTCTTTTTGGATGTGATTAATCGTTGCCCAGCACATGTTTATTAATAATTGTGAGCTCTAGAAAACATTACATCTGGGTTAATGATGCGTGTCATTATGTGTTTTCTGCTCATCTGAAACTCAGGTTTCGCTGCATCGTTTACCCGTTCAAGCCCAAACTCACGCTGTTTGTTGCGAAGGTGTCGATTGGGGCGATCTGGGTGCTAGCGCTCACCATTATGTTTCCCTCAGCGTTAATGTTGACGGTCGAGCAAGAAAAACACCATTTCACGGTTCACAGTGACAACCTCAACCGCACGTACCCGCTGTACTCCTGCTACGAGACCTGGCCCGACCCCGAGATGAGGAAGGTGTACACGACGGTCCTATTCGTGCACGTATACGTGATTCCCCTCGCGCTAATCATGCTAATGTACGGCCGTATCGGGGCAAAACTGTACGGCACAACCGTCCTTTCCAGCGCCGAGCCTGAAATTCCTTCACAGGCGAAATGTCCCGCGTCTCAACGCAAGATTCGAGTGATAAAGATGCTAATTGTGGTTGCCTTGCTGTTCATGCTATCATGGCTTCCGCTGTGGACGCTAATGCTACTGACTGATTACGCTCGTCCAGACGAGGACAATCTGGAGCTTCTAACAAGCTATGTTTTCCCCATCTCTCATTGGCTAGCGTTCTCCAATTCCAGCGTCAATCCCATTATCTACGGCTACTTCAACGAGAACTTCAAGAGAGGCTTTCAAGCCGCGTGTCAGAAGCACGCTTGTTTCCCTAGCCGAAGGAATCGGCGATTTAGCATTAAACAGCCCAGAGTTGGAGGTCAGGGTTGTAGCCCGTTGAATACGGGTGTTAGCGGAAAACCGCTTGGTTTGGGAACACGGACAAACCAGATCTTCACCGAGAGCGATCTTACCGGATGCGTTCGCCTGGAGCTCGAGCATCGGAGCGGTTCAGGAGACGACAAAGCCGAAGGTGGAAGTGGCGCCGTGTCTGTTAAAAGAAAAAGCCACTTCCAAGAGCTTGAGATAGCAGGAGGTAAAATATATAAAGCCTGGGAGCTCTGAAAACACAGCAGATGCATCAGATGAATCGGCTGACAACTACCGGCCAAAGAGTGTCGGGACAAAACACAAACATGAGAGCGTTTTCCCGTGTCGGAGCCAAGCGTGCGATGATCTCCCTCTTCCTGTAGGGTCAGTGAAGTCACTCCTGAAATTTAAGGCCATGTTAAAAGCACATCTTTTAAAAACGTCCTGGGCATCTTCATGAGGGGTGTTTGATCATTATCTTGCCTGTTTTGTATGGAAGCTTGTTTCCGCTACAGAATAAAACATTTTAAAAGATGATTGTGACTTTTTATCTCGCAATTCTGACTTTATAACACATAATTGCGAGTTTATATCTCGCAATTCTGACATCTTTTCTCAGAATTGTGAGATATAAACTAAAAATTGTGAGATATAAAGTCCAATTCTATCTTATTATATCTTAATTATATCACGCAATTCGGACTTTTTTTCTTTTGCGTCTTATAAAGTCAGAATTCTGACTTTTTTTCTCGCAATTGCTACTTTATATCACGCAATTCTGGCTTTATAACACATAATTGCGAGTTTATATCTCGCAATTCCGACATCTTTTCTCAGAATTGTGAGATATAAAGTCCAATTCTAAGGGAAAAAAAGACAGACTTTTTTTTTTTTTTTACCTCAATAGTTTTTATCTCACAATTCTGACTTTATATCTCCCAATTTCGTGATATAATGTCGCAATTGGGAAAAAAAAGTCAGAATTCTGACTTTATAAGACGCAAAAGAAATAAAGTCAGAATTGCGAGATGTAAACTGAGAGAAAAAACTGAGATAAAAAATCGCAATTATCTTTTAAAATGTTTTATTCTGTGGCGGAAACAAGCTTCCATAGGTTTGTGCATTTCTTCTAAAAAAAGATTTTTTTTATTTCTCTGTCTGTTCTCCTCTTATTTTTGTGTTTTTAGTGATTGTAACGCACTTTGGGCAACAGCTGTTGCATTAAATGTGCTATATAAATAAATAAATGAAATGAAATGATTGACAGACACAGTGGATTATAAACATTAATCCGGATACATTTGAAAGAAGCGTTTCCATTATAAATCCGTCAACACTGAAAAATAGCGTGAGAAAATGATTATTCTCGGTACAATCTCTGAGCTTTTGTGTTCACTAGGGCTGTCAAAATGGCTGAAAAGCTCAATTTGAATTTCTTTCTTAAATATGAGCAAAATTCAAATTATATTTGAATTCTAAAGGCAATTCTTAAAGGGATACTTCAGGATTTAGCATTAAGCTTTGTATCAGTAGAAAACCTGTAGTATTTTCGAATTACCGTGCTTCCCTCCCTCATGTCCCCCTGAGACCAGAGATTTATGTAGTTTTTGTCTGGAAAAAATCCTCAGATGACGCAAAAATCTTCATTTTGCGTCATCGGAGGATTTTTTGTCCAGAGGCGAGAGACTACAGCCAGTAGGGGGAGCTGTCCCGCATGTCCTCAACCCACCCATAGGGGGATCTCACTCACAGAATGTACACACAGTGTCAGCCATCTTTCTTTGGAAGCTAAGCTAGCGGGCTCTTGTTCTGTGGAGAAAGCTGAGTAGTCGGGGTTACCATCCTCTTTTTCCCGGACATGTCCGGCCGTCGAAATCGTCCAAAATGTCCGGGATTCGGCTTTTGCTCTCTGCAGTCGCCATTCATTGTTTACATGCACAGCTTTTGATTCAATCTAACTGAATTCATTCTGATTGGTGAATCTGAATGTAGTGTTTACATGAACGCTAAACAAGTGATCGGTTGATGTGCGTTTTAGCATTGCTAAGAAGATTCCCGCTCCTTCGTGAGAGATACGAGACCGGTGCGCTCATCAGTAATCCCGCCACCGACCTCTCATCGTTCTCCCACGCCCCTCAGCCTCGTCCTGCTCGCCACAGTCAACATGATGACGTTCTCCCGCGCCCCTCAGTCTCGTCCTGCTCGCCACAGTAAACATGATGAATGGCGACTGTAGAACGCAAAAGCCGAATCCCGGACATTTTGGGCGATCTCGAAATCCCGGGCAGACTCGTCACGGAGACTCACTAGTAGCCTAGCCTAGTTGTTTAACTGCGTGCTCTTACCGGTAGGCGTGGCTTGGGAGTGGCCTTATAGAGCAGCGAAGCAAGTGCATTCTGGGAGTTGTTGTCTTTCATCTACATGAGCCAAAAATAAATTTTCTGGCTTTTCTCAGTCTAGAAGGCTCCAAATTCAAAAATAATTTCACATTTCTTCTACATAAATGACCCAATTTAAATACACATTCATCTTTCCAGAGGTGCAGTATCCCTAATATAATGCTAAAAGGAAAAAATATATATATAATATATATATAATGCTAGAAGGAAAAAAGTGCTGCATTGTCTCCTATGTCCACAAGAGGGCGCAAGCGAACGCAAGCGAACGCAACATGAACCAAATCAAGCACCTCATCATTTATTGAAATGAAATGACATTCACTTTTTAAAGTGCATTAACATTTGAAACAATTGTTCTTAAATAAAATATAATTTCCTTAATGTGCATACAATGAAAATTAGGTTACAATAGTGCATAAAACTGTGTTTGTGCATCAAAAACACGCTTCAACACACAGCGTAATGAACTACATGAACACACAATTAGCATTCGAATAAAATTCAACGAATATTCAAAATTCTAGTTCTTAATTGACAGCCGTATTGTGGACGGGAGAGCGTTTTATAGTGCAAACGCTTCTTTATATGTATCCAGATTGATGTAGAGAAAGCCTCTGTTTCTTAATGAAATAGAGTAAATATTGTGTAAAATAAGTGTGATTTTGTGTAAATATTCTCGTTAAAATGTATGTATCAGCAGTTCAGCAACCATCAGACTGTAGATATCAGGTGTTTGTCTTCGGGAAAACATTATTAATGGTACTGTTCAAAAGTGTGTGACGACTTTAGTGTCTTTGAAAGTCTCTTCTGCTCAAGATTGTATTTATTTGATCAAAAATACAGTAAAAATGTTTTTATTACAATGCAAATCAGCTGTTCTCTATGTGAATATATATCTAGTAAAGTGTAATTTATTCCTGTGATCAAAGCTGAATTTTCAGCATCATTACTCCAGTCTTCAGTGTCACATGATCCTTCAGTAATCACTCTAATATGATTTGATGCTCAAGAGACATTTATGATTATTATCAGTGTTGAAAACAGTCATTTTTGTGTCGAAACTGTGATGCATTTTATTTCTCATGATTCTTTGTTGAATAGAGAGTTCAAAAGAACAGCGTTTATTTGAAATCAAATCTTTTGTAACATTATAAATGCCTTTACTGTCACTTTTGATCAGTTTAATGTGAGCTTGCTGAATAACACTATTCATTTCTTGCTAATTTCGCACCCCAGACTTGTGAATAGTGTACTGTCAAAGGTAGTATATATATATATGAGTTTGTGTTTCTGTTTGTAATCTGGTGTTGTGTGTATAGTACAAAAATACAGTTCTGTGTTTGATACATTAAATGACTGGTTCACTTTTTGAGCTAATCTTTGAGTGTTAAGGCGAGACACGGCAGGCAAAAACATAGTTGTTTTTTTTACTGGTCATTGTTGAGATTTTGGGGATATTTGTCTTCAATAACGTCTTCTTTCAGACTTGTGGTGAAAAAAAGTCAGAAATACACATTTAGGTCTTTATTTTACACACTTTGTCTGTTTGCATCTGTAGATTTCTCATAAATTCAACAAAAGTTGGCGTTGTAAATCCTCCCGCTGCTCCACGATCGTGTCATCACACACACCGCTGGAAAGCTCTCTCTCGCCTGTACAGTGCTGTCGATCCAAATATGCTAATTTCCTTTTTATCAGCAACCAATCGTGAAAGTAAAAGGGATGAATGCGCAATCTCATTGGCTGATGATAAATCTTTAAAGCCCGTTTTCTCAAAATGACTTTTCTCTCATTCTCCAAGTCCGAAATCTCCACTTCAGTAGCACCTATACACACCAAACTCTCCAGTCTTGTACCTAGTTATATTATGAAGACATTTACAGAGGGATTTGTAAATATATTATTCCTAGCCTGATTTATATAACATTTTATTCCAAAAAACATGGCGAAAGTCAATTTTTTAAGGCTATTGACAGTATATTCTGATTTACAGGATAACAAAAGTAGATATTCATAAATCCCTCTGTAATTGTTTCCCATCTAATATGTGAACACAATGAAAAAATAATTATCCAATACTCAGATTTCGTTTTTTTGTGTGTGTTTTTTTATATGCAAATTAGCGCATATTTAATTAGATAATGCATAATTTGCATATTTAAACATTAAATTACAGAAAACTTTTAATAAATTTCTTTTCTCATCTTAATGTAGGTAATCAACTGGGAAAGATTCATGGTGATATCTGCCAGTTAAAAATTTTACCCTATTCACCTGTAGTGTTAATTAGAGAAGAGTTTAACACATGAGATGAACATGATTGCAACATCACCAGTAAAATGACTTTCGTTAATGACGGTTCAAACGATTGTCTCTGCATCAGATAATTATCATCTGAGGAGTTTCATCATTTGGCTTTACGGGTGAAATATGCGCGCGCTGACATTTAAGGAGCGAAATGAATTGTTCTCTTTCTCTATAGAAAAACACTAGACCTATCGACAGCGGAGCCAATTTCTGAGAAAATTACAGGAAAACTACATCCACCTGCAGCAAATTACAGCACTGTGTGCCTTCCTCACGACTCACTCATCATTTCCCATGAGAGATCGAGCTGCTTGTGTTCCTGACCAGACAGAATATGCGGGAATATGAAGGATTTACTCTGTTTACGGACTTGGAGATGAAATCGAATGTCCTCAGAGCCTCAGATGTGTTTTCAGTGTTGAGCTTAAAGCACATCTCACTCTACTGTCATTTACAATTCAATTCACATTTATTTGTATAGCGCTTTTCACAATACACTTCATTTCAAAGCAGCTTTACAGAAAATGCACGAGTTCGCATTACAATTTACAGTGATCTGTTATCAGAGGTGACTGTCTATGTATTTCAGAAATGTACTTATACAAATCACAGTTAGCTAAAAATGTGTTATATTTGCAGACACCACAACAAAGTCGGCATTGAATGGAAGTTGCACTGGTGTTTTTCCTTCTCTATTGTTCTGTATATCCGAGTGAAACGCTTCTGGAACAAGAACAAATGTGGGCGGGGCTTGATTGTGTCCGTGAGGAATTGATTGGATGATTGTGGTTTGCTATTGGCTGATCTCATGTGAGTGACAGGTTGCCCCGCCCACATCCTCAGAGAAGAGATGATGCAAGAGAAAGTTAATCTGATTCAACATTACGATTGATTTAATATCAATGCCCTACTTTGTTATTGTTGTTATAAATATGTCACATTGCAGAAGTAAATGAGCTGTTTCATGTTGACTTGACAAATTGAGCTGAAAATGTAATGCTGAGTAAGATTTATACACTTTAATTTTGATGTGCAACAGAAAATGGCACATGAAGTCAGTCATTCATCATGAAGCGCTGAGGCATTAATCTGAGTGAGACATCGTGAGGTTTTCATATGCCATCATTTGTCTTGTACAGTGCTCTAGAGAAGTGTATATTCTGCAGGTCGCTGATGTGAACCATGTTGCGCTTTTATTTTTGGATGTTGTTTGTCTTGCTGTTGTGTTACTTACAAGACTGACAGTTCATTTAAGAGACCTTTACCTGAGGAATAATCCTCCTAGTGTGTTTGCTTTGATCTGAAGGCTGTGACGCGCCGCAGCGAAGACCTAGCGGCGACCATTTTGAATATCAATCATGCTGATCACTTTCTTCATTCCCGGCGTCGACTCGTGTTGCTATGAAAATGTTCACGCTTGTAATGCTCAGGTAAAATGTAAGACTCTTTGCTTGCGTTCTTTGACTCGTTCGCTTATCTGAACAGCCAATCATCGACGGCGATCCAACAATCTGAATCGGGCGAACTCCCGCACACACGTGTCACGGCCTTAATGTGAATCATTAGTGAAAATATTTTTGTGTCTTATCTCTACTGTCTTTAAAGTCCCCCTGTAGTCAATAATTTGACCCCCTAAAGCTCATATTTGATCACCAAAATGACATATTTAAAAGTTTTTTCTTCATGCCTTAAAATATCTTGAATGTAACTCGACACCCTCGCCTCATTTAGTATGCGCGGTCTCATGAATATGCAAATGAGCCCCGCCTCCACTCCCTCACTCAGCTCAGAGATCCACTGGTTGACGATCACACGTTGATCTGATTGGTTACAAGGTAGTTTGTGACGTCAGAAACACCAGCGATTTCAAAGTGTGTTTTTGAGACTGTCTTTGGTTCACTGCAGTTTTAAGGAGGAAATACTCAGCAATGGTGTCGACTTATGAACTTACACATGCTTTGTCTTAAAGCAGATTAAAAACACCACATAGACACATAAACAACAGAGGGGACCATATATGTAGTGATTCGACTGGTGGGCTGGACAATAATAGAGCACAGATATTCACAAAAACACAAAAGGTTCTTTATTTCCTTCTGAGAAGAGAAGGTTCTGGAGCGTGACCGGGTTCTGTCGGGTGCTTCGTGTGGAGAACCTTTTAGAAGTTCCCGTCATGGGATCATTTTATAAAATTACTGTAGGTTTAATAAATTATTAAGTAATTTTGTTTCAATTGAGTGTTGGCTCGAAAACATACTTCGAAAAAAAATTGAAATAACCTGTTAAACATGAATCATATGTAATCAATTAAGACGTTTCTCCTTACTGTATTTATAAACTTTTTGGCATAAAGGGTTCTTTAAAATCAAGTCTAGAACCCTAAAGTTCTATGTAGAAGAACTGAGTGCTGTATACATATACACATTAATATCCACATGCGTTTAGCCTCTTTAACACTGAATTATTTAATGATGGTGGGAGAAGTTATGGATGGATTCCTTTCATTGTGATTCATATGTACATTTGTAAATTGTACTAAATTGTTTGAACCTGATGTGTAAAATTGTGTGATGCATTGTAAAATAAAATAAATCATTGAAAATATGTAACATTGCATACATGTCTGTGGTTATTAATTGAACAGTGTTTCATGTCTTGTGAAATCTAAACTAAACTGTATGTATAATGTTTAATTAACTTTGCAGAAATATGATGTTTGTGAATGGATCTTTTGTCATAATGGTCGTCGATATGGAAGCTTGTTTCTGCCACAGAATAACAAAATAAAGTCATTGCTACATTGTCTCACTTTTTACTTTTTCACAGATCAGATATGAAGTTAGATATGAACTCGCATTTGTGGGTTATAAAGTCAGACTGGTGTGATATAAACTCATAATTGTAACCAAAAAATCTGAATTGCGACTTTAAATCTTGCAGTTCTGACTTCTCAGAATTTAACTAAACTGGCAATTGCGAAAAAAGAGTCAGAAAAAGTCGCTATTAATTAAGGCGTAATTGCGACTTTATCTCACAATTCTGACTTTTCTTACAGAATTGTGAGAGAAAAAATCACAAAAACGACTGAATTACTTGATTGCGACTTTTACATTACTCCAGTCTTCAGTGTCACATGATCGTTCAGAAATCATTATAATATGATGATTTGATGCTCAAGAAACATTTATGATTCTTCATCTCTTTTTTTTTTTGTGTCCAGAAAGCTTATTTTTGTTACATGCCTGTCCTGTCTTGTCATGCACATGGGTGTTTTATTGTTTTGAGCCATGTGCTCGTGTCTGTCGTTTAGCCCCTCCCATCTTGTTATCCAGTTATTGGTTAATTTGCCCCACCTGTTGTGTTCGTTACCCTCCTTTGTTTGTTCCCCTATTTAGCCTCCTTGTGTTTGTAGTCTTGTGCTGGTTCGTTGTCTTGTAATGTTCTCCTGTTCTCCCGTGACCCGTTTGGTATGTTCCTTTTTGAAGTTGTTGTTTTGTATTTAGTTATGTTTTCCCCTTTGTGGGTTTTGTTTTGTGTTTTGTTTTCTCTTTTGTAAATAAACATTATTTTCCTTTTTGCAATTGAGTCCTCCCTGAGTTTCTTTAGTCGCTACGTGACAGAACGAACCAGCCATTTCGAGGACTCAGCAAGAAGAAGTATGTTTAGATCCAGCAGTACGGGTTTCCGAATCTGTTCCCCTACCACCAATGAAGAGAGGAGGGGACGACTCAGTAATCTAACATCATTACGCCAACAGGGACAGTCGGTGGGTGGACTAGCTCAATTTTTTTGGACTCTATCAAGAGGTATGGGATACAATGAGGCAGCATTAAAAGAAATTTTTAATTCCTGTCTTGATGACCCATTGCCGGGGTGGGAAATGAAGGGTCTGGAAATCCTGGACTTTTGGGGTTTTTCCAGATACCTTGAGCATCGGAGTCAGTGGGATACAGCAGTCACGTCTGGGTCTCCTGAGAAGATTACCAACACACCTGAGCTGGTGAGTGGAACTTCCCCTAAGGCGGTGGGCTCGGTGCTACCGCCTTGCCATCGTAGGCGGAGAAGGAGGAAGGTCAAGTCTGCCCAGCCAGAGCCTGTTCACGTCACGTCTGCCCAGCCAGAGCCTGTTCACGTCACGTCTGCCCAGCCAGAGCCTGTTCACGTCACGTCTGCCCAGCCAGAGCCTGTTCACGTCACGTCTGCCCAGCCAGAGCCTGTTCACGTCACGTCTGCCCAGCCAGAGCCTGTTCACGTCACGTCTGCCCAGCCAGAGACTGTTCACGTCACGTCTGCCCAGCCAGAGACTGTTCACGTCACGTCTGCCCAGCCAGAGACTGTTCACGTCACGTCTGCCCAGCCAGAGACTGTTCACGTCACGTCTGCCCAGCCAGAGACTGTTCACGTCACGTCTGCCCAGCCAGAGACTGTTCACGTCACGTCTGCCCAGCCAGAGACTGTTCACGTCACGTCTGCCCAGCCAGAGACTGTTCACGTCACGTCTGCCCAGCCAGAGACTGTTCACGTCACGTCTGCCCAGCCAGAGACTGTTCACGTCACGTCTGCCCAGCCAGAGACTGTTCACGTCACGTCTGCCCAGCCAGAGACTGTTCACGTCACGTCTGCCCAGCCAGAGACTGTTCACGTCACGTCTGCCCAGCCAGAGACTGTTCACGTCACGTCTGCCCAGCCAGAGACTGTTCACGTCACGTCTGCCCAGCCAGAGACTGTTCACGTCACGTCTGCCCAGCCAGAGACTGTTCCTGAGCCTATGTCTTCGGACAAGGTGGTCGTCGCTGCCGCCGAGCCTGTTCAAGTCACATCTGCCGAGCCTGGGTCTTCGGACAAGATGGCCGCCACCGAGCCTGTTCACATCACGCCTGCCGAGCCTGTGTCCCCTGACAAGATGGCCGCCGTCGAGCCTGTGTCTGAGCCGGTGGTGTCTGTTCCTGAGCCTGAGCCCTCAGTGACCGCGACACTGGCCATTATGGCCACAGCCATGTGGTGTGTGTGGGCTACGCACACACTTGAGCCGGTGGTGTCTGTTCCTGAGCCGGAGCCAGTGTCTGTTCCTGAGCCGGAGCCAGTGTCTGTTCCTGAGCCGGAGCCAGTGTCTGTTCCTGAGCCGGAGCCAGTGTCTGTTCCTGAGCCGGAGCCAGTGTCTGTTCCTGAGCCGGAGCCAGTGTCTGTTCCTGAGCCGGAGCCAGTGTCTGTTCCTGAGCCGGAGCCAGTGTCTGTTCCTGAGCCGGAGCCAGTGTCTGTTCCTGAGCCGGAGCCAGTGTCTGTTCCTGAGCCGGAGCCAGTGTCTGTTCCTGAGCCGGAGCCAGTGTCTGTTCCTGAGCCGGAGCCGGTGGTGCCGGTTCCAGTGCCCGAGCCGGTGGTGCCGGTTCCAGTGCCCGAGCCGGTGGTGCCGGTTCCAGTGCCCGAGCCGGTGGTGCCGGTTCCAGTGCCCGAGCCGGTGGTGCCGGTTCCAGTGCCCGAGCCGGTGGTGCCGGTTCCAGTGCCCGAGCCGGTGGTGCCGGTTCCAGTGCCCGAGCCGGTGGTGCCGGTTCCAGTGCCCGAGCCGGTGGTGCCGGTTCCAGTGCCCGAGCCGGTGGTGCCGGTTCCAGTGCCCGAGCCGGTGGTGCCGGTTCCAGTGCCCGAGCCGGTGGTGCCGGTTCCAGTGCCCGAGCCGGTGGTGCCGGTTCCAGTGCCCGAGCCGGTGGTGCCGGTTCCAGTGCCCGAGCCGGTGGTGCCGGTTCCAGTGCCCGAGCCGGTGGTGCCGGTTCCAGTGCCCGAGCCGGTGGTGCCGGTTCCAGTGCCCGAGCCGGTGGTGCCGGTTCCAGTGCCCGAGCCGGTGGTGCCGGTTCCAGTGCCCGAGCCGGTGGTGCCGGTTCCAGTGCCCGAGCCGGTGGTGCCGGTTCCAGTGCCCGAGCCGGTGGTGCCGGTTCCAGTGCCCGAGCCGGTGGTGCCGGTTCCAGTGCCCGAGCCGGTGGTGCCGGTTCCAGTGCCCGAGCCGGTGGTGCCGGTTCCAGTGCCCGAGCCGGTGGTGCCGGTTCCAGTGCCCGAGCCGGTGGTGCCGGTTCCAGTGCCCGAGCCGGTGGTGCCGGTTCCAGTGCCCGAGCCGGTGGTGCCGGTTCCAGTGCCCGAGCCGGTGGTGCCGGTTCCAGTGCCCGAGCCGGTGGTGCCGGTTCCAGTGCCCGAGCCGGTGGTGCCGGTTCCAGTGCCCGAGCCGGTGGTGCCGGTTCCAGTGCCCGAGCCGGTGGTGCCGGTTCCAGTGCCCGAGCCGGTGGTGCCGGTTCCAGTGCCCGAGCCGGTGGTGCCGGTTCCAGTGCCCGAGCCGGTGGTGCCGGTTCCAGTGCCCGAGCCGGTGGTGCCGGTTCCAGTGCCCGAGCCGTTGGTGCCGGTTCCAGTGCCCGAGCCGTTGGTGCCGGTTCCAGTGCCCGAGCCGGTGGTTCCGGTTCCAGTGCCCGAGCCGGTGGTTCCAGTTCCAGTGCCAGTTCCAGTGCCTGAGTTGGTGGTGCCAGTTCCAGGGCCAGTTCCAGTGCCCGAGCCGTTGGTGCCAGTTCCAGTGCCCGAGCCGGTGGTTCCAGTTCCAGTGCCAGTTCCAGTGCCTGAGTTGGTGGTGCCAGTTCCAGTGCCCGAGCCGTTGGTGCCAGTTCCAGTGCCCGAGCCGGTGGTTCCAGTTCCAGTGCCCGAGTTGGTGGTGCCAGTTCCAGTGCCTGAGCCGGTGGTGCCAGTTCCAGTGCCAGTTCCAGTGCCTGAGTTGGTGGTGCCAGTTCCAGGGCCAGTTCCAGTGCCCGAGCCGTTGGTGCCAGTTCCAGTGCCCGAGCCGGTGGTGCCAGTTCCAGTGCCCGAGCCGGTGGTTCCAGTTCCAGTGCCTGAGTTGGTGGTGCCAGTTCTAGTGCCAGTTCCAGTGCCTGAGCCGTTGGTGCCAGTTCCAGTCCCCAAGCCGGTGGTGCCAGTTCCAGTTCCTGAACCCTGGCCGCCCGAGGGGTCGTCTCCGCCCTGGCCGCCCGAGGGGTGGTCTCCGCCCTGGCCGCCCGAGGGAAAGTCTCCGCCCTGGCCGCCCGAGGGAAAGTCTCCGCCCTGGCCGCCCGAGGGAAAGTCTCCGCCCTGGCCGCCCGAGGGAAAGTCTCCGCCCTGGCCGCCCGAGGGAAAGTCTCCGCCCTGGCCGCCCGAGGGAAAGTCTCCGCCCTGGCCGCCCGAGGGAAAGTCTCCGCCCTGGCCGCCCGAGGGAAAGTCTCCGCCCTGGCCGCCCGAGGGAAAGTCTCCGCCCTGGCCGCCCGAGGGAAAGTCTCCGCCCTGGCCGCCCGAGGGAAAGTCTCCGCCCTGGCCGCCCGAGGGAAAGTCTCCACCCTGGCCGCCCGATGGACGGTCTGTTCCGCCCTGGCCGCCCGATGGACGGTCTGTTCCGCCCTGGCCGCCCGATGGACGGTCTGTTCCTCCCTGGCCGCCCGATGGACGGTCTGTTCCTCCCTGGCCGCCCGATGGACGGTCTGTTCCTCCCTGGCCGCCCGATGGACGGTCTGTTCCTCCCTGGCCGCCCGATGGACGGTCTGTTCCTCCCTGGCCGCCCGATGGACGGTCTGTTCCTCCCTGGCCGCCCGATGGACAGTCTGTCCCTCCCGTCCCACCCTGGTCTGTCCCTCCCGTCCCACCCTGGTCTGTCCCTCCCGTCCCACCCTGGTCTGTCCCTCCCGTCCCACTCTGGTCTGTCCCTCCCGTCCTACTCTGGTCTGTCCCTCCCGTCCTACTCTGGTCTGTCCCTCCCGTCCTACTCTGGTCTGTCCCTCCCGTCCTACTCTGGTCTGTCCCTCCCGTCCTACTCTGGTCTGTCCCTCCCGTCCTACTCTGGTCTGTCCCTCTCGTCCCACCCTGGTCTGTCTCTTCCGTCCTACTCTGGTCTGTCCCTCTCGTCCCACCCTGGTCTGTCCCTCCCGTCCCGCCCTGGTCCGTCCCTCCCGTCCTAGTGGAGCGTCTGGTAGCCGCTCCTTAAGGAGGGGGTTATGTTACATGCCTGTCCTGTCTTGTCATGCACATGGGTGTTTTATTGTTTTGAGCCATGTGCTCGTGTCTGTCGTTTAGCCCCTCCCATCTTGTTATCCAGTTATTGGTTAATTTGCCCCACCTGTTGTGTTCGTTACCCTCCTTTGTTTGTTCCCCTATTTAGCCTCCTTGTGTTTGTAGTCTTGTGCTGGTTCGTTGTCTTGTAATGTTCTCCTGTTCTCCCGTGACCCGTTTGGTATGTTCCTTTTTGAAGTTGTTGTTTTGTATTTAGTTATGTTTTCCCCTTTGTGGGTTTTGTTTTGTGTTTTGTTTTCTCTTTTGTAAATAAACATTATTTTCCTTTTTGCAATTGAGTCCTCCCTGAGTTTCTTTAGTCGCTACGTGACAATTTTATTTCATTTTGATCATATTTTTTCTAATTTTAATGCATATTTTATTTACCTTTTAATTACTAGATTTGGTAATAAATAATTTGAAATAATAAATAAATAGTAATTTAAGCACATTCCTCACATTCTTTCAACTTAAATTCAAAAATAACTCACAATTTCATGCATAACCCTTTTAATTAAGCTCACAATATCTTACATTGGGAGTCTTTGACGACCTCTTGTTGAAAAAAATAATATAACATGATATTTCATTCATATTTCTAGATGTCCTTATATCTCTATATGGAGCAAATGAGCTGTTCCTCTGGGTCCTAAAGTCAGTTCCCTTCAGTATGCATTCAGATACACATGTAGACATTATAAAATAATTTATTGGTAAAGTTTTAGCATTTTTAGTTTGAATTTTGAGTATTTGTAGGTTTTTCTGTGTGAACTGAAGCATTCCTCGCATTCCATACATTCCTAAGGGGGTCAAATTAGAGCTTAGATCGGGCCCAACAAATCAAGCCCGACCCTGCCTGAGCCCGAGCCCGGCCCGGCCCGACACGTTAACTGTAATTATGAGCCCGAGCCCGATTTAAACCCGACCATTTTTAATATGTGGGCCGTTATAACCAGGGGCGGCGCCAGAATAATACATTTTTTTATGTGCTATCATTTAGGCTACAGGGGGGAGCTGCGCAGTTATATAGGCCTATATTATTATAAAAATACTATTAATAAATGAGCAAAAATTGACCAACACTCAATATTAAATATTCAATTATTTTAATTATCACAATTAAAGCTTTAATTTGATTAAATTTAACAAGCACAACATTCAGCATTCAATCAAATATTCTTAAAGATTAATTATTATTAATAGTGTTACTTCAACATATTGTTATTTCAACATAATATGTGTGTGAGCAACTGCAACAAGCAAGATGTGCATTTGTAAATTCGGTGACAGCGCAAGTTTCAAATGGTGTAAGTGACCGCGGCGCGCCGGCGACTCCATGTCATGATTATTTGTCTGCTAAATTGCTTTTTATTTATTAAATCTATAGGCAATTGGTTGATGAAAAATGTATTAAAATTAAAATACAATTTATACTAAACGAAATTCACTTTAAAGAAAAGCTTTCTTCAAAACAAACCTTAACAAACTTGAAACTAAATGTGCTTATTCAATGGCTAAAACACGCAGGCTAGACTTTCTTTTTGAACAAATTGCAGCACATTCATTTAATTCTGAATTGTGTAAGTTGAAAGGCATTTGTTTGTGCATAGTAAAACATGCTATCTGTAACATTTATCACGTTCATAAGTGTGCGTGCATTTATTAATTATTATCTCAATGAATAATGCGACAAGGAAGAAGCATGTAAACAGCGTTGTTTGTTTATTCAGAAATAATTGAATGGATCGGAAAAGTAACAAAAGAGGACATCGAGGGACTACTATCATAATTTATTTCTGTCATGGCAAGACTGCTTCATGTGTCTGTTCATCGTCGAAGTCCCCGTTATTTTGCTGTCATATGGCGAGCAGCGTGCCGCATTTAATGCACGAGACAAAGCCAACACATATGTTGTCACTCCCCACGACTAGTTTAAAATGTTGCCATACCTCCGATTTTCCTCCAAACTTGCTCAAAGTTAATTCTCCTGTTTTAATTTTTTTCTTTGCTTCTTCAAGCACTTAAGCTACAGAATAGTACAGCACACACAGCAGGAGTGATGCGTCACGCGTGCGAGACTGCGAGTGCGAGTGGACGAGACGCTGCCTGCGCATGACATGTGACGTGCTTTATCAAGGGCCCGACCCGACCCGACCCGAGGACAGTGGCAGGAAATATCGGCCCGGCCCGCGGGCAGAGAATCTAAGCTCTAGGTCAAATTGACCACAAAACTTCTCGAATCAATTAAAAAACTAAAAACTAAAATGTTCTCTATATGTGAACCCTTTTCTTCTAAGAGTGTGTGTCTTCGTGTCCTTCAGCAGTGTTTTCTCTATAGCTCGGGCTGTGTGTTGTAGAATCTCTCAGTCGGGCAGAACAGCACAGCTGGAGACTGCAGAACGACTAATCTCAGCCAGGCGCGGATTTATGGGTGGGCCTGGGTGGGCACGTGCCCACCCAGATTGATCGGTGGCCCACCCAATCAGATTAATAAAAACAATTACAATTTTTAATTTTAATAATAATGAATTAATAAGTAATTTCATTTTAATAGTCTCCTGAGGACAATCAGGACATTTATGTACAGTAGATACGTAGAAAAATAGCTACAAAATAAAAATATTATGTCGACATATCACGTGTCAGTCCAGTGATGCTATCACGCAACACCGCGGGCGCGTTTCGGACCAAAAGTTTTCCGTCACCGCGGCAACCTAACTGAGCTATGGCTAAACAGCTATCATTGACACACTTAAAAAAAAAAGACACGTCTAGATGATGATATACTTCTGGACCATGTCATACCTGAGGAGGAGGAGGATCGTGAGACACTTAACGTTAGTGGCTTATTTTCTCATAAATGCGAACACGAAAAATAAAATTAATATTTTATGTTCTGTGGAGAGCCAACCCTTCTTCATCCGGTTTGTAGTATTACTTATTACTTTTTTGTGTGTGTCACGACCGTTATGGCATGTGTAGCCTATTTCATAAATATAAAACGCATGTGTTTGTGGACTGATATTTTTCTAATGTCTGGACTCCTTTATTAAGGGAGTATGGATATATAAACAGTTTTAATATGTATTAAATGCTTTTTCTGAGGATTTATATTTCAAGTTTTTACTGCAAATCTCACGTCCATAATGCTGGGATTGCCCAATTTTAAAGAATTTATCCTCAACTAGATTTGTGGTGTAGGTATTGTATAGGCTAATGTTAAGTTCAAATTGGGTGTGTGTCGCGATTTCGGTTTCAAATTGTTACAGCCCTAATTATTAGAATATAGACATTAAGATAATAAATTGTAGGCTAATCTAATGCAAGTACTTTTACTTTTAATACTTAAAGTAGCCTACATTTAAAATCAGGTACTTTTTACTTAAGTAGGGTTTTCATTGTGGTACTTCTACTTTTACTGTTCAGTAAATATGTCTCTGGTTATTTGTACTTTTACTTAAGTATACTGAGATAGGCTACTTACTCCACCACTGTTCAAATCCAGAGGTTATACAGCAATTTATAGCCTATTTAAAAAAAGTTTTGTCCGCATTGCGATTCTCTTTGTACGCATACACTCTTTAATAAACGTTTTTTAACACAATTTAAACAACGTATTATTCAGTGCTACTTCTATAGATATATTAAGTTGCTCAAGCAAGTGGTAAAATATTTAACCATGTAGTAGTACTTAGCTAGCTAGCCTATATTAAAATCGCAAAGATTTTAAATTAAAACTTAAAATTGACAAAAACAGCCAACCCTCATGCCTTTTCTTTTGCATTTAAGTTTTAAAACAATAAATCTTGCATGTCACAAATAACTTGCTTTTTCACCTCCACGAATGAGACGAGGTTGTTCATTATGTCGCCTTGTTGAGGTAAATTGTAGTTTTCCTTGCTTTACCCTGGTCTTAAAGTAGCCTAAAAAAGATGACTGTGAAAAAGAGTATAATTAAATTAAACGCATTTATGGTGAGATTATTATATTTTCATGTCAATCTGTGTTCATTTTGACCACGAACCATGCGCTGTCACTTTAATTAAGCGCGTGCAGCACAGAAGAAATAGACCCGGTGCGGAAACGATCTCTGCACTGCTCTAATACGGAGCCCGGGAATCAGGTGTGTATAAGCTTAAAAAACCGAGGCCCCTCCGTATATTCACCAGGCCCACCTATTAATGACGTTCTGTATCCGCCACTGATCTCAGCTGTGTATCGCACTCAGTCCTGCGATTAAACCCTTCCCGTCGAGATCATTTGCATCACTGGTTTTCCATCGTGCCGTACATTTTGCACCTTATTTTAAAAGCACTCCGTGTTTATCACTGCATGGCTGTTGTGGATGAATGCGTCTATAACCGTGTGTCTCTGACGCTGTATATACAGACAGTAAATGCCGGCATCAGCCTCCTGCAGGGAGCCTTAATCAAGCGGCAGGAAAAACCGCTCTAATGTGCGAGCCGGTTATGATTTCCCAATCACAGCAATCCAGTCCTTAATTAGCCCTTATTGTGCTCTTTAAACCTCTCTTTCAAAGTGAAGCTTGAGTGCACATCATCTCATCAAACTGATAATGCTATTAAAATAATAGTCTTACAGTAAACCTGCATTACATTACATATCAACTGCATGACTTTACACTGACGCCTAGTGGTTGGTTTGTAATACTGCTGTATTTTTGTAGCTTGTCATTTATATACTGTATATACATTTTTCTGAATTATTTTGCATTGATTTGTTGAAAGGAACTGCCTCATAAGAGTCATTTGTTTGTGAATATTTAGAATAACATTAAATTCAGATTGCAAGGTCAGATCCGCCAGACGGTCTTGTTTTGCTGTGATGTGATGTTACAGATTCAGCAGCAAAATCACACGTTTTTTCAGTTTTCCACCCTTTTTTTGCGGATGAACATTGTATTTGCATCTGGTTTTACAGTGCGTGTTTGTATTTTTTGTACAGGAATGACTTTTCTTAATGTTTGTCATCTGTTGATCACACAGTCTTTCTGTATGTCGCTCTGACCTCTTAAAAAAAGCAAAAACGTTTTATTGGCGTGGATGGATCCATAAAGAACCTGTAACATCCATGGAACCTTTCAAATGCACCAAATGTTCTTTATAGTGGGAAAAGGTTCTTCTGATCACTAAAATGTTCTTCATTCTAAAACAGTAGTTATTTTAAAGTCCCCCTGTGGTGAAAATGTTGTTTATATGTCTATGTGTTTTTAATGTGCTTTAAGACAAATGTGCAAATTCACATGGAAGCTTGTTTCCACCACTGAATAATAAAAAAAAAAAGGTAATTGTGACTTTTTATCACATAATTCTGACTTCTTATCGCAGAACTGCATGATATAAAGTCACAATTGCGTGATATATAGTCACAATGTGATATAAGGTCACAATTGCGTGATATAAAGTCACAATTGCGTGATATATAGTCACATTTGCGTGTTATAAATTCACATTTGCGTGTTATAAAGTCACAATTGCGTGATATATAGTCACAATTATGTGATATAAGGTCACATTGTGTTATAAAGTCACAATTGCGTGATATAAAGTTACAATTCAATTCAGTTCAATTCAAATTTATTTGTATAGCGCTTTTCACAATACATATTGTTTCAAAGCAGCTTTTATCACGCACAATTGCGTGATAAGTCACATTTGTGTGTTATAAAGTCACAATTGCGTGATATATAGTCACAATGTGATATAAGGTCACAATTAGTTGATTCTGGTTCAGATCATACTTATCTGACCGCTACCTTTTTGTCTATTTAAATGGAGAAAAATCGATCATAACTCCAGTAAACTATGGAGTGCCGTGTTAGGCCCTCTGTTATTCTCAATATATATGCTGCCACTTGGAAATATTATAAGGAAACATGGAATTAGTTTCCATTGTTATGCTGATGACACTCAAATCTATATTTCATCACGGCCAGATGAAAACGCTAAATTATCCAAATTGACAGAGTGTGTTAAAGATATAAAAGATTGGATGACGCGTAATTTTCTTTTATTAAATCCAGACAAAACAGAGGTACTAATCATCGGTTCAACAAACCGCCCACAAAACCTCTCACAACACAACTTTAACATAGTAGGATGTCCTGTTACTTTATCCTCTACAGTAAAAGACCTGGGTGTTATACTCGACTGCAACCTGTCTTTCGAAAATCATATTTCGTATGTTACAAAAACTGGCTTTTTCCACCTTAGAAACATTGCTAAGCTACGTAATATGCTATCAGTTTCTGATGCAGAAAAGTTAGTTCATGCATTCATGACCTCGAGACTAGATTACTGTAATGCTTTATTAGCTGATTGTCTTGCATCCTCAATAAACAAGCTACAGTTAGTCCAGAATGCCGCCGCTAGAGTTCTTACTAGATCAAGAAAATATGATCATATGACACCGATTTTATCATCACTGCATTGGTTACCTATAAAGTCCCGTATTAATTACAAGGTATTGCTACTGACTTATAAAGCCCTAAACGGCTTAGCTCCAGTCTATTTAACGGATCTTCTATCGCCCTACAATCCATCACGCTCTTTAAGATCACTAAATTCAAGGCTTTTGGTCATACCTAGGATATCCAGATCCACCAAAGGAGGGAGAGCATTTTCACATTTAGCTCCTAAACTCTGGAATAGTCTTCCTGATACTGTTCGTTGCTCAGACTCGCTCTCCCAGTTTAAAACTAGATTAAAGACACATCTCTTCAGCCAGGCATTCATATAATACTTTTAATCTTACAGTTAAATCTGACCTCTAGTTCATAAACGCCAGAGGAGAACTGGCCCCCGACTGAGCCTGGGTTCTCCCTAGGTTTTTTTTTTCTCCATTAGGTCACCTGATGGAGTTTTAGAACACCATTGGGACACCTGATGGAGTTTTTCGGTTCCTTGCCACTGTTGCCTTTGGCTCGCTCAGTTGGGGATATTTTGGGGATATTTAATTTTATCAATCAATAAATTCCACTAGAAACAAACCTTGTTGTATTATTTTAATTTAATACTGTGAAGCTGCTTTGATACAATCTGTATTGTGAAAAGCGCTATACAAATATACTTGACTTGACTTGACTTGACAATTATGTGATATAAAGTCACATTTGTGTTATAAAGTCACAATTGCGTGATATAAAGTTACAATTGCGTGATAAGTCACATTTGGTGATATAAAGTCACAATTGCGTGTTATAAAGTCACATTTGTGTTATAAAGTCACAATTGCGTGATATAAAGTTACAATTGCGTGATAAGTCACATTTGGTGATATAAAGTCACAATTGCGTGTTATAAAGTCACATTTGCGTGTTATAAAGTCACATTTGCGTGTTATAAAGTCAGATTTGGTGATATAAAGTCACATTTGCGTGTTATAAAGTCACATTTGGTGATATAAAGTCACATTTGCGTGTTATAAAGTCACATTTGGTGATATAAAGTCACATTTGCGTGTTATAAAGTCACATTTGGTGATATAAAGTCACAATTGCGTGTTATAAAGTCACATTTGGTGATATAAAGTCACATTTGCGTGTTATAAAGTCACATTTGCGTGTTATAAAGTCACAATTGCGTGTTATAAAGTCACAATTGCGTGATATATAGTCACAATTATGTGATATAAGGTCACAATTATATGATATAAAGTCAGAATTGCATGATATATAGGCACAATTGCATGTTATAGTCACAATTCCGTGTTATAAAGTCACAATTATGTGATATAAGGTCACAATTATGTGATATAAAGTCACAATTATGTGATATAAAGTCACAATTGTGTGATATAAAGTCACAATTGTGTGATATATAGTCCAATTTTAAGGAAAGAAAGACTGACTTTTTGACAAGCTATTTTAAGGCACGAAGATATTTTTTTCGAGGAAAAAACGTTTAAATATGTCATTTTGGTGATCAAAGATGTTTTAAGGGATAAAATGATGGACTACAGGGGGACTTTAAAGAACTGACCCGAAATGGCCCTTATATGGAATCGCTGTAAAAACCCTCTTTGTCAAACCTGTATTTTGAAGAGTGTGGATAAGACTCACTGTAAATATGAATGTACTTGTAGTCAGAGCGTATATATACGTTTGAGCTGGAGGTTTGAGAAAGGCATGCATGGAAAGAAGATACAGAAAGTGTGAGGAACCCAGTGGCCCTCAGGAAAGGCCCACAGACCAAGTGGCAACATCTCCAAACTTGTCAGCACAAGCGGGTCGACAGCGTAGTCCTGCCCTCTACTCCCCGATCACAAGATCCACAAGGACGAGGCTGTTTTTCTTCTCGCACCACATCAACCTGTCAGGGGCCGAGGGAGAAAACCGGACCGGCTCACATCACATCATCCTAACAACTCACAATAGCTCTAATGGCTCTTTCTGTGTTTCCTCGAGTCCTGGGTCTCTGTGTTCTGCTGGTGTCGTGGGGTCAGTGTGGTCCGATCCCTCGTCTGGGAGAGCGGGATAATGTGGACATGCAGGAGGTTCTGGGTCAGTTCCTCCACATGCTGAACTTGAGCGATCCGGGGCCCGGATTGAAGCCGCGCTCCAGCCGCACCAAACCCCCCGAGTACATGCTGGAACTTTACAACCGATTCGCCAACGACCGAAGCGCCACGCCGTCCGCTAACATCGTGAGGAGCTTCAGAAATGAAGGTAACCAGATGCACTTCATTCGTTCAGCTAATCCTGGTTTGGTTCTTAAACAAACGTTAGTTACAAAACACAAAGGAATCAACCTTTTTTGTTTGTTTTTAACAGTATTTATGTAGCTTGTCAAGTCACATTTATTTATATAGTGCTTTATATAATACAGAAGAAGCTTCACATTAATAAACAAAACAGAATTCATCAATAAATACAGAAGAAGCTTCACAATAATAAACAGTAAAATAACAAAATGCATCAATAAATAAGGAAGCTTCACATTAATAAACAATAAAATAACAAAACTGATCAATTATGAAACAAAATGAGCAGCTGTTCAGAAGACAATAGTGCCATTATTCAGATCCATTCAGTTTAATAACTGTCAATGTTCATCAATTGTGATTTATTCATTATTGAGTATTTCTGTGTATTGTGCGTTTTTTCCCATCCTGTTTCCATGCTTTTGTACTTGTTTCAGAAATAATTATAAGATTTTTAAGATTTTTATAGAAATTATTATTAGTATTATAATTATTTAACCATTCTTTAATTTAAAATTTTTATTTTAATATTGTTTTATATTATTAGTTTAATACTTATATTGTTTAATAAATATGATTATTAATATTTGTAAATACAAAATAAAATAAAATGAGGATTATTATAATAATTCATATTAGTATTATAATAATAAATATGAATTAATATTATTATTATTAGTCTTAATTATTATAATATAAATTTATATATAATATTGCTATTGTCATTATTTATTTTTTACAATTAAAACCAATGATTATTTTAATAATAGTATTTAATATTATTATTATTAATATTATTTAACCATTCTTGTTTTTCTCCTCTTGTTTGTATTATAATAATAATTTATATTGTTAGTATTATAATATTTTAATGATATGAATTATTATTTTTATTATTATTATTTACAAAAAATATATAATTTGTATATTTGTATACTATTTATATATAATATTATTGTCATTATATATTCTTTTTACAATTTAACCAATGATTATTTTAATAATACTTATTATTATTATTATTATTATTATTATTGTTATTATTTAACCATTCTTTAAATTAAAATTTTAAATGTTTCTTGTTTTTGTATTATAATAATAATTTATATTATTAGTATCATACTATTTTAATAAATATATGAATTAATATTATTTCAAATTAAAAATGTTATTTAGTATTTTTATATTATTTATGTATAATATTATTTTCTTTTTTTATCTTTTTTTTTACAATTAACACCAATGATTATTTTAATAATACTTATTATTATTATTATTATTATTATTTTAATAATATTAATAAAATAAATAATATTTAATAAACATTAATTAAAATGTTTCTTGTTTTTCTCCTGATGTTTGTATTATTATAATAATGTATATTATTAGTATCATAATATTTTAACAATGATATGAATTGTTTTTATATATAACATTATTATTGTCATTATTATTATTATTATTTTTACAATTAAAATCAATGGTTATTTTAATAATACTTATTATTATTATTATTATTATTATTTAACCATTTGTTGCATTAAATCTAAATGTTTCTTGTTTTATCTCCTGGTGTCTGTTTGTTCCTCATCCAGATTGACAGACAAATGGTGTTGTTGTTTTTTTAAAACTTTAATTTCTCAATGAAACGTGTCTTTTCCACAGACCACACCTCGAGCAAGAGCCTGCGTACACACCGTCTCCTGTTCAACCTCTCAGTGCCGCAACACGAGCGCGTGGTCAGCGCCGAGCTGCGTCTTCACACACTCCTGGAGAGAGACTCCATCCAGCGCATCGGATCCGGATGGAAGGTGAGCGTATTCGACACGCATTGGGGCGGACGCTACGGCCCAGGTGAGAGAGATCCGCTGGCGTCGAAGCACGTGCACCGTAAGGAGAGCGGATGGGAAGTTTTTGATATGACGAACGCTGTTCTACATTGGCGAAAGCTCAATATCGTGACCCCAAGGCTGGAGGTTCACATTGAAAATCTCAACGCGTTTAGAAATTCGAAGGTAGACCTCGACATTGACAAGAACCCTGATGGACAACACGAGCCGGTGCTAATCGTCTTCTCGGATGAAGAAAACGAAAACTATCGTATGATGGAAGAGGACAACGAACTGAGGACAGATGAAGAGCAGGTGCGCTCAATCAACGAAGTCTCGAGAGTTCGGCGCAGCGCTGACACTGAACACTGCAAAATAGCCGAGATGCGAGTGAATTTTAAGGATATCGGCTGGGATGAGTTCATCTTAGCGCCGTCTGAATATCAGGCGTACACTTGTCGTGGCGTGTGCGAATATCCTCTCGCTCGCGAAGTGACGCCCACCAAACACGCCATCATCCGAGCGCTGTACAATACGAAGAGTTCTGGCAGAGCCTCGAAAGTTTGCTGTGTGCCGACCGAGTTAAAGCCCATATCCCTCCTGTATGAGAACGAAAACGGCGTTGTGGTTTTAAATAATAAATACGAAGGAATGGTGGTCAAGGAATGCGGATGCAGATAGTCCGAAAAACTGTTTAGTGTATAAAACGTCCGTGAACTGAACGTCCAGAATCTAACTGCATTTTATTTAGGCCTCATGTATATTTACTTGTTGTAAATTACTCTGTTTTCTATTGCACATCCTACTTGTAATATACAACACACTGCTAATCATTTGTCACTTATAATGAGAGAAGTTCAAACTAAGTGGTAACACTTTACAGTAAGGTTCATTAGTTAACATTGGTTAGTGTATTAACTAACATGAACTAACCATGAGCGAGACATTTGTTACAGTATTTATTAATCTTTGTTAAATGTTAGTTAATAAAAATACAGCTGTTCATCGTTTGTTCATGTTTTTCATGCACTGGTCAGTTTTTGGACTGTTTAGCTTTTCATAACGTGTTGTTTCAGACTAGCATCCACAATACACTTTTAAGTGTTTATTTCATTGCTCTTAATCTATTTGCGTCTGTAGGTTTCAATTCCAATGCAAACTCTTAATATGTCAACAAAACTAAATAATTTTGACCAAATTGAACTAAATTTGTTCAATAATCTGGAAATGTATGCAAATGAAAGCATATTTAATTAATAATAACAATAACTAACAATAACTCCTACAAAACTAAACACTTTTGACAAAATTGAACAAAAATTTGTTCAACGTTCTGGAAATGTCTGCAAATGAAAGCATACTTAATAATAACAATAACTAACAATAACTCCTACAAAACTAAACAATTTTGACAAAATTGAACTTAATTTGTTCAACGTTCTGGAAATGTCTGCAAATGAAAGCATATTTAATTAATAATAACAATAACTAATAATAACTCTAACAAAACTAAACAATTTTGACGAAATTGAAGAAAATTTGTTCAACAATCTGGAAATATCTGCAAATGAAAGCATATTTAATTTAATAATAACAATACTTAATAATAAAAAACTTTTAAAAAATCCCCAAATTGAACAAAATTTTCAACCTGGCTTTATCCAATGTTCTGGTAATGTATGCAAATCAAAGCATATTTAATAATAATAATTAATAATAACTCTTACAAAACTAAACAATTTTGACAAAATTGAACAACATTTTCAACCTGGCTTTATCCAATGTTCTAGAATAATATGCAAATGAAAGCATATTTAATTAGATAATGCATAATTTGCATATTCAAACATAACATTTCAGAAAAGTTCTTTGAAAGGTTCTTTGAAAGGTTCTTTCATAGTGATGCCATTGGGGAACAAAAATGGTTGTTCAAAGCTCCTTCCAGTGATCAGTTTTTTAAAACAACCATTTTTTTCTGTTCCATGGATGTTAAAGGAACCATTGATGCTGAGAAAACTTCAGCTGCACACAGTCAAATAACATTGATTGTAACCCAAACGTTCCTCCTCCGAGCGCGAATGTTCTCTCGCCCCTGACGGCCGCATGCCATGCGAGCCACAAACACGTTCTCTTCCACAGCTGAGATAAGGAGGTGTCAAAAACCGAGAAGTGTGCGACCCCTCACTCAGGATGAGACCTCATCCCAAGTGGTGTGTCGTTGGAGGCGAGAGCCGTCAGATTCCTGAGCGCCAACAGCAACAGTTTCCAACGATGCCTTCGCTTCCGCTGGCCATCTAATGCGGTGATGAGCTACAGTAATCCAGGGTCCAGTGACCCTCTTAGAGGAAGCAGTTCTAGATGGAACCTTTAAAGGAGTAGTTCACCCAAAAATTAAAATTAGCCCATGATTTACTCAACCTCAGACGAACACAATGGCTCTTCCAAGCTGTATAATGGCAGTGAATGGCCGTTTCTGTTTTGAAGTCCATAAAAGTGCATCTGTCCATCATAAAAGTGCATCTATCCATCATAAGTGCATCTATCATCATAAAAGTGCATCATAAAAGTGCATCTGTCCATCATAAAAGTGCATCATAAAAGTGCATCTGTCCATCATAAAAGTGCATCTATCCATCATAAGTGCATCTATCCATCATAAAAGTGCATCATAAAAGTGCATCTGTCCATCATAAAAGTGCATTAATCCATCATAAAAGTGTATCTATCCATCATAAAAGTACATCTGTCCATCATAAAAGTGCATTAATCCATCATAAAAGTGTATCTATCCATCATAAAAGTACATCTGTCCATCATAAAAGTGCATCTATCCATCATAAGTGCATCTATCCATCATAAAAGTGCATCATAAAAGTGCATCTGTCCATCATAAAAGTGCATTAATCCATCATAAAAGTGTATCTATCCATCATAAAAGTACATCTGTCCATCATAAAAGTGCATCTATCCATCATAAAAGTGCATCTGTCCATCATAAAAGTGCATTAATCCATCATAAAAGTGTATCTATCCATCATAAAAGTACATCTGTCCATCATAAAAGTGTATCTATCCATCATAAAAGTGCATCTGTCCATCATAAAAGTGCATTAATCCATCATAAAAGTGTATCTATCCATCATAAAAGTACATCTGTCCATCATAAAAGTGTATCTATCCATCATAAAAGTGCATCTGTCCATCATAAAAGTGCATTAATCCATCATAAAAGTGTATCTATCCATCATAAAAGTACATCTGTCCATCATAAAAGTGCATCTATCCATCATAAAAGTGCATCTGTCCATCATAAAAGTGCATTAATCCATCATAAAAGTGTATCTATCCATCATAAAAGTACATCTGTCCATCATAAAAGTGTATCTATCCATCATAAAAGTGCATCTGTCCATCATAAAAGTGCATTAATCCATCATAAAAGTGTATCTATCCATCATAAAAGTACATCTGTCCATCATAAAAGTGTATCTATCCATCATAAAAGTGCATCTGTCCATCATAAAAGTGCATTAATCCATCATAAAAGTGTATCTATCCATCATAAAAGTACATCTGTCCATCATAAAAGTGCATCTATCCATCATAAAAGTGCATCTGTCCATCATAAAAGTGCATTAATCCATCATAAAAGTGTATCTATCCATCATAAAAGTACATCTGTCCATCATAAAAGTGTATCTATCCATCATAAAAGTGCATCTGTCCATCATAAAAGTGCATTTATCCATCATAAAAGTGCATCTATCCATCATAAAAGTGCATTAATCCATCATAAAAGTGCATCAGTCCATCATAAAAGTGCATCTGTCCATCATAAAAGTGTATCTATCCATCATAAAAGTACATCTGTCCATCATAAAAGTGCATCTATCCATCATAAAAGTGCATCTGTCCATCATAAAAGTGTATCTATCCATCATAAAAGTGCATCTATCCATCATAAAAGTACATCTGTCCATCATAAAAGTGTGCACGGATGCACTTTTATGATGGACAGATGCACTTTTATGATGGACTGATGCACTTTTATGATGGATAAATGCAGTTTTATGATGGATAGATGCACTTTTATGATGGATAAATGCACTTTTATGATGGATAATGATGGATAAATGCACTTTTATGATAGACAGATGCACTTTTATGATGGATAAATGCACTTTTATGATGGATAATGATGGATAAATGCACTTTTATGATAGACAGATGCACTTTTATGATGGATAAATGCACTTTTGTGATGGATAATGATGGATAAATGCACTTATGATAGACAGATGCACTTTTATGATGGATAATGATGGATAAATGCACTTTTTTGATGGATAATGATGGATAAATGCACTTTTATGATAGACAGATGCACTTTTATGATGGACAGATGCACTTTTATGATGGATAAATGCACTTTTGTGATGGATAATGATGGATAAATGCACTTTTATGATAGACAGATGCACTTTTATGATAGACAGATGCACTTTTATGATGGATAAATGCACTTTTGTGGACTTCAAAACAGAAACGGCCATTCGCTGTCATTATAAAGCTTGGAAGAGCCAGGAAGAGCTAGGATGACTTCAGGGTGAGTAAATCATGGGGTAATTTTCAATTTTGGGAGAACTATCCCTTTTATTTTTAAGAGTGATCGGGTTAAAGCAAATGTCAGTGAACTTAACGAATAATGCACAGAATTACAGTTCATTTCTATGGATTGTGTTTCTTACAGTGCGATGTTGTGATGATCTGACATGAAACGTATTTATTCTTGACTGACGAGCCTCTCTGTGTGTGTGATGTGAATAAACCTGCAGACACTCGCTCCAGCAAACCCTCTCTGGTGTGTCCATGAACTCACACTGGTCTCTAGACTGGATGGATCTGAAGCACTGAGTGTTTCAATGTAAAGACCTTTATGAGTCGAGATAAGAGGCATATCCAGAACACACATCACAGCGGGCAATCATTCCTCAGCACTGCTCGGAAAACACACAAACACACACACACACACACACACACACACACACACACACACACACGGTATGGATATCATCATCTTCATCCTCAAGACTTATTTTGGGCCTCATTTGATTATAATAACTGAAAGGTGTCGGCTGATACCATAGCTTATTATTCCTACACTTTTGTCATTATAATTCTAAAAAGTGTCTCTTTCACTACTAGTTTTAATCGATCTATTTCTGTCTGTATCATATATCCATCAGTTTATCATCACTCCATCAATTCATCCATCCATCCATCCATCCATCTCTCATCCATCATTCATCCATCCATCCATCCATACATCTCTCCATCCATCCATCCATCTCTCCATCCATCCATCATCCATCCATCCCTCCATCCATCCATCCATCCATCCATCTCTCCATCCATACATCTCTCCATCCATCCATCCATACATCTCTCCATCCATCCATCCATCTCTCCATCCATCCATCTCTCCATCCATCTCTCCATCCATCTCTCCATCCATCCATACATCTCTCCATCCATCCATCTCTCCATCCATCCATCCATACATCTCTCCATCCATCCATCCATCCATCTCTCCATTCATCCATCCATCCATCTCTCCATCCATCCATCCATCTCTCCATCCATCCATCCATCCATCTCTCCATCCATCCATCCATCTCTCCATCCATCCATCCATCCATCTCTCCATCCATCCATCTCTCCATCCATCCATCCATCCATCCATCTCTCCATCCATCCATACATCTCTCCATCCATCCATCTCTCCATACATCCATCCATACATCTCTCCATCCATCCATCCATACATCTCTCCATCCATCTCTTTATCCATCCATCCATACATCCATCCATCTCTTTATCCATCCATCCATCCATCTCCATCCATCCATCCCTCCATCCATCCATCCATCCATCTCTCCATCCATCCATACATCTCTCCATCCATCCATCCATCTCTCCATCCATCCATACATATCTCCATCCATCCATCCATCCATCTATCTCTCCATCCATCCATCCATCCATCCATCTCTCCATCCATCCATCCATCCATCCATCCATCCATCTCTCCATCCATCCATCCATCCATCCATCTCTCCATCCATCCATCTCTCCATCCATCTCTCCATCCATCCATCTCTCCATCCATCTCTCCATCCATCCATCTCTCCATCCATCTCTCCATCCATCTCTCCATCCATCCATACATCTCTCCATCCATCCATCCATCCATCTCTCCATCCATCTCTCCATCCATCCATACATCTCTCCATCCATCCATCCATCCATCTCTCCATCCATCCATCCATCTCTCCATCCATCCATCTCTCCATCCATCTCTCCATCCATCCATCTCTTTATCCATCCATCCATACATCTCTCCATCCATCTCTTTATCCATCCATCCATACATCTCTCCATCCATCTCTTTATCCATCCATACATCAAAACTGTTACATAAGACAAGATTTCCAAAAACTTTCATACAATCGTAAATAAAAACATCAATACAGTTGTTTCATGTATTACATATATCATTTTTCATTTCTGAGTTATGTTTATTTATTTATTTTGCAAAGTGAACTACACATTCTTTATTTCTTGTCACAGTTATTCCACAAGGAATGAAGAATGCAGAATGAGAAGCTGGTCATTTGATCTTGGGATAATTTGAATAAAAATGTTCAATTGAACGTTTGATTTCTCCAGAAGAGTCATATGTGACATTATTACTGTTCATCTTTTCTCAGGAGAAGCATTTGGGAAGAAGAACATCAAGCAAAATACTTTTTTCCTTTTATCCTTTTGCTGTCTAGGAGAAACAAATGGGATTTTAAAGAGTTCTTCTTTATGTTTTCCACTCTTCCACTCTTTTTGATCTGAGCTTCTGAGTTCAATATCTTAGCTCTATTAATTTTTCTCAGTATTAATGGGGTCTTTAGGCTATACATGAAAATATGTAGTTTCCTTTTAAATGTTAGGATTGGGGTCCCTCATGAGGATGATCTTATTCGGGAATCAGTGGCATCTAAAAGAACTGAACAACCTTTACAAGTACACTGACATTAAAACAAAACACACACACACACACACACACACACAATGATTCTGTTTCAGAGACACTAACAAATGACCGTAACATGATAAAGAATATGGATATGATGCCCATACTTGCTTTCTGAGAATGTGGCAAAAATGTCGTTGACTTGGAATGAGACGCGATGCCCAAAACAGCTGTATGTATATATATATATATAATCAGCTCTGTGTGTTTATTTTTATTTTTTTAAATGTTTTTTTATTATCCAACAGACTTTAGTAGTATATAATATAGTATACAGAATTTACATAATACATGAAAAAAAAAAAAAGACAAATTGACAAAAACATACACAAAAGAGTGTATTAATTCATTCATTAATATAAATAAATAAATATTCATTAAAGATATGACAAGTCTTTCTTGCTTTCTTATTGATAATGTTCTCCAGACTGGTGCAATAATTCTAAAATTTGGCTTGGATTCTGACCATTTCTATATGAAATATTCCTAAAATAATAAAAAGTTAAATTATTATTATTATTATTATTATTACTTTCATTGGAATAAAACATACATATATCAAAATTATTTAATTTAATTATAACATTTGTTTTCCTTCTAGTGAAATTTTCCTCATCCACCAAATAAAACTTTGTGTAAAACTATAATAGATTATTTTTCTATTGAACAAAAATCACATGAATAATCAACATCTAAATTAAACCTCTCTAACACACCTTTAGCTGGATATATACCATGTGAAGTTTTAAATGTAACCTCTTTTACTTCATTTTAACAGTATACTTCACAAACACACCCAGTCTAAATACACTGGTCCACAATGAGCTTTAATGAGTGGCTGTTTCACCTGTTAAAATATTCCTAATATGTTTATTAGTAACACAACTCTGTGTTTCAGAATATTAATATCTCCTAGAAACATGCTGTGTTTAACATATATTGCCTCAGAAGAATCACTTTCACAAGTTCTTACAAAATGTATAACTTGTTGAGGAATGGCGCCAAATACAACAGCAGAGCTCGGTGTGTTTTGAGCGGGTTTGAGGCACAGTGCGCATGCGCAGTTCGCCATATTGCGCAGCTGGGCGTGAGATAGTGCGTCGAAAACATCGCGGCGACATTGTTTATTTTCGTTGCGCTCAGTGACTGTTTTCACTCTGTTGTTAATAAAATATTATGCAAAACCCCAGTCTAACAGGGTTATCGCTCACATGAATAACTCTTGTCGCTTTAATCCGTTTTAGAGATCAGCTAAACGCGTTAGTCCGGCTGAAGTGTGTTAACGCTACGCGCTGTAGACGCTAACAAGATTCACATCAAAATCCCCCACACTGGATACACAAAGACAGATTCATTCCCAGGAGACGCAACAGGTATGTCATTTAAACACCCACTTTGACATTTAAATGTGTTTTATTACTCTATAGTAGAAGTTAAAGTCTGAAGTAAGCGCTGTTCGTGAGCTAGCATGTAAGTTAGCAGGATGTGCTAGCACAGATCTCGCGTTGTTTACATTCTCTTGAGCTCGTTTATAAATCACTGTCATCGCATTCATGAGTTCACTGGACATCTACACATGTGTAAGTCTTCGCACTCGGTCTCAAGTCAAGTGTGTGAAGGATTGTTGGTGTGTGAGACGCTTCATCTAACGTGATGAAGACATTGGTAAACACGATGTTTGTCCTCAGTGTTTTGATAACTTTCTGCTTTTATTTATTTGGGTGCTTTTATTTGCTTTAAACATCAGGTACAACATATATTGTATGTGTTAATATACACAAGTTTATATATGTGTGTATTTATATTGTTATATATTTTTACACACACATATACAGTACGAGTCAAAAGTTTGGAAACATTACTATTTTTAAAGTTTTTGAAAGACTGCATTTCTTTGATCAAAAATACAGGAAAAACAGATATATTGTGAAATACTATTACAGTTTAAAGTAATGTTTTTCTATGTGAATATACAGTAAAGTGTAATTTATTCCTGTGATCAAAGCTGGATTTTCAGCATCATTACTCCAGTCTTCAGTGTCACATGATCCTTAACAAATCACTCTAATATGATGATTTATCAATGTTGGAAACAATTTTAATATTTGAAATCCGCTTGATATATTTTTCATAACCTGTGATACTTTTTTCAGGATTCTTTGATGAATAAAACGTTAAAAAAAGCATATATTTTTGTAATATACGTTACTATACAAAAGTTTGGGGTAACTTTTTTTCTTTTCTTTGTTTTTGTGAAAGAAATTATGAATACCTACCTTTATTCAGCGAGGATGTGGTAAATTGATAAAAAAATGATAGTAAAGATTTATAGCATTAGAAAAGATTTCTATTTGGAATAAATGCTGTCCTTTTGAACTTTCTATTCATCAAAGAATCCAGAAAAATAAAATGCATCACAGTGTCCACAAAAATATGAATTGTTTTCAACACTGATAATAATCATAAATGTTTCTTGAGCATCAAATCATCATATTAGAGTGATTTCTGAAGGATCATGTGACACTGAAGACTGGAGTAATGATGCTGAAAATTCAGCTTTGATCACAGGAATAAATTACACTTAATATTTAATAATATTAATATAATATGCTATAATATTTCACAATATATTTTGTTCAAAGAAATTCTAGCTTAATGAGTAGAAGACATTAAAAATAGTAATGTTTCCAAACTTTTGACCGGTAATATATATATTGTGTGTGTAATTATTATGACCCCTCAATATCTCACTATTAATCTCAGTCTCGCTCCTCCTGTCAGGGCGTGTGAATGGACGCTTCACTGACGGCAGTGTCTTGCTGAACCGAGTTTAACCGGCACCGGGAGCCTCGGTAACTCCGAGGCCGACAACCAGCGCATGATGTCCATCACAAACACGCCCACCAGTAACGACGCGTGTCTGAGCATCGTCCACAGTCTGATGTGCCACCGGCAGGGCGGCGAGAGCGAGACCTTCGCCAAACGGGCCATCGAGAGTCTGGTGAAGAAACTGAAGGAGAAGAAAGACGAGCTGGACTCTCTCATCACTGCCATCACCACTAACGGCGCTCATCCCAGCAAGTGTGTGACCATACAGAGAACGCTAGACGGCCGGCTGCAGGTACACACACATCTCACACACTACCAGTCAAAGGCTTTGGATCGGCAGGGTTTTAAAGTCTCTTCTGCTCACCAAGGCTGCATTTATTTGATTAAAAATTCAATAAAAAATAAATAAAAAAACAGTAATATTGTGAAATATTATTATAATGTAAAACATCTGTTTTCTATGTGAATATTATAGTAAAGTGTATCAAAGCTGAATTTTCAGCATCATTACTCCAGTCTTCAGTGTCACATGATCCTTCAGAAATCACTCTAATATGATGATTTGATGCTCAAGAAACATTTATGATTATCAATGTTGAAAACAGTTTTATTTCAGGATTCTTTGATGAATAGAAAGTTCAAAAGAACAGCATTTATCTGAAATATAAAGCTTTTGTAACATTAAACACTACCGGTCAAAAGTTTGGGGTCAGTAAGAATTTTTATTTTATTTTTTGGGGGAAATAAATAAAATAAATCAATACTTTTATTCATCAAGGATGAATTAAATTGATCAAAATTTACAGTAAAGACATTTATAATGTTAAAAAAGATTATATTTCAGATAAATGCTGTTATTTTGAAGTTTCTGTTCATCAAAGAATCCTGGAATAAAAATGTTTTCAACATTGATAATCATAAATGTTTCTTGAGCATCAAATCTGCATATTAGAATGATTTCTGAAGGACCATGTGACACTGAAGACTGGAGTAATGATGCTGAAAATTCAGCTTTGATCACAGGAATAAATGACACTTTACTGTATATTCACATAGAAAACAGAATTTATTTATTTTTTAATCAAATAAACACAGCCTTGGTGAGCAGAAGAGACTTTTAAAAACATTACAAATCCTACCGATCCCAAACTTTTGACTGACAGTGCACATGCACATCTGTATATACTGGTGTTGTTAAACACATACTTCAGTCTGATTGGCTGTACTCTAGTCTTCTGTGTGTGTGTGTGTGTGTGTGTGTGTGTGTTCAGGTGGCTGGTCGTAAAGGATTCCCACATGTCATCTACGCACGGTTATGGCGATGGCCTGACCTTCATAAGAACGAGCTGAAACACGTCAAGTACTGCCAGTTTGCCTTTGACCTCAAATGTGACAGCGTGTGTGTGAACCCCTACCATTACGAGAGAGTCGTGTCTCCGGGAATCGGTCAGTGGATATGTTTATCTTTTGTTTCAATCGGACTGAGTTAATTCCAGTTAATGAATCTGAATGTAGTGTTTACATGAACGCTAAACATGTGATCGGGTTGATGTGCACGTCTATATCACAAGCTTAAAAACGTATTTTTTGACATGCACACACTGCACGAATATACAGAGTTTCGCGCTGTTTGTGCATAATAGCCATTCCCATACATTGGTTATTTATTTGTTTTAAACTGCAGACTTAATATTCATCCATTTCTGGTCATGATTTGGAGATAATGAGTGTATGAGCCGGTGTGCCGCTGCTTATGTTCATCACGCAGTAAAAATGCCCAAAACCAGTCGTGTGTGGATGAGGGTCTGAAGCAGCACTGGTGGGCCGTCGTCCTGCTCCACTTCACACACGCAGAAGAGGAGGATTATAGGAGGACGAGACACTCGTTTATACCACACTTTATTCAACGGGAGAACAGCTCGCTCAGCGCGTCACACATCATTACGCTATTTCTACATCATTACACTATTTCTACATCATTACGCTATTTCTACGTCATTACGCTATTTCTACATCATTACACTATTTCTACATCATTACGCTATTTCTACGTCATTACGCTATTTCTACGTCATTGCACATGCGCAGTCCTTTCAGTTTCGGTTTTCAATCCGATCAGGTGTTTACATGTTCTCTCGATCGCTTTAGAAAAGGAATAAAGCCCTTTCAATCCGATGGAAGTTTCATTGAGATCGAGTTCAATCGAATCGATTAAGGCGTTTACATGAAGGATTTTCAGTCCGATTGAGCCGTCAGTCCCTTTACTAACGGGTTATTTGGTTGCATGTAAACGTAGCCACTGTGATGTTTGTTTTAATAGCGTTAAGCTCATTCATCATGTCCTCAATGTATAATTAATCTATCCTGTATTTTCTTCTAATCTAGATTTATCTGGACTCACACTGTCAGGCTCTGGTGAGTGATATATTCTCTTGGAAAAGACGGTTTTGCCGTGTTTTGAATAGATTTAAATTAAAGTCAACATGAAATCTTTTTTTTTTTTTTTTACATTCCTTGTAGGGCTGACCAACATTTTTAAAGTCCCCCTTGTGGTGAAAATCCAGCTTTTAATGTTGTTTATGTGTCTATGTGGTGTTTTTAATGTGCTTTAAGACAAAGCATGTGTAAGTTCATAAGTCGACACCATTGCTGAGTATTTCCTCCTTAAAACTGCAGTGAACCAAAGACAGTCTCAGAAACACACTTTGAAATCGCTGGTGTTTCTGACGTCACAAACTACCTTGTAACCAATCAGATCAACGTGTGATCGTCAACCAGTGGATCTCTGAGCTGAGTGAGTGAGTGGAGGCGGGGCTCATTTGCATATTCATAGAACCGCGCATACTAAATGAGGCGAGGGTGTCGAGTTGCATTCAAGATATTTTAAGGCTTGAAAGGGTAAAATATTTAAATATGTAATTTTGGTGATCAAAGATGAGTTTTGAGAGATAAATGATTGACTACAGGGCGACTTTAACGCACAATATGAGTATTTATTTAACAATAATATTTCAGAGTTAAATTTCACAATTTAAAATGCCAATTTTGACAACAAAATATGTGGGGCGGGGCTGTAGATTGTGTCCGTGTGGAATTGATTGGATGGTTGTGGTTTGCTATTGGCTGATCTCATGTGAGTGACAGGTTGCCCCGCCCCTCGTCATCCTAGAAGAGAAGAGATGCTGCAAGAGGAAGTTATTCTGATTCAAGATTAAAACAATAATGATGTGCACCGACAAATCATTTACAATAAAAACTATATTACAATAAACACTATATATAACACATAAAATAAAAAGTGCCAACTTTGATTTCATGGTGACTTTAATGACACAGACAGCAGCAGGTTTATTAGGCTACTGTCACTTTAAGACTGAATGCACTGATCTGATATACCGATACACGTGATTGTTTACCATTCAAAAGTCTGCTTAAAATCACATTACGGAAGGAAAATGTGTTTCATATGCATTTTCATACACTTGATGACATGGAATGTGCATCTCTATATGATGTCTTTCAGGTCCATCAGGCCTGATGGTGAAGGATGAATATGATTACGAGTCGCAGCAGTCTCTGCCCAGCACTGAGGGACACATGCAGACGATCCAACACCCGCCCTCGAGACCGGTGGCCCCGGAGCCCTTCAACACGCCGGCCATGCTCCCGCCAGCAGAGGGCAGCAGCTCCGCCTCCAGCTCCGCCTTCTCCAACATCGCGGTCGGATCCGCAAGTACGACACACACACAGTTCCTCACTATATCACTTAATCGCATAGGCCATGCTGAAAAGCTTTCTCGTTTGTGTAGGCGTCATATTTAGGGATGCACGGTATATCGGTATCAGCCGATATATGTTCATTTTCAACGTTATCGGCCCGATAAGAAATTTGGCCGATATATTAAAGCCGATAAATATGTATTATTTCCTTCAGATGTTCAACATGATGATTCTGAATTGCTTGAAATATGATTGAAGCACTTAAAAAAAGGAAACCACAGTTCAGTGCAACATGTGCAGCGCAAGTCTGTCATATCGGCTACAGAAGATTATATTGAGAACTTAGTAATTGTGTGTTTGGGACGTGGCTTTTAATGATAATGACTTTTGTTTTTGTAATCAGGCTCTCAAAATTATATGAAACTTTTAGATTTAGATTTACAACCAATATATCGGTTATCGGCTTTCAGATGTAAAGAATTATCGGTTATCGGTATCGGCCAAATTGTTCATATCGGTGCATCCCTAGTCATGTTCTTCATCGGTGTCTAATAGGGCTGGGCGAGATTCAGTGTGATCACATGTTCAGCACTGGCTGGCACATTACTCACGCATGAGAATGACAAACAAACATGGACTAATGCACAAATACCAAGTGGGATGTGTTGAGCAACTTCCTGCATATGTCAGTGTAAACATTTACATTTCTGCATTCGGCAGATTTTTATTGCATTGAAGGTGTTCGACTTTATTATTAGTGATGCACCGAAATTAATTTTTTACAGAGTTTTCATTTAACCAATTAACCAAAACCGAAAACAGTTTATTTAATGATCAATGAATCAGATTTATTTAATAATAAACACTAACATAAAAAATAAACTTTATATAAAAGTTTAAATTGCACATAAGACAATTTATTTTTAATTCAACTTTATAATAGGAATATTTGTTGTAATATTCAAACGGTGGCTGTAAATAAAACTGGTTTTCATGACAGAAGATAATATAATGAATATGTAATATAGTGCATATATTTATCAAAATGCTTCTCGCTAGAGTTATTTCTCTAGCTGACTGTCGAGTTTATGGTCATTGAGTGAGACGTGATCGATTTCAGGAAGTTGTTCTGAATCTTTGCTGCTGTAACTAGTAGTAAAGAGGAAGAGTTGACCGGTTCATCTGTCTCACACACACACACACACACACACACACACACACACACATATTAACTGACTGAACAAGAAACCATTTCTTGTTTCTGTTTGAATTAAGATTATTTTTCTTTCCCCATTGGCAGATAATTTAGCTTTTTTTTAAGCAAAATCTCACTTAATTTTCATTTATTACCCCAGAAACCAAGACATAATATCTTATGGTGTTTTACTACTTTAGTAAATGCATCTTGATTTAAGAATTTGTAGATATTTGGACTGGACACAAGACATAAATACTAAGAAAAGCATTTTTTACAGTGTATTGTTAAATTATTGTATACAACTAATTTAAATATTATTGTTATTATGATTATTTTAAATGTATTACTCCAGAGTTTGCCATTTAATATATATCTTAAAGCCTTAAGTCCCTCTGTAGTCAATCACTTTATCCCTTAAAACTCATCTTTGATCACTAAAATTACATATTTAAACGTTTTTTCCTTAAAAAAACAAAACAAAACGTAATGCCTTAAAATATCTTGAATGTAACTCGACACCCTCGCCTCATTTAGTATACGCGGTTCTATGAATATGCAAATGAGCCCCGCCTCCACTCACTCACTCAGCTCAGAGATCCACTGGTTGGCGATCACACGTTGATCTGATTGGTTACAAGGTAGTTTGTGAACTTTGTTCGTGCAAACTGAAGTTTCGGTGCATCACTATATATGATGAGTTAAAACACTGCCATAGTTATTAAAGCAGCTGTGCTGTGATGCACGCTTGCAGTCCTGCCGCCCAGTCCCAGTGTTTAATGGTGTGTGTGTGTGTGTTGATGTGTGCATGCCGCCTCTCTCCCCAGCTCAGCCCGGTAGTGTTCTGACAGCAAGCCATAGCAGTGAGAGTCTGCTGATTGCATCAGGGACAGGGCAGGGCTCTCAGCAGAACGGCTTCCCTCCAGGCCAGACCTCCACGTACCATCACAGTAAGCCATCAGTGAACCTCCACCCACTGGCTATAGGGTTGCAACGGTATGAAAAATATCACCGTATACGACATTAAAGTCCTTTTCACAAGATGTAAAATAAGTCTCTGACGTCCCCAGAGT
>NC_140229.1:1144892-1284892 GCF_951802725.1 Rutilus rutilus
GATAAATACTATTGTTTTGAACTTTCTATTCATCAAAGAATCCTGAAAAAGAAAAATGAACAACTGTTTTCAACACTGATAATAATCATAAATGTCTCTTGAGCATCAGATCATCATATTAGAGTGATTTCTGAAGGATCATGTGACACTGAAGACTGGAGTAATGATGCTGAAAATTCAGCTTTGATCACAGGAATAAATTACACTTTACTGTATATTCACATAGAAAACAGCTGATTTACATTATAATAATATTTAAGTTTTTACTGTATTTTTGATCTAATAAATGCAGCAGAAGAGACTTTAAAAAACATTAATAATGTAAAAAACTATTGTGTATATAATGGTTTAAAGGCTGAAATGTGAGTTGATTTATTTATTTAAATGTGTATTATTTGAACTGTAAAGTTGTTTTTACGGTTCAGGATGTCATCGTAAACATTGACCTACATCCCCTCCCCAAAACGGTGTTCATTTTATTAGTGCAGGTCTTAAAAAGCCTTAAATTTGATTTCAAAACCGAAAGCTTTTCAGCATCTCCTGCTTCCAGCACATTCAGGCATGAGTGAAGTCTGCTTGATGACAGCAGGTCCGGTGTCTCTTCTTCTGTCCACAGACGCCACTTCCACCTGGGCGAGGAACAATAACTTCACTCCCAGCGTTCCTCACCATCAGAACGGGCATCTTCAGCATCACCCGCCCATGGCACATCCGGCACACTACTGTGAGCACCTCACGACCAGCACAGCACGAGACCAAGCAGACTCAGGCCGAGCACACACTCAGACCAAAACTTATTCAGACGCCTTCAACATTTCTCACATTATCAGTTTATTCGCTATAGTTTAGAAAATGGTAATAAAATATGAGCAGAACTCAGTGGATATTTGACTGGTTTTGTCCGTCCTTCTGTTAGACTGTCTCACACATGAATTATGTTGAATATCTGTCAGCTGTTAAATTTAACTACACAATTAGATAATACCAGTTTAGCTCAACCAATCACCAAGCAATGCTTCATTTTGTTCAGTCTGTGTGTAAAAAGAGCATTAGCAATTAAAGACAAAACACTTCAGCAAAACATGATCAGCTCAAAGTGTCAGAATCATTTTTGCTCCCAAATATTTATATATTTTATTGGTAGTCACTGAATAAAGAATTATGTCACAGTTTACTTTATTTTACTCTCCTCACTTACATAAATGAACTATAGTGTCCTGCACACACTAGTAAAAAAAATATAAAACATATCTGGTGTCTGAATGATTTTTGGTTTGACTGTATGTGCACTTTCTCATAATCTTTATTTTCTCCTCAGGGCCCGTTCACAACGAAATCGGATTTCAGCCCCCGATATCCAACCATCCTGGTAAGAGTTTCACTCCTATGATCGTATTCCAGTCATAATCATCACCGGATGTCTCATGATCTTCTCGTCTGGAGCAGCTCCTGAATACTGGTGCTCCATTGCTTATTTCGAGATGGATGTTCAAGTGGGCGAGACCTTTAAAGTTCCCTCCTCCTGCCCGATCGTGACGGTCGACGGATACGTGGATCCCTCAGGAGGAGATCGCTTCTGTCTCGGGCAGCTCAGCAACGTCCACAGAACAGAGGCCATCGAGAGGGCGAGGTAGCGCAGGGATCGTGATTTATTGTAGATGTTTGATTACAGTAGGGGTGCAACAATATCGTGTCACAATATATAGCAATGCAACAAAATGTATCATGGCTATTGACTATATGTATTTTATACGTTTTCTGAGTTTTAGTGTCAGTACTGCATTAAACTACTATATATAATATTGAATATAATGTCGCAATAGTATGGTATTGTGAGTTCGGTATCGTGATATGTGTCGAATCGTGACGTGAGGGTCTCGTTACACCCGTATTGATTACTGTTCGAGCTGATCTGATGCCTGTTTCCAGACTGCACATCGGGAAAGGCGTTCAGCTGGAGTGTAAAGGTGAAGGAGATGTTTGGGTTCGCTGTCTCAGCGATCACGCCGTGTTCGTCCAGAGCTACTACTTGGACCGTGAGGCCGGCCGCGCTCCTGGGGATGCTGTGCACAAGATTTACCCCAGCGCATACATCAAGGTGAGAGGAACGCCTGGTTTAAGCCTTGAAAGATGCGTTTAGGTAGTGAAAGTTTAGTTTTGCATCTCAGGAATAAATTGCATTTTAAATAGTCAAACCAAAAATCATTCAGACACTGGATATCTTTCACTAGTGTGTGTAGGACACTATAGTTTATATATGTAAGTGAGGAGAGCAAAATAAAGTCAAATGTGACACATTATACCCAAATATTCCTCATACAGTGACTACCAGTAACATTTATCAAAATTTGGGACCAAATATTATTCAGACACTTTGAGCTGATCATGTTTTGCTGAAGTGTGTTTTCTTTAATTGCTAATGCTCTTTTTACACACAGACTGAACACAATGAAGCATTGCTTGGTGATTGGTTGAGCTAAACTGGTATTATCTAATTGTGTAGTTAAATTTAACAGCTGACAGATATTCAACATAATTCATGTGTGAGACAGTCTAACAGAAGGACGGACAAAACCAGTCAAATATCAACTGAGTTCTGCTCATATTTTATTATCATTTTCTAAACTATAGCGAATAAACTGTGATGATGTGAGAAATGTTGAAGGTGCCTCTAAGTTTTGGTTTGACTGTGTTCAAATATTTAAATTGTAATAATATTTCACTATTTTTACTGTATTTTTAAACAAACAAACTCAGCATTGGTGAGCAGGACAGACTTCTTTCAAAAACAAAGACGACTTTTAAAAAAAGTCAATGCATTGTGTGTGTAAATATGCAACACTGTTGATAGATTTTGGATGCACAGTGTTGCACTGATACTGATCTCAGAGGTCTGCAGTATGTTGATCCGTCACTAGACGAGCGCTCGCACAGCACTGATGCGATCTACAGGTGTTCTCGGTCTCCTACAGGTGTTTGACTTGTGTCACCATGTGTTCTCGGTCTCCTACAGGTGTTTGACTTGTGTCCTACAGGTGTTCTCGGTCTCCTACAGGTGTTTGACTTGTGTCCTACAGGTGTTCTCGGTCTCCTACAGGTGTTTGACTTGTGTCCTACAGGTGTTTGACTTGTGTCCTACAGGTGTTCTCGGTCTCCTACAGGTGTTTGACTTGTGTCACCATGTGTTCTCGGTCTCCTACAGGTGTTTGACTTGTGTCCTACAGGTGTTCTCGGTCTCCTACAGGTGTTTGACTTGTGTCACCATGTGTTCTCGGTCTCCTACAGGTGTTTGACTTGTGTCCTACAGGTGTTCTCGGTCTCCTACAGGTGTTTGACTTGTGTCCTACAGGTGTTCTCGGTCTCCTACAGGTGTTTGACTTGTGTCACCATGTGTTCTCGGTCTCCTACAGGTGTTTGACTTGTGTCCTACAGGTGTTCTCGGTCTCCTACAGGTGTTTGACTTGTGTCCTACAGGTGTTCTCGGTCTCCTACAGGTGTTTGACTTGTGTCCTACAGGTGTTCTCGGTCTCCTACAGGTGTTTGACTTGTGTCACCATGTGTTCTCGGTCTCCTACAGGTGTTTGACTTGTGTCACCATGTGTTCTCGGTCTCCTACAGGTGTTTGACTTGTGTCACCATGTGTTCTCGGTCTCCTACAGGTGTTTGACTTGTGTCACCATGTGTTCTCGGTCTCCTACAGGTGTTTGACTTGTGTCCTACAGGTGTTCTCGGTCTCCTACAGGTGTTTGACTTGTGTCCTACAGGTGTTCTCGGTCTCCTACAGGTGTTTGACTTGTGTCCTACAGGTGTTCTCGGTCTCCTACAGGTGTTTGACTTGTGTCCTACAGGTGTTCTCGGTCTCCTACAGGTGTTTGACTTGTGTCCTACAGGTGTTCTCGGTCTCCTACAGGTGTTTGACTTGTGTCCTACAGGTGTTCTCGGTCTCCTACAGGTGTTTGACTTGTGTCACCATGTGTTCTCGGTCTCCTACAGGTGTTTGACCTGCGCCAGTGCCACAGGCAGATGCAGCAGCAGGCGGCCACGGCTCAGGCAGCGGCGGCGGCTCAAGCGGCAGCAGTGGCCGGGAACATCCCCGGACCCGGATCAGTCGGAGGAATCGCTCCTGCTATTAGTGAGTCTTCCTACACGTCTACACTCCAGAGCTGCAGTTTCAGGTTCCCAAACCTGGAAATTCAATCATTTAGTCTCATCCCTACAGAACCCCTAATCTGAACAATGTTGCGAATGCAAAGTTTAGGGATGCACGATATATCGGTCATTATATCGGTATCAGCCGGTATATGTTCATTTTTAATGTTATCGTTATCGGCCCGATAAGAAAGTTCGAAGCTGATAAATAATGTATTATGTCCTTCAGCTGAGACTCTTCAGATGTTCAACATGATGATTATGAATGGCTTGAAATATGATTGATCACTTCAAAAAAGGAAACCACAGTTCAGTGCAGCGCAAGTCCGTCATATCGGCTACAGAACATCATATTTGTGTGTTTGGGACGTGGCTTTTAATAATGAGACTTGTTTTTGTGATCAGGCTCTCAAAAACTATATACAAATTTGGGTTTAGATTTATGGGCCAATATATCGGTTATCGGCTTTCAAGTATAAAGAATTATCGGTTATCTGCCAAAATTTTCATATCGGTGCATCCCTATCTACGACACTGTAAAATCATTATTGCTCATTGTCTTGCACAAACTTAGCTTAGTTTTAAGAACATTAACCCTGCAGATGAAAATCATTACAGTAATGTTGTTTTGACAGGTGTGTGAAGATCCACCTATAGGTTATATAGGTTATACAATAAGGTTCATTAGTTAATGTATTAACTAACATGAACTAACAATGAGAAATACATTTGTTACAGTATTCATTAACCGTTGTTAATGTTAGTTAATAAAAATCCAGCTGTTCATTGTTTGTTCATGTTAGTTCACAGTGCATTAACTAATGTTGTCTAATACAACCTTTGATTTTAATAATGTATTAGATGTTATAATTAATATTAACTAAGATTAATAAATGCTGTAGAAGTATTGTTCATTCTTAGTTCATGTTAACTAATGAACCTTATTGTAAAGTTGTTACCGTTTTATTGAATATTTGTGCCAAAATGGCTCTAATTGTAATCTTCTGGCTTGTCTCGGCGCCCCGTCAGGCTTGTCTGCGGCGGCTGGTATCGGTGTGGACGATCTCCGCCGGCTCTGCATCTTGCGCATGAGTTTCGTGAAAGGCTGGGGCCCGGATTACCCCCGCCAGAGCATTAAAGAGACGCCCTGCTGGATCGAGATCCACCTGCACCGGGCCCTCCAGCTGCTGGACGAGGTCCTGCACACCATGCCCATCGCAGACCCCACGCCGCTAGACTGAGACACGCCACAGGCCTTCAACCCATCGGGGTCAGAGGTCAACGCCACACGGATGCATATGCATCGATTTCATTGAAAGATTCATTTCGTTTTTGCTTTTTTTTTTCGTTTTCATTTCCCCTCTTCGGCCCCAGTAAGGCCGTGCAGAAAGTGTTCCAGTTACCAAGTTTATCATCTAAAAAAGTTTTGCATGAAAAAGACGTGAGAGGTGCATGCTGGGATTGGGCTCGGTCTTCAAAAGCCGTTTTAATGAATTTGTTTCCAGACATTCTCTAAATCCCAAAATGTCTGAAATGGGTCTAATTTCCAGAGTCTCACTGGTTGAACGTTTGACGAATCATGCAGAAGTTTCTTTCACACGCGGGTCGGATCGCGTGTACATTAAACATCGGTTTCCTTTAGAGTCGGCTCAACCGCTGTTAACCCTCATAGCAAGACGGCTCGTCTAAACTCATACATGCACCTGCTTTATTTGTGTTCTGAATGCTTTATTTTAATTCTTTTAGCCAAGTACATGTGCTAGCACTTTCTTTTTTTCTTTCCATTTTCTCTTTGCAGCTTGTGAATAAAAAATATATCCTGCACCTCTTTTACAAACATGAACACGTTTATGAATTGAACTCAGTACTAAGATGATTGTCCTTCATTGTTATTGGTTTAATGCAGCTGATTTAACGGTTAAAGGTCACAAGGGCTCCGTTTGACTCGTAATGATAATGCCTTTAACAGGAAACTGATGCATTAACAACTTTTATACCATTAATCTCTCTGATGCCTGAGAATATCAGTTATTCATATAGTAAATGACGGTCATGTTTTGATATGAGATGAACTGGACCCGTGTGTTTTGATGTGAAGCCACATGACATGAACATTATGGAAGATGATGTCAGTATTATTCAGAGCTTGTGTTCTTCTTTCTGAGCCCACAGACTTGCTCTGGAAACGCCATACAGTGACGGTTCAGCCTTGCATGCGTCGAGTGAGATCTGATGACCGATTCATACTTTTGTTGAGCCTGATTTCATTTCACTGTTTGAAAAGAAATAGGAAGGTTCAGAAATGGAAGATTCCTCAAATAGCTCGTACTTCTAGCAGTTTATCAAATACAGAATGCTATTAAATTGATTTTGAAGTCTTGTGTATTTCATGTTCCATTTATTCTTTTTCACAGACACACTTTTTTTCACGTTTCAGAGCAAAATCAGAGACGATAATCATTAAAACCACAATATGTAAAATGTAACAGTTCACATCTTCATCTCATTCTATTATATATGCATTTATGTGTAAAAATCTTTTTCATTGACTCAAATGTAATGACAATATCAGTTATATTTTAATTTAGTGGTTAATTTGTTGGATAATTTGTGGCTATTTAGTATAAATTGCATATTCTTGTATAAAATACTACTCGTGCGTCTCTGTCAGCAGTGTCGTGCATGCCTATATTAATATTAATGTAGTGGGCGTGGCCTGTCACTTTAACACGTCATGTTGTTGATTACAAGTGGCTGGTCTATAAGGACAAATTAACGTGCTTCCAGGTTAATTTTGGGTAACCTAAGTTAATTTTAGCTAACAAGCCTCATTAATTAGCCTCAGCTCTCCTGAGGTCAAAGTGTCTCGCGACTCTCGCCTCAGTGATTCGCGCCTTTTCTGTCAGACGCGCGACGAAGTAGTTCGACAGGATTTTCATTGTAGAAATCGTCTTAATCATTTAATCAGGTGAGTAAAACAAAGTCCTTTGCTATCTTATAACTTTATTATTAAGTTTGACACTCCTTATACATTGTAAAAATATTCAGATGTATATATAAACCCTATTGTCCCTGGTTTAAAAAAAAAAAAAAACTAGGCTACTCATTTGCGTTCGACTTTTAAGTAACGTTAGGCTATTTTAAACTTATTTTGTACGACCAATTTAGACATCCTTAAGTAATGCCAACAATTTACCATGTAAACTTGTCAATTATGTACACTTTATTAAAAATGAAGGTTCTAAAAGAGGGTTTTCACAATGACGCCACTTTGTAATAATGACTGATGAAACGATTAACAACAAGACTAGGAACATACTAAGAAAATATTTGCAAAAAAAAAACAAATTTGAGTTCAGATAGATAGAAGATTTAGATGGAAGAATCTTTATTTTTAAAGGGAATTCTGAGAAATGCTGTTGTTGAGCTCCAAAACACCTGTAGCCAATCAGCAGTAAGGGGCGTGTCCACTCATGAGGGGGAGGTGCCTGTGTTGCAGAGCGTGTTAGTAGGTTTGGGGGCGGAGCTATCAAGATAGGGGCGTTTTTGTGATTTCAAATATCAACATGTATAAAATGACAGTAATTACTCTTCCTCAAACTGAGCTCAAGTTAATAATCTTCATAACTGTAAGAATATCTTCTTAGTTTACCAGCACATGAACAAGTCTCCTTCATTCTTCCTGCTCTAAAACATAAAAATAATTTAAACTCTTCTAGGTAATCCCCATAAAAAAGCATGCTGGGAATTAGAAATCCCCTACTGTATCTATTTGTGCACAAGATTAGGCAGTGAATAAAAGTTCAGTGATTATTTTGCATTAGCTCGTTTTAAATCTGAGCAAAAATGAAAAAACATTTTTCTAAAGGTTAGTTTGCGCAAAATCCCTTTAAAGCCTCATACAGTCAAGTCCTCATACTGTTATACTAGTTTTCTTAAGAAATACTTCTTTTTTTTTTTTTGGTTTTAAATACAAGAAAACACTAATTCAGTCATTCTACGCAGGGCTCGAAATTAACTTTTTTACTTGGTAGCACTGGTGCTCCCAACTTCAAAAAGTTAGGAGCACCAGCAAAAATTTAGGAGCACCCACCAAAAATTAAGGAGCACCACAACTACAAATTATATATTAACAAATTTTATTTCATCCTGTGGCCAAGATTTGAAATTTGGTCTTCTGGCTCTATATCATCTCACCCCGATGATATTGGCACATGATTTGTCATTTGACATAAATTTAGTGAAGGCAAGCTCTTCTTTGGCGATGGTGTATGCGGTGTTATATTCATAGACAGTATGGTTATATTTGACGTATCATGCCGATTAAAAGCCTTAATAATTGAACCTGATTTGTTTGCCACACACCTGTCCCTGCATTTTTTGCTTGGCACTTGGCACTCTATTGCTATTAATATGCTGTATTAATCTTTGTTAATCTTAGTTAATAAAAATACAGCTGTTCATTGTTCATTAATGTTACTTCACAGTGCATTAACTATGTAAAAAAAAAAAAAAAAAATCAATAATGTATAGGCTATTAGTAGCCCAAATGTTGCAATTAACATTAACAATGGTTAACAAATTAACAAAGTGCAGTTTTTTTTAATAGTACAACTGTGTTAACTAGAATTTAATAAGTGGAACATTATTGTAAAGTGGTACCGATTTGTTATACACCGATTCAGACGTCTCGTGAGTGTGTTGGACAGATCAGTTCATTCCATTCATTAAAGTGAATCGGTTCAAATGAGTCATTAGTTCGCGAATCGGAGTGTCATTAGTGGAAGTGTAGCATACGGCAAGCGTTGTGTGATTATCCCGGTAGTTTATTTTTTAGCACAATTCACACTCCACGGTAATTTAGGAGAAAAAAAAATCTCCGAATGCTCCACGTGAAACTTCGGTCTTCCGCCCTTTTTCTATCGTGTCAAATGATTTTGATTAATATGCGCGAGGGAGAGAGAGCAAGACAGCGCTCGTGTTGTTTGAAGACGTGAGAGTGCGCGCGCGCGCGGCCGGGGCTTTCTCTCGTCAAGCGCAGCAGTCACTCACGCACCGATCAAAGGCTTTGGCGGCCGCCAAAAAAAATCAATGCAGGAAAAACCCCGGGATTGGTTATATAACGTTGGATAGAATGACGGTCCGGCCATCGCGTATCAGCGCACATAAGGTACACACTGTGAAGTAATTTGCAAACGTTTTTTAGAGAAATGAAAACAGGTCGCACCACAACCATTATTTGCACTCGCACAAATGCTCCCAAATATATTTTTAGGTCGCACAGACTAAATTTCAGGAGCATATGCGACCAAAATGGTCGCAATTTCGAGCCTTGATTCTACGTCAAAATTGAATATTTAATTCTCTAATTATTTGTGCAATTTACTAGTATTTCTTACATGTATGAATTTTCTTTCTAAAAAAAAAAGATTTTATAACCGGGAATGGAACATTAATGCTCTATTTAATAAAAAAAAAAAAAAAAAAAAATCGAATTCTTTCTAATTATTCTTCTCCGAACATTTCTCCTTTTGTCTTCCACAGAAGAACACGACATCATTGAGGTTCGTCGAAACACGAGGCGGGGTGAGTAAACTCTGTGACGAGTGAGCACAACAGGTCTTGTTTCAACAAGAAAAAGGTTTATTAATTGAAAGACAAGCCACAAATTTAAGAAAACAACACTAATAAGCTAGCCTGAGCTCAAGTCTGAAATATTCAGAAAAAACAAACTACATGTGTCTTGGATAATTCCTATATTTTCCTCATATTTGACACACTAAATGTTAATATATCATTTTATAAATATAAAAGTTCCCCAGTTTTTGTTATCCTTCATGTAAAATACACAATACAAATCACTCTACACTTATTAGTAAGCTTTTACCAATTTTCAGAGGATATAATTTACTAAGAGGTAAAACACACAAAAAAAGAAAAAAAAACATATGTACTGTATATGTAAGGTACATCAAATAAAACAATAGAGAGAAGGGGATGAAGGTGGATCACAATTTACACTTTCAAACATATCTGTCATTAAAAGTAAGGGACTGTAAATAAATATCCTTCCATTTTTATCTCAATATTTACATCTAGGACTTTGTTCTGAGTTTTCCCTCAGAGTACCACGATGCTTGTGCTTGCATTTGAACGCGCTACAGCAATGCCACGACTCACTACGTAAACAGTCAAATGGCACTTAAAAGCCCCCCAAAAATAAGACCACATTGAAACCAAGCGTGTCACTCTACGCACAAGAGAAAGAAAACTCGTGATGACGATGATAGTGCAGTGGAATCCCAATATAGTTCTGTTCATGTCATCAGGTTCGGGTGCCTTTAAACTGGGGTGTGCATATGTGTCTCAGGTGAGTGTGGCATGATGGGATACGAGCTCCGTTGGCTTGTACTGGTTCTGGAGGTCTTGGTGAAATCAAAGGCACTGAAGTCTCTAGTCAGTGAAGCTGCCTTCACGCTCCTCAGGGCTTGATATGTCGATATCAGAAAGAAGGGCAAGTTTCTTTTCCTAGAAAAGCTTGCATTGATATCCAGAGTAAGGTTGCAAGTAGGCGGAGCCAATTTAGTGTCAAAAAAAGAGAGAGAAAAGCACAGGCAAGACGTGGAAAGTATGAATCTTTAACTGCGTTTTGGCAAACTTTGAGTAGAAACAGGCATGTGGTTCTGAAATCAGCGCGTCGAACGGTTCTGTACTTCCGGCACGTCGTCCAGGAGAAACGGAGAAGCGAATTCGTGATATTTCTAGCAGCACGAGAAAAGGCATGCAAGACCAAAGAAAGCACTTCGAGTAGTGATCAACACATCTACCGAACTATCCAATAGTGACGAGCCGTCTGTAGTCCAGGCACAGAGACAGAGGGAGAAACAACGGAGAACGCAAATCAAGTACAAAAAAAACCCATAACAATCTGTAGAAAACCTGCTGGTTCTGGTTCTGGTTCAGAAGGTGCCGCTCACAGATTGCACACGTAAATATAAATCACGATTATCAGAACCTTGGAGTGTCAGACTGAATCCGGATGGGTTTCACTTTTAAAAGTTTATCCTCGTTACTTACAAACACGTGAAAATTAAGATTCATAACACATTTCCATAAAAAAAGATGCATAAAACGTACGTGAAATAGCGCGCGCACACAGTCAGTCGTTGAAAATAAAATCAAGTTTTAGTGAAGAAAATAACGCTTTTTTCCAACTACAAAAATGTTCCAGTGTTTTCCATAATAGTGGAGCAGTGCTGGCGACGGGGTCGAGTACAAGACGACTTCCTCCGCGATCACAGCAGGTTAACATCCTCATTCACAGTAATCAAACAGCAAACAGAACTAAACAAACACTAGATCTAGTACCAAATGAAACTCCACCCATCTATACATGCAGATTAAAACATAAACTAATAAAATCATAGTTCTCCCCAGCTAACGTTCCCAGAACAGAAGTTATGAACAAACGTTCTTCCAGCAACGTTAATAAAACGTTTATTCAGTGTTATTCTGCTCTGTAATAATATTACCACAAAAACATTTATGCATTGTTCTTGCAAGGTTTTTTTCTTAAACGTTTCAGTTGGACGTTCGTCTAACGTTTTTTTTTTTTTTTATGTTACAGAACGTTCAGAGAACATTCAAAAGTAACGTTACCACAACGTTTGTATAACCAAGAAAAAAAAACGTTTTTTTTTTTTTTTTTTTTTTCAAAGAACAACGTTTTCATAACTTAATATGAACATTAAGCGAAATGTTCTTGGAACATATTTTCGTTAGCTGGGACGTTTATGAAACAAAAGCAGTTTTGTAAAAAAATCATCCTGGCGTAAATCATCACAATTTTTACGTAAATGTTTTTAAAAACAATTCATACTGAATGAGACCCAGTGTATAAACTCTTCATCATCATCATCATCATCATCATATACTTCTATACCAATATAGATATTTATCAACTTTTGGTCCACGATACAGTGACTTTTTGTGATTTTTGGAGGGCAACCGATGTGAAATTAAAATGACGGGTCGGCAAAGAAGAAACACATTTTGTGTTTTTTTTTTGTGAGGTAGGGCGACAAGATACACACGTAACACACACACCTCGGCCAAATTCACGCTTTCACACACACACACACACGGGCCTTGACGTCGGATAGGGAGCGATAATCGAGCGACAGATCCTGAACGTGATCAAGAGTCGGATCACTAAGTCCAGTGGCAGATGTCTACGCTAGACTATATGAATATTCTCTGGTTGTCAGTGCAAACCTTCACCAGTTCAGACGAAATGAAAAGCTGTTGTTTTGGGTTAAGGCACTAAGATGAACCCGAGGTACATAAAATCCCTGACATTCGCTCTGCAACGAGAGGCAACGAAGGACAGCCGGTTGTCTCTCACTCTTGTGTTTTTTGGTCCAATCGGTACAAAAAAACCCCCAGACCCACGACACGGTTCGCACATGCAGCATATTATGTACAACGACAAACGCTCCTCTTCAAGCTACCCAGCGACTACATCTACGAACAGAAGGCAATTGGAAACACTCAGACTGCAAAGTAAAGACGGTGAAAAGGCAAGCTCATTACGTGTCTAAGCCTGCTTGGGTTATAGCAGCACAGTTATACAGCGAGACCTTCCCTAATCACACAGCACACAGTTCAACAGCACACGTTTGGCCAATTACACGTTCTAAACAAAAGACTGTAAACAATGACCAGTACAGTAATAGAGAAGTGATAAATATAGTGACTAGTAGTAGTAGGCAAATGGTATTTTCCAGAATTAACCTTTCCCTGGCTTGGATTTGAGTTTTCTATGAACTTCAGGGCTTTAAACGTTACAATCAGCATCTCGTCAAATCCTTATATTGATTTAGTAGTTTATGGGACCTTTGTGTCGTGTTTCTCCATGATGTCTCGCAGACAGATGTAGAGATGGAGACAGAGCGACACGCGTCATAATCTGAAAACCACGTGCCCACACCCGTCTCCGTTGACTCTGTGTTGTGTGAGGCTGCCTACTTGTCATTTCTGACTTATAACAAAAAACAAAACCGCGTCTGAAAGCTGCTATGTGACGAGGTGTACAGCAAACACGCTTAAAAAACCCCAGAAATACGTTTTTATAAGCTGTCGACCCCCAAAAAAGAGCGTTTAAAGACACAAAAGTGGATATAGGCTGGACCGAATGGGTAGATTGTGGGATCCTGACACTCAGAATGCACTGAAAATACGACAAATATTCAATTCACATTTATTTGTATAGCGCTTTTCACAATACACGTGCACTTTCTGTAAAGCTGCTTTGAAATGATGAGTCCACATTACAATTTAGAGTGATTTGTTATCAGAGGAAACTGTCTAACTTATGTATTACAGAAATGTACATGTACAAATCTCAGTTAGCTAAAAATGTATTAATTTAAACAATGTAATAATTAAAGAGATATAATGAGCTCATTGAAGTAATATGTCAGTCTTATATATTATATTTCTGTAAGCTAAGCTATCCTGTCGCCGATTACGTTAGTTCTCAGAGTAATATATCACGTTGCTCTGTCTCAATTGGCCTGTATCCACTTTTGTGTCTTTAAACGCTTGTTTTTTGGGGTCGACAGCTTATAAAAGCTTATTTCTGGGTTTTTTGGCTTGTTTGCTGTACACCTCGTCACACTGCAGCTTTCAGACGCTGTTTTGTTTTTTGTTATAAGTCAGAAATGACAAGGATGCAGTTTCACACGATACAGAGTCCATGGAGACGGTTGGATCGCCCCCCCCCCCCCGGTGTGGGCGTGGCCTAAATGCTCTCAATCTCTATGGGACTGATAGAGATGGATGGGATGAGAGGGAAACGGATAGGCTTTCACACTGAGGCGTATGTGTTTCCCACGTGGCGGATGGTGCTGGTCCCGGTGGAGCTGAGCATGTGTTCGGTCGGGGGTAAAGCGCTGAGCATGCTGGGATTGACGACTCCCACCACAGCACTGGTGCCGTCCTCCATGGCTCCGACCTGAAGCACCTGAATCACCTCAGTCTCCGCTTTCTCCCGCTTCGCTAGAGGCTCGTCCGACTCCTCGATGTCCTCGTCCAGATCGCTGTCCATCTCGCTCACGTCATCTGTCGGACATCACAATGTTGCTTTCAGTTAAAAGGCACGACATTTTCAATTAAGAGGCACACAATCATTTACAAGAACCCTTTCATTCAGTGTTTCAGGGCTCGAAATGAAGCCTTTTCATGTGCTTGTCCAGGTGCTTTTTTGTGTGCATGTTGTAAATCTAATTTATTCTGAAGAAATGTTCTCATCAGCTTTGACGTATTTAAATCTGAATATTTATGTTTACCTTTATAAAGGGCTTTTTTTTATTATTAAATATGCTTCATCTTTCATTTTTAAATTGATCAATAAATTAAATTAGAATAATAAGACACTGAAGGGCTAAAACACTTTAATATTTACACAAAAAAATTACGACTGAATGAAATAATGTTCTGAGGTTGTTTTAAATATTTTTTTTTGGATATACAAATAAGGAATGTTGGAAAGAATCTTACTTTTGAACGCGAAACTAAACCACCAGTAGGTGGCGGCAGGTGACCGTCTTAATGAGCGAGTCGTTGAGTCATTAATTCAAACGATTTGTTCAAACGACTGATTCGTTCAGGAATGAGGCAGTTGTTTATGAATCTGTAATTGAATCTTTGATTCGTTCAAAAAGCTGAATCATTCAGAGGCGTTATGGTTCTGCCGTGATCTTTGTTTGGAACTATTTTCGCTGCTAAAATAGAACAAAAACAATCAATATTGTGTCTAAAATGTAAGTGACTTAATATTAACTAGTTTATTGAACTGTCGTATGAAATCAGTGTCACATTTTCAATCGTGCTGGTATTCAGCACTCTTGGTCGTGTGATGTTGCTTACCTGTATCATGTTTTATAAATATAAAAACACATTTTGAATGTTTACCACAGCGTTAACTGAGTTTCTATGGGCCTACGCTACAATACGTTTAGAGCGCCCGCTACTGGATGAGATGGCAAACTATAAAATAAAAAGCAAACGGTCTAATCATAGACTGTAAAATATGCGCTACACATGGCACTTTAAAAACCAGATAGTTTATTTGTAGTTCGATTAAGGATATTTCACGTCATGTTCGAATGCATATTCGAATATCGAATAAAAAGTGACAGCCCAAATCTTGACCGTCAAATCCTAGACAACTTCCTTCCCAGCACTTCCTTCTGAGAAAGAACTACTTCTCTGCTTTCACTATTCCTTAATCCCTCTCTGTTCTAGCTTGCAGGATTTTTGAAACTTTGTATTACTAGCACTTCTCTTTATGATGAATCGCTTCTATTCTTCAGTCGCTTTGGATAAAAGCATTCATATAGCAGAGACTGTCTTATGATGGAGGAACACAAACAGAACAGTGTTTTTACAGTAATGGGTCATCCAGCATCCAGCAGTAGTCTCCTACTGGTCTAAAGTGCCTGGGCTTATTAGCCTGGATTGTAATTGCGTAACACTGAAATGAGTCTCAGCTTGCAGTCCGAGCTTTGGCTAGCTTACCTTTGTCGATGTTGGCAGGTGACATTGTGTTCAGGTCCTGAAACTGCAGTGGCACAAAGAAATGGCGATTAGAGAGAAAGACTGACGTGACAGCACTTCACTGCTCATGCTGAGCTAAACACACGTTACCTCTCCCATCACCCCGATGGGCGTCTCTCCCGTGGCCTGGGCCACTCGGTGCTCCACTAGGTAGAACATGTACTCGTCGTACAGCAGTCGGATCAAGTGGAAAGAGCCGAAACTTGCAGCGCTGCGAAGGGTCAGATCTCTGATGACCATAGAGCTGTAAGAGTCCGATAAAACGGGCAAGTTAAAAGTTCTGTTGGCACTTTGCTCTAAAGGCTCACGAACTGGTGTCATATAAACCAAAATCAGGCGAAAATTAAGTTTGTTTGGAGTTCTTTCAGCTCTGGCTAGTTAACACCTTCACTTGGTCTGTGGTATAACAAGTGGGTGTGGCTCTGAGGCTCCGCCTACTTTTACTTATTCTGAATGTTCTGATCCAGTCTGACTTCTGACCTGTAATGCTGCCTGAATCATAATCATACACTGTTCGCTCGTTGGCCAGAGGAGAACTGAGCGACTGAGCCTGGGTTCTCCCAAGGTTTTCCTCTCCATTCTGTCACTGATTGGGAACAGTTCATATTATTTTGATCAAAAGATCAAAGACTTTTTCTATGTACACAAAAGGCCATTTCTCTCAAATATTGTTCACAAATCGGTGTAAATCTGTGTTAGTGAGCACTTCTCCTTTGCCGAGATAATCCATCCACCTCACAGGTGTGGCGTATCAAGATGCTGATTAGACAGCATGATTATTGCACAGGTGTGCCTTAGGCTGGCCACAATAAATGGCCACTCTATTCTGACTTGTCCAATTTTCAGCATCAATTTTCTGTCCATTCATTGTATGCTTTTGAAATATAGATTTGGGTTTTAATGTACCAAAAAAAAGTTTAATATACAGGTTTGTGGCTCTTCATTTCTTTTTATTAATTAACCACTTGTAAACTTATGTTCACTGTTCTTTTTTATAAATATAGGATTTGCATTAAATCTATATTCATTGAGTCGAATCGAAAATCGAATTTAGAATCTAAATCGAACTGGAACATCTGAATCGATACCCAGCCCTAGTATGGATTCAACACACACAATTAAAGCAAGCATTGAAACGGTCTTGCCTGTAGAAGGACCACTTGAGCAGGAACTGGCGAGCCGCTTTGGGGAGGGAGGGTTTATCCTCGAACGGCTTGAGGACTTCGGTGACCACGTTATCCAGCCAGGCAGCCCATTGTTCCAGTGAGCTCTGCTGCTGAAGGGTGGCCTTGAAGTCCTGCTCGAGGCGCTGAACTACACCCTCCTCACACTGGCACACCCACGAGGCCTGCTCCTGTACCACACCAGCACAGGCACAACATCACAACACTGGATCTGCTTAATGACTACTTTTACATGCAGATTATTGACTGAAGTGAAAGCACTTCAAAAGATGAAAGTATGAAAGTTTAGATTTACTGTAAATCAAATGCACTGCACTAAAAAAAATACAAAATAATTTTTACTATAAAATCAAAGCCATATATTTAACCAAGTTGTGCTCCAAATTTGAAATTATCACAAAAATTAAAGTTCCTTTGACATTTTGTTTAGGCGCAGTACCACAAATAGCCACCGGGTGTAACCAACATTCCATTTAAATTTTTTTTTATTATTTTTTTTAATGCATTTTCCTGTAACAAATTAATAAATTTCTGTCCAAATATCCCTTCTATTACGAAATATGGAACCTCGAGACTCGGATCTTTCCAACAACGTGTTTTGTCAAGATTTAAAAAAAGATTTTTGATAAAGTAGTGAAAATAAATGTTGTAATATGAAACCTGATGACGCCCACTAGGGGAGGAGCCAATGGCTCATTTTTGGTTTGATAGATCTCTATATGGACGGATGCCATGGATCATGTGACGTACCTGCACGTTGGCGAAGTCCACACGGTTGAGGTCGCTGAGCATCTGGTTGATCTGTGAGGTGTTTTGCAGGACGGCACGCGCGGCCTGGGCCAGGTGGTTCAGAGACGTGTATCTGCGCAGGGTCTGAGCGAAGGCACTAACAGCAGAAACCTGCGCAAGACAAGACTCACTCTTAGGGGTTTCCACGGTAGACAAAGGCGTTCATTACCAACTGCTTTAGTTTGCAGTAATGCAGTAAAAACGCTGGTAATTGTCTATAGAGTGTATGCATGTGACGTCACCGTCGGCCGGAGTGACTGCGTTTACACACACTGAGTGGCAGAAACACTGAGTGCATAATTACATGTTTTTAAATAAACACTGACAAAAAACTACACCAGTTTTAGTGCTGGACGATATGATGATATATATATATAACACTGATATACAGGGTACCCCCAGGATCCTCCAACTTAAATTCAAGGCTTTTTAAGACCTTTTTAATACCATTTCAAATGAAATTCAATGCCAACTTCGTACCAATTCCGACAGAAGTATGAGGGGAAAATGTCAAATCTGTATACATTTTAAACCCTAAAAAATAATTATGTACAAGTAGGCTACTTGAATTAAATAAAACATTTTATTTAAATTATCAGTCATATTTAATACATACGCATCAGCGTTGTAGCGTGCACGTGTGTAGGCCAATGTTAATTTTGGCAGCCATTTTTGATTTAGTCTTACTCTTCATCTTCAGACGAAAATGCTTATTGGTCTTAGTCACATTTGAGTCATTCTGCCTTTCATAGTTTTAGTTGACGAAATGTGTTTGCATTTGTTGTCAACTTTTAGTCATTACTTTTAGTCAAACTGCAGTTACTTTAATTTTGGTAACTATTTTATATGTAGTCTTTAGACAGAAAATGTCATATTCTCTCTAGGCCAATTCGATTAAGCTTATGAGAAATTAAAATTAAGCTAACAGGCTGTATTGACATTGCACTCTTTAGCAGTAGCACTTGTGCAATTCTACATATCCCTTTTCCTTAGTTCTCCATTTTTTAGAGTGCCGTACTCTTCCACGACTGCAGTCACATCTTTTCATTAAGGGACAATATTTGCCCCATTTAATCGATTTTTCCATTTCATTTTTCACCTTTATAATACTTTTAAAAATAAATAATGCTTTAAATAAAACAATGTTCAATAAATATTCAATGTTAAAAAACGTTTAATATTAATAAAAATATATTAAAATCGCCAGTAGGTGGCGGTAACTCATTGTCTTTGTCAAAGCCACAGATTTTGTTGCAAAATAGAGCAATAAGCCTGTTTAAAATTTAGTACATCACTTAATGTTACCCTTTTTTTTTTTTCTTTTTTTTTTTTTTACTGTTGTATAAAATCAATGTCACATTTGAAATCGTGTGGATAGTTGGGAAACATTGCATTCTTGCTCGCATAATGATCGACATTAAAAACACTGCTGTATATCAGCCTGCATTTTGATCGCAGATTTAGTCGCACAAACAGCGCAAGCGGCTCGTGACAGATATTCTCAAATGAAGATCGCTGAACTCCAGCTTGTCTGTGTTTTCAGATCATCCGCGCTTCTTCAACAATGTAGAGAGAGCGCGCGTGGATGGTTATGGCCAGATACTACTGAAAAGACAGGGTAGAAAACATTTTCTTTTAACAGAAAAGCTCTGATTAGTAATCATTGTAACGGGTGCGCGCGCTTTCGCGCATTCTTCTATGACGTGAAGTGCGAGGTGCACTCAACGTTACGCGACTAATTTTTTTTGGGGGGGGGGATTTAGACCTATATTGTGTTTATATAAAGCGTTCACAGGCAAATGTGCTTTATGTATTTCTCCGGCGTGGAAATCGGGCTCATATAAATGTCAGGAAACACGATTCCTGCTTCATGTCCATATCCATGATCACTGGATCTGTGGTAAGTTGTAAGAAACACTATATCCAGTCCAACCTTTAGTTTAAACTGATAATCGTTTGTTTTACTGGCGTTTTCTCAGTTTCCTCTATTAAATCCAGTCACTCAGCAGCTCTTCTGCCACTCGGTGTTCCTGCGAGACACTGATGTCAGTGCAAACCCTCTGTACTCTCACCTTGGTCTGGATCATCCTCTGGGGAATGCTGCTCATGGCGTTGGTGAGCCAGCCCTCAAGGCTTTTGGCAAAATTACGGATGGCTTGAGTCAAGGCACCTGTCGAACGCAGATGGCGATTTAGATTTACACCAAAGATACGGTCATTTAATATCATCTGAAACTCCACAAGAGCTCCAACGAGAGGGAACCAGCATCAGTCTGACATACTTTCAAGCTAATCCTGACCAAGAGCCAACCAATAAGAAAAACGTAACTGCTTAGGCGATATGGATGGGCGATACAATTGAAATTCATTTATATGCATCACTTAACGGTGTCAGTGATTCACATATCCAAATAGTAATTAGGCTTGTCATTACACCAAACTGTTACAAAATGCTGTTCTTTTGAACTTTATTCATCAAACAGTCCTAAAATACTGCTGTTTTGAACATTGATAATAATCATAAATGTTTCTTGATCATCAAATCCTCATATTAGAGTGATTTGTGAAGGATCATGTGACACTGAAGACTGGAGTAATGATGCTGAAAATTCAGGAATAAATTACACTTTACTGTATATTCACATAGAAAACAGCTGATTTACATTGGAATAATATTTCACAATATTACTGTTTTTTTTTTTTTTTTTTTTTATCAAATAAATGCAGTTTTGGTGAGCAGAAGATTTAATAAAATTTTGTAGCATGTGTAACTTTAATCGCCCATCTCTTAATATAAAGTTGGACATACATGTCCAACTTTAATTGCATTCATACAGTACACTCGCGTTCAAACCCGAATCCTGCACTGCAAAAAGTGCTTTTCTTTCTTTAGTAAATGCATCTTGATTTAAGAATTTTTTAGATATTTGTGGAAACAAGACAAAAATACTAAAGTAGTAAAAGACCATAAGGTATTATGTCGTCTTTTCTGGGAAAATAAATCAAAATGAAGAGTTGTTGCTCACAAAAAGCAAAATGATCTGCCAATGGGGTCAGAAAAATAATCCTAATTCAAACAGAAACAGCATTATTCTTCTTATTCTTCTTATTCTTCTTATTCTTCTTTTTTTTTTAAGCAACAACTCTCTTAATTTTGATTTATTTCCCTAGAAAACAAGACATAATATCTTTTATACATTTTTAGATATTTGGACTGGAAACGACAAAAATACTAAGTAAGAAAAGCATTTTTTGCAGTGTGATACAAAAAGCATGTTAATGAATGGACTCACTAGGAATGGGTCTCAGAACGTCTGGGATGAGGATCTCGACGAGGGCCTGATACATCAGGTGATCACATGTGTTCATCCACTTCAGCACATCATCGTTCCGGCAGAGCAGGATCAGTGTGTTGCTCGGCAGACGGCCCTCGATCTCGCTCACGCCACTGCGTTAACGACAGTCACATGTCAGGAATCGTGTGTTAGATCTACTGAGCTTGAAGAGGTGATCGGGGTCACGTACCTGTTTTCTGTGATGGTGACGCCCTCTACGGTGTTGGAGGGAGAATAGCGCCAGAAAGTCTGCCACAAGTTCTCGATTAGATTGAACTGAAGGTTCACCACTACGTCCAAAATGGCCTGCGTGTGAAAATGATCACAACACCTTTAAACTGTAATTCAACAAGACTTAAGGGGAGGGTTCGGAGTAAAATCAACCTAGGGTCCTTTGCACCATGACCTCGAGCCAAATGAACAAATGTAAATCATGGGCTAATTGTCATTTTTGGGTGAACTATCGCTTTAAGCTGAGAACTGGACTGTAACTAGCGCCCTATGAAACCCTCATCCTTCCCTCGGCTTCTGTAACAAATCCTTCCCTCGCGGGTCAAAATTACCCGAAGCCCTCAAATTATACTTATAATTAATTCTGGATGCGTTCACTAGAGGAGTAAAATGCCATAAGATATTCTGCCTTGTTTTCTGGGGAAATAAATCAAAATAAGTGAGTTGTTGCTTAAAACAAGCAAAATGATCTGCCTTAAGATTATAAAATAATCTTGTTTCTGTTTGAATTCAGATTATTTTTCTCACCCCATTGGCAGATCATTGTGCTTTTTTTTGCAACAACTTTTCATTTTGATTTCTCTCCCCAGAAAAGACATAATAATAATATATTATGTCATTTTCCTCATCTAGTAAATGCATCTTGATGTAAGAATTTTTAGATATTTGGACTGGAAACCAGACAAAAGTACTGAGTAAGTAAAGCATGTTTTGCAGTGTAGGGTGGTTTGTGCTGATGGACTGACCTCGCAGTGCTCCCTGTACAGCGTCTGAAGGGCTTTGACGTCCTCCAGGCCGATGTCTTCGATGTCTCCGAGGTCCAGCTCAACAAACTCCGGCAGAGCTCTGGACCCGTCTAACAGGGACATCACACAGGGGACATTCAGGGGTGCGTTTCCCCAAAGCATCGTTCGACAACTATGTTCGCAAGTTCTGTCGTTATCAGCAGTTCAACGAGTCCGTGTTTCCCGAAACCATCGTTCCCACGCACATTCGCAAACAGCATCGCAAACTTGTGTTCGGAACAACAGATCTAGATCTCGACCTTTTCATGACTCAATAAATCCTCATCTTGAGCAAAATAATCAAGCTTTAATTCAGTACAACCTGTGTCTTTTATTCAGAATACATACAAATGTCATTCACGTCTTTTAGTGTGTGGAGAGATTTGAAGTGTAGTTGTTGAAGAGTGTGTGTGAACGAGCTCTAGTCTGATTGAATCTGGAAATAACAGAGAAAAATGAGAAATATTCCTCAGATGCATGTCTGTAATTTATAGCAAAACATCGAGCGTTAATTCATCTCAAACAGTTTCATTATAAGTAGTTATTGCTAGAGCTCGACCGATAGTGGATATTACCGATACCGATATTTAGGTTTGCCCGTACGTGCCGATAACCGATTAATCAACCGATATTTCTAAAATGTGGATGCTGGATATGAATAAACCATAACACTCCTAGTAATGCAGTGCTGAGCTGAAATGTGCTGCATGAAATAAATATATAAATATGAATATATTAAAATAAAAAGCTCTACAGAACGAATTCGACAGAAAATAATTTAAACATTACAATATTACAGGTTTCTTTAGCTATAATATAGAAACATACGCAAATTTCATAGGTAACACTTTGCAAGTCCCATTTGTTAACGAGGATGTATCAGCTAGCTTTCATGAACTAGTATATGCATTATGCAATATATATATTTTTTTAACAGCATGTATTAATATTTCAGCAAGACAACTGTGCCTTGATCACTGATGCTAGTTCACAGTACATTAACTAAGGTTAACAGATCAAATAAAAATTTAAAATGTATTAGTAAATGTTGAAATCAACAAACTAACAATGAACAATACTACAACATTTATTAACCGTAGTTAGTTATTGTAAAGTGTTACCGTTTCATATAAATCCAAAGAGTCTGCTGTGCTTACAGATGGCCATATCTGCAAAGGCCAGAGCATTAAAACTGCATAAATGTATATTACCGGTATAGTCTCTCACTTTATTTGCTTCTATATTAGAACACTTGATGATTATCTAATCAAAATAACAAGATGTATTGCAGTGATAAAAAAAAAAGAGTAGAATCGAATGCGTTTCTGATTAGTTTGTCTCTGTCGGCTGCATGAACACATCAGTGTTGAGAAAACAATCACGTCACTAGCTTTAAATACACAACTTCGCCGGCTAATGAACGCATAAAAGTGACCAGCTGGATATAAACTAAAGGAAATAGATGGTAACAACTGCGACATTAAACATGGGTCAGGTGTGTGTGTGTGTTTTTGTCACACTGAGCGCTCGAGGTACTAATGTCCTCTCAGCCTCGACGGCAAACACACTGCTGTTGTTTCTCTGCTAATGCAGCATCTAGACAACAAATGACTTTATAATGATATGGCAACATGGACTGTGGTGTTCTGTATTCACACGGTTTCACTGTCTGCGTTTTAAATGCGGATCTGAAGTGTCAGCGCTCTCCGTGTAATGTGTGATCTCTGCGCTGCGTCGCGTGTTAACGTTAACAACTCAGCCAGTGATAGTTTATTTGTCCTCTAGAGGGCGCTCTCGCTCTGTGGAATGACAGCACACACTTCTCAGCCGCTCCAGCAACGGACGCATCCCGGAAAAACTATCGGTGTGGATTTTTGCCGATGGCGATGGTTCCACCTAGGGCTGGGTATTGACACACATTTCACAATTCGATTTGATTTCAATTACGATTCGATTCAATTCAATATTGATTATTTTGGATATCAGGTGCAACACATGGCAAATGTTCTCAAGGAAAACAAATCTCTTCACTAATGCTGTAAACTATGGGAGTCAGTGGTGGCCTATAGCCTTCATTAGCCCACTGTAATATTGAAGGTAAAAATAAACTTTGTATACAAACATTTAAAATACACTTATTTATTTTTATAAATGAAATTATATAAACATTTAAATGGTGGCTGTCATAAAAAACTTTCCAGATTTATTCAAACATGCATTAAATATTGAAGTACATTAAAAATTATGAATATGTAATATGGTGCATATATTTAGCAGAATGCTCCTCTCTAGAGTTAATGTTTCTCGCTGACTGACGAGTTTATGGTCACATGGTTTTTCTGAGGTAAATGTGACGTTACATGACATTGTTTACTGACGTCTTTCCACGGTTGAAACACTGAGCGATACGGATACGGACTTCTATAAGTTGTACTCTATCTTTAACACACTTTCATTCATGTTTATCTCGCGCTGTAACTGGTGTTATTAAGGCGGAGGAGAAGATCATGTGCTTCTCTAGAGCTGAGCCAGAGCGATCTCACGCCTCAGCGACAAAACGCTATTTATGTTTTAGAATTTCGTGAGAAAATGGACGTAATTTGAAATCTGAGACTTTGTTTCATATCAATAATAACAAAGCACAAAGATTACTGCGATTTATCGGATGGGATGCGCTACAATGTTACATTCATTCATCAACTGAAAACAGGATGACTAATCGATTCTTGGGATTTAAGAATCGATATCGGTTCGTAAAAATGAGAATTGATTAAAATCGAGAAATCAATATTTTTTTTTAACCCAGCCCTAGTTCCACCAATCAACTATCGGTACTGATATATCGGCAAAACCTGTGAATCGGTCGACCTCTACTTATTACTCCAGCACCTGCGTGACATCATTAACCAACGTGGTTGAACGACCAATTTGCGACGATAGTTTCGGGAAACAGTCGTGACTAGCTAGTTGATTCCTTCAACGATGCAGCGTACTGTGACAGTTAATGAGCGAGTTACGGCGGTGTACGGGAAACACACCCCAGATCAGCTCTAAGACATGACTTGAGCTCGAGGTGTGTGTGTGTGTGTTTACCCAGGAACTGCTGGTGGTGTTGGCTCTGAGCGATGAAGGTTTGCTCCGCTGCGTTGGGTGTGTGTTGCCCCCCGCTGGAGAAACTCTCCCCCGAAACACTGTCCATCTTCTGCACTGGCTTGAACCTGCAGACGGGACAAAAGAGATGCGTAATGAGCCGTGACTTCACTACCGGACAAATGTTTGATTCCAAAAATATCATTCCAATGTAAATCAGCTGTTTTCTATGTGAATATATTATAGTAAAGTGTAATTTATTCCTGCGATCAAAGCTGTATTTTCAGCATCATTACTCCAGTCTTCAGTGTCACATGATCCTTCAGAAATCACTCTAATATGATGATTTGATGATCAAGAAACATTTCTGATTAATATTTTTATGGAAATGATACACTTTATTTTTCAGGATTCTTCACATAGAAAACAGCTGCTTTACATTTGCAATAATATTTCACTGTTTTTACTTTATTTCTGATCAAATAAATGCATTATTCCAAACTTTTGGGCTTTAGTGTATCAAAGTCCCCCTTGTGGTGTAAATCCAGCTCTTAATGTTGTTTAGTGTATCAAAGTCCCCCTTGTGGTGTAAATCCAGCTCTTAATGTTGTTTATGTGTCTATGTGGTGTTTTTAATCTGCTTTAAGACAAAGCATGTGTAAGTTCATAAGTCGACACCATTGCTGAGTATTTCCTCCTTAAAACTGCAGTGAACCAAAGACAGTCTCAAACACACGCTTTGAAATCGCTGGTGTTTCTGACGTCACAAACTACCTTGTAACCAATCAGATCAACGTGTGATCGTCAACCAGTGGATCTCTGAGCTGAGTGAGTGAGTGGAGGCGGGGCTCATTTGCATATTCATAGAACCGTGTATACTAAATGAGGCGAGGGTGTCGAGTTACATTCAAGATATTTTAAGGCATGAAGACATTTTGTTCAAGGAAAAAAGATTTAAATATGTCATTTTGGTGATCAAAGGTGAGTTTTAAGGGATGCAGTGATTGACTACAGGGGGACTTTAACTGAAATAAACAGCAGAAACTGCACATGCTCGACGGAGACGACACTAACCTCTGCTTCTGCTGGACGGGCTGCTGTCTCAGCGCCATGTACTGCATGTCCTCCTGCAACCGGTTCAGAGGAGAGTCCGGTTTCACACGGATCCCGTAATAATGATACTTCGAGTTCCCTCTAAACTCAAGAAGAGAAAACAAGACGGCATGTGTTGATTAGGGCCGGGTATCGATTCAGATGGTCCAATTTGAGTCGATTTCGACTCACAAGCTCTCAATTCGATTCGACTCAATGAATATAGATTTAATACAAATCCTATATTTATAAAAAACAACAGTGAACATAAGTGGTTAACTGATAAAAAGAATTTAAGAGCCACAAACCTGCATATGAAACTTTTTATTTTAGGTACATTAAAACCCAAATCAATATTTCAAATGCGTACAGTGAATGGACAGGATTTTGATGCAAGATGAAAAATGTATGCGGAAAATTGGACAAGTCAGAATAGTGGCATGCCTGTGATTGTCATAAAGGCTTTAATAATCGTTCTCGCTATTACCGCCACAACGCGCTCGTCGCGCTAAACACTGGCGAACGAGTTCACAACATTCTTTTACAGTCGTATTCTCATAATGATATTACGCAGATTTGTGCACTGAACTATATCTTCCTTTTCGAAGTGATTCCAATAATATCAAGTAATTCAAAACCATCATGATGAACGGATCGCATCTGAAGAGTCTCCGCTGAAGGAAATAAAAAAAAATTTTTAGCGGCTTTAATATATCAGACAAATTTCCTTATCGGATCGATAAAGATAGCATTAAAAATGACCATTTATCGGCTGATATGGATATGTGGTCGATATATCGTGCATCTCTAACTGTCATATACCGTGACATCTGTATAATTTAGAAAAATACCGTGATATGGATTTTTGGTCATGCCGTCCAGCACTAGTAGATAAATAAATATAAAAAAGAAAAAAACGATTCGTGGCCTTTGAGAATAAATTTTGAATCGACCACATTCTGTGAAGTGTGTGTTCTCTGCCCAGCGCTAGTGTTGATGAGGAGAGCTGGAGCTGTTACCGGGTTCCCAGGCGCCGGGTCCGCAGGCCCATGAAGATGGAGCGGATGAGCTTCCCGAAGGACGCGGCGTTGACCGGGTCCAGCTTCTGCTCCTGACAGTGGCGCAGGTAGTGGTTGTACAGGGTGGATCGGGGCAGACTCACGCCCTCGGCCGTCTCGTAGTTATCCAGCAGCCACTGCAGCTGTGAACAACACCGCTAAACGCGTCACATACACTCACTTTACACTTCCCTAATCAAACTGCATCTCGTGTTTCTACGGAAGGTTTTGGAAGGACGTGATCTATCCCGGTGTGTTTAACTGGTGCGTGACCTATAACCTCAGAACAAATCACTGAACATCTTGCAATATTTCACATAAAAGTCCATTCATGAAAAAAATTACAAAAACAAACTTTACACTAAAATAGAACTTGCATAACCTAATAAATACAGTGCCATTTAAAAAGTCTGAGTCTGAAAATCTGGAAATAGACATTTTTAAGATTGTTTTTTTTGCATCGAATTTAAAGAATGCAAAGAAATGTGAAGTAATGAGTGTCATTGATCATGTGACTGTTTTAAACGGCACAGTATAACGGCCCGTTCACACCAAGAACGATGACGATAACGAAACATTAGTGTCTAGGATCACCAGAGGCTCCATTATACGATATTAGCATGATTTTTTAAGCCATTATATAATATTATTGTGATTTTATTTATTTATTTATTTATTTTTAAATTTGCAATAAAATATATTGATATTTTACCCTTTTTTCAAACTGCAAATGTCCCCAAAGGGAAACTGTCCACATGTGTTTTATCTAATAAGATCAAGTTCTCGGTGTTCACTTTACATCTGCATATCCATCTCCTTTGTCACTTCCTTTTCAATATTTTCAATAGAAATTACAGTTGTCAAATACAAACGTTTCAACACTCAATTCTATGCATTTAATTTTATAATACATAAGCAGTTTTCCACAAAGAAAAGAAAAGCCATAATGAACAATTTAAGGTGACACTATCACTCTCCTTTTCACTTATGTACAATTATATACAGTGCAATGCATAAGTTTAGACACCCATGCTAAAGTTGACTAAAAAGAGGAATAAAAAATCATCTTTTGGAAATTGAACTTAATGCCTTAATTTAAAAAATTAGGAAAAATCCAACCTTTAAGGACACCAATTTTCTTTGTGAATGAATAATGTATCGTAAATAAATAAATGTTCTTCCTTAAAATACAGGGTGCATAAGTTTGGACACCCCTATGTTAAATTCCCATAGAGGCAGGCAGATTTTTATTTTTAAGTATTTTTTTTTATTTTTTTGTTTAGGATACTATGCATCCTGATAAAGTTCCCTTGGCCTTTGGAATTAAAATAGCCCCACATCATCACATAGCCTTCACCATACCTAGAGATTGTCATGGTTTTATTTCAGTTAGCCTAAAAGCTGGTTTGATTTGCATTGAGAGATGATCTTATGGAAAGTACCCCATGCCAATCTCTAGGTATGGTGAAGGCTATGTGATGATGTGGGGCTATTTTAATTCCAAAGGCCAAGGGAACTTTATCAGGATGCATAGTATCCTAAACAAAAAAATAAATAAAAATACTTAAAAATAAAAATCTGCCTGCCTCTATGGGAATTTAACATAGGGGTGTCCAAACTTATGCACCCTGTATTTTAAGGAAGAACATTTATTTATTTACGATACATTATTCATTCACAAAGAAAATTGGTGTCCTTAAAGGTTGGATTTTTCCTAATTTTTTAAATTAAGGCATTAAGTTCAATTTCCAAAAGATGATTTTTTTATTCCTCTTTTTAGTCAACTTTAGCATGGGTGTATTCACTTATGCATAGCACTGTAATTATGTCTATATATGTTAAACTAACAATATATAGTTAATATATTGTTTTAGGAAAATGCACAAATTTGCAATTAACAGATGCTTAAATGTGTATAACTTGGATGTTAGATGGAGTTATTTTGATTGTGAAATAGCCTATAACGTTTGCTTTCAGATGAAAATCATCGTCTGTCGCATTAAATGCTGGAGCTCGTTAAAGCAGGATGGATTCTGATTGGCTGTCGGTGTTTTTATCATTCCTCAAAGTTCTGAAAGTGACTCCAGTGATCTCTCTGTTGCTATCGTTATGCCGTGGACTTGCGTTATCATTAATCTCCGTGGTGTGAACGACCTTAAGAAAGAAAGTGTGAGAGAGAGAGAGAGAGCGAGTAACCCGTGGAGACGGAGAAAAGCGTAAAGTACCGAAGCAGAACGCTAGGAGACGTGCAAAGCCAAGCTGTGCGTGTTTGCAACTTACATGGCTGTTGAGCAGCGAACTTCTCTGACTGGATAAACCTTCAGACTTTTGGAGCGTCTCAATCGCCATTTCAATCTGATAGACCAAAGAGCAAAAGAATAAAGGAGAACAAAACAAAAAGAGGGGAAATCAAATGAAGGCAGTAGCGAAAGAGCTGCACTGAAACCAGAGATGAGCAGCAGAAACAGACCCGACTAAAGCATCCCAGCCACCAACACACACACACACACAGTCCTCATGATCCAGCTTCTGGAAACCTTCACTCAGAGTCAGAACTGAACATCTAAGCAACATTAAACTGATAATGAAGTCTTCATATACAAACTTAGAAATTAAAGGTGTAATTCACTGCTGGCAACATTAAAAGCTGCAGTGAAAACTGTGGAGGCTCGTCTCCGCCACTGAATAACACATTTTACAAGATAATTGCGACTTTTTATCTCACAATTCTGACCTTATATCTTGCAATTGTGAGATTAAAAAGTTGCAATTATCTTGTAAAATGTGTTATTCAGTGGCGGAGACGAGCCTCCACAGACATCGGTGCTTCACGATTACAGACAAAGGGCTGTGAAGCTCCCAAAAAGGTTGGAGAACCTCAACACCCATAATGCACTGGGCCTGATCCGGCTGTCTGTGAGCGGGGATACAAAAATACAGAAGTTTTTATAAACTAAATGTTCATTTACATACTGTAACAATATAAAGGTGGTTGACAACATTAATGAAGCAATATAACTTATAACATCCTATAATAAAGAAATCTAGGCCTAGATGTGCAGCGGCTCTGTGCCGAACCCTACATAGGGAATATTTTAAGACATCACATGATGCTCAAACATGCTGCGTTGGTTTGGACCAATCACAAGGCAGCACTGCTTTATTTAAACTCGTGCTTTTAATGCTGAAAACGATCAGTATTTGTGCATGCGTGTTGCTCTCCACTTTATCTGTAATGTAGGAGCTTTAACAGCTTCCAGTTATTTTAGCCGTACAAAAACAGTCCGTTATGCTGTAAACTGGCATTTGCTCTCATATTTTAATATTTATATTGTAAACACACTGGTTTGTAGTGTAAATAGTTTTACTGTTTACTGAACTAAAAACGCTGCTTTACAGCAGAACTTGAATGTGTGTCATATTTAATGAAGTTTGCATTATGTTCCCGTTTATTACAGTGAAGCTGCTTAGAAACAATCAGTCCTGAATTAAGCGCAGTAGAGATGAACATGACTTCCCCAGCTGATGACTCTGAGCTCACGCACGCTCACTGAAATAGCTTACTTTCACATATAAAAACATAAGGTAAAAAAAAGAACCCATTATCACATAAAATGTTAATTTACTTTGATTGGTAACAGCTTTGTATAATTATTCAGATTGACAATTCATTTGAATGAATGATTTAAATTGAAGTATTTGGTTCAAAAGTGTGTTTTAGGCTCTTTATTTATCTTTGAAACTGGCTTTAATTAGCACACGCACATCTCTGATTAACCCTTGTGTTTAACCCTCAGATTTACCACAGAAATATGATCGTTCTTTTAAAAACAGCTTCTAAATCTCTCATGATGCAACTATTGGGTTCCATCTTTTCGTCAGCTTGTTATCTTTCAGCTAGCGCAGGTTTCTGCATCTCGCCTCGTGGATCTGAGCTCAAGTTCACCTCAAAACAACTTAATCTGAATAAAAATTTTTTTTTTTAAATTAAATATGAAATAATGTGGTATTAAATAAATGTGAGTTGAAAAACGTTTTAATAATAAATAAACGTTTTAATTTGAATAATAATAAAAATATTTAAATTAATCAATAATCAAGTCTAACTGTTGGGGGGGAAATTATTTCACACATTTATAATATAAATTTTCTACAATATAAATTGGTTCTTTGTAAAAGAGAATAAATGGCTGCCTTTTCATGAGCTCAGATCAATGAGAGCTACAATCAATCAATCAATCAGTTCCAAAAATCTATTAAATCTCGCCTTAAAACTCACCGATTTAAACCGGCCTTTTAATGACGGCACATTCATCGAGTCTGTATTTTATATCTTCCAGTGTCTTACTGTAAATCATAGTATTGTTTGTTTAATATTGTTCTCCAAGATGACATTGGTGTTACGTTTGGATGATATAAATAAAATTTACTATTATTATTATTATTATTATTATTATTATTTGTATAAATACAAAACCGGTGCTAATTGAAAGAAAACAAGTTGACTTAGTATTAACTATCATTTTCGGGAAAAAGCAAATCCTCTCCGGGTGAAATAACTGGAAGACAGCATGAGGGCTACAGGGACCCACAAATCCTCATCCTCACCCATCATGTTCCAGAACTGTATGAGTTTCTTGTGCTGAACGCAAAACAAGATCTTTTGAAGAATGTTGGCAACCAAACAGTTTAATTTCCCATCGACTTCCACAGTATTTGTGTATCTATCCTACGGAGGTCAGCGGGGTCAGCAACTGTTTGATTATGTTGATGTTCAACACGAGACAGGAACTCGTACAGATGTGGACCAGCTTGAGGTCGCGCCAGTAAATGAAGATTGGTGTGTGCCTGTCCCTTTAAGAGCAGTGTTGGGGAAGTTACTTTTAAAAGTAATGCATTACAACATTGCGTTACTCCCCAAAAAAGTAACCAATTGCGTTACTTAGTTACTTTTTATGAAAAGAAATGCGTTACATGAATTTTCTGTTACTTTTTCTCACCTAAATTCTGAAGTTTTCATTCGTTCTGAGGAATACTGATGTTTTGTTGTGAATTGAAAAAGTAATGCGTTACTTTACTAGTTACTTGAAAAGGTAATCTGATTACGTGTACTGAGAGCGATGTGATTGGTGCTCACCGTGGCGGGGGAGGCTCTGGTGGTCTGAGCCGCGGAGTGAGGGGCGGAGCCATCCATGGAGTTTCCTCCAATCAGATAAGCTCCAGAGCTGCTGATGATCTGGCCTCCTGATAGGCCCATTCCCAGAGCGCCGTTCCCGTTCCCGTTGTTAGCCATGCTGTGATTGGTCACCACCGCGCTCACCTGACCCGAGCTGCCCTGCGTGTCGAAGTAGTTCCCGCCGCTGTTCTGGTTGTACAGCTGCGGTTCTGAATATGAATACGTCCGTCTGCCAATAAAACAAGAACATGTGCTGCTTTTTACACTCTCATTGGCAAATCATTGGCTGCCCTTAACCTCCCCTAAAGGAGCTTTACACCGTGTGCTAACCGGACGCGACGACGCGCGATAAAAGGTTCTTCTCCATGTTAATCAGTGTTTGTGCTAACCGGCCGCGACGGCGACACGCGACGATTCTATTTTAGAAACGGTTTCTATTTTTCTGAGACGTCGCGCTGGAACAACAAACACAAAGTGTGGCGATGATAATCTCAGGCACTGGTTATGTGCTTTATTTAATGTTAAAAGCGTGTCATGTGACTCTGAACATCATCTAGTGCTCCAGCTTTGTGGCTGTAAAAGCAACCGTGGATAATTCACCTCAGATCTTCAAATTAAACACATGGAAACAAGAACGTTCAAACTGTGGACAAACAAGTGTATTCTTTGACAAAGATTGTTTTAGTAACTCAGTACGTATTTTTAATAATGTTTAAATGGTGTAATATTTGTGAATTTGATTATGTAGCTGCTTATCCATTTTTCAAGATTACTCTCTAGTGCCGCGAGACTCCGCCCACACGATGTTCTGATTGGCTGACTCCTCCCACACGATGTTCTGATTGGCTGTGGGTTTTGATTGATTTTGACGCATCTCGTAGTCGCGCCGCTTCTGGTGTGGACAGACAAACTGCTTGTCGCTGGAATCGCATCGCGTCTGGTTAGGAGACGGTGTCACACCGCGCGCTGTCTCAGAGCAGGAAATATTTTAAAGTTTAAATGTTCAGTTATTTGAATTGCTGCCGTCTGGTAAACGTTTTAGGTCCATCAAATCGCGGACCAATAAACTCAAGAACAGTTTCTACCCCAGCACCATACAGGGGTTGAACACTGCCAGCTCACACACACACACACACACACACACACACACACACACTCATAAACTGAGAAATGCACTTATCTGAGGGGGCATGTTATATCTCATTATATGAAAGCTGAATAAATAAGCTTTCCACTGATGTGTGGTTTGTTAGTATAGGACAATATTTGGCCGAGATACAACTATATGTAAATCTGGAATCTGAGGGAGCAAAAGAATCGAAACATTTAGAAAATCTCCTTTAAAGTTGTTCATTTAAGTTCGCGATTGTGCTGCATCCACTCACACAAATATATATATATATTTTTTATATATATTTACGGTAGGAAATGTACTAAATATCTTCATGAAAATGATCTTTACTTCATATCCTAATGATTTTTGGCATAAAAGAAAAATCTATAATTTTGACCCATACACTGTATTGTTGGCTATTGCCACAGATATACCCGTGCGACTCGAGACTGGGTTTGTGGTCCAGGGACACACATAAGGTGAACAACACCCCCTATATATCTCAGTGTGTCTATGTTTACACTATTCACATTTGGTGAATTGATAACTGTGTGCAGTATCATGCAGTGCAACATGTGACCGTTCGCCTGGCTTGCACTGGTTTTGTGTGTATTGTTTTTGCGTTGTATTGATTATGGCATATTGTTTATTGACGTATTGGACTGTATATTGGCTATTATCGTATTGTTTCTTTAAAATTCTACTTAAATTGTATTTATTTAAATGAGATGTGTAGTCAGCACAGTTACATGTATTGCTCCAGTTTCGCTGTACCTTCGTATAGTGACAGAAGAATCTTGAATGATTTCTGCCATGTTCATCTTTATATCGGCGTGCACGCTTTTCTTTAATTGACTCGAGAAACATAATAAGTCGTGTTTTGATGAGTTCCCATCCTTTCATCTTCAGGTGAGAGTGCTGTTTCCATGGATACAGAAATCACCAAAGCATAACTGTTTTATGGAGAACATTGCTTTTGATTGCCATTCTGATGCGTGCTCTCTCCGTTCGGCTGATGACGTTATTTATAATAGCCAATTTAAAAGATCTTGGCTTCTTGCGGAGCGAATGTCTAAATATGAAGGAGAGAGCAGAAGCACTTCAGGTGTTTTCATCGCCACTTGTTGATACTTGTGGTCATTTTCAGACGACTGAACACCATCGAGTCTCAGTGACGCACAGCTCGCCTCTAAACACAACAGCCCGTCATGACCGTCGAGTGCATGAAGTGTTCGACACCCCACACTTCATTTTTTGGGTTAATTAAGAGCATTTAAACGCACTTACTCTATTAGGAGTGAACACACTAATCACACTATTATACTGCAAAACATCATAGAATAATGCATAAGTTTGCACACCTTGTATCTTTATGGTTATTGTTGAGAACGGGCCTTTATTTTGCACCATTTTGATGTGTGTGCGTTAAAGGGAAATTTTATTTCACCCAAAAATGAAAAATCTGTCATTTATTCACCCTCATGTCGTTCCAAACTAGTATGACTAGTAAGATAGAGTAATGGTAACCAAACAGTTCCATTTCCCATTGAAAAAACAAACAATGGAAGTCAATGGGAATGAAACCAGATCATATAATGCCCTTCTCACCTCTGAAAGGTCATTACATTTCATCTGGATTTTCCCGCTCTGTGGTTTTTACAGTGACGTTTCCGATTGAAATACATTGATTAGTGTGAGTGATGAACAGCGTCATGTTAACCGTTTCAAGATGGCGGACGTGTCGAATGTGGAATCTATTTATGAAACTTTTTTTTATTTTTTTAAATATCATCTTTTGTGATCTACAGAAGACAGAAGTGCATACAGGTTTTGAATGACATGAGGGTGAGTAAATTATGACAGAATTTTCATTTTTAAGTGCACTATCCCTTTAAGGCACATGTTTAAAGGGGTGGTTGATTATGATTTGACTTTTCTAGCTTTAGTTAGTGTGTAATGTTGCTGTTTGAGCATAAACAACATCTGCAAAGTTACGACGCTCAAAGCAAAGGGAGATATTTGCTTTTAAATAATTCACTTTTTAAGGACTACAACAAACGGCTGGTAGAGACTACACCACATTACTCCCGGTGGCATCACCAACCCTAGAATTTACATAAACCCCGCCCCCTGAACACGATTTATAGATTATCAAGACAGAATATGCTAATCAATGACTAGAAGATAACTACACATAAGCTACATAAATTCATCAACTAACCATTCAGAAATGTCCTGTTGCTTCTACATGTTGTCACTTCTTCTTGAATCTCTCCATCATTGTCTGACTCCGGTTTGAACATAAAAGGCTAAAAGTTTTTTACATTTTCAGTGCATGTCTGTGTGATGTAAAATGACACCAGCTCTTTGAGCTCCGCCCCCTGCGCCGGGAGCAGCAGCTCATTTGCATTTAAAGGGACACACACAAAAACGGTGTGTTTTTGCTCACCCTCAAAAAGTGACGACTTTAACATGCTATATAAAAATATCTGTGGGGTATTTTGAGCTAAACCTTCACACACACACTCTGGGGACATCAGAGACTTATTTTACATCTTGTGAATAGGGCATTATACCACCGCTTTAAAGTCCTATGTGAGAACATGTGTTTGAGATGAAACACTCACATGGTTCCATTGGTGTAAACGCTGTTGTTCTCCTCCTGGACGTACTGCACCTGTGCCTGATACACATGCTGGACCTGTTGAACAGTCTGCGCCTGAAACACACCATCGCCTCTCAATAAACACTCAGGAAGACAGAAGTAAGTGTGTTCAGTAGCAGCTCAGTGATGGACCCTTTCACATGTCCATGCGTCTCAGAAGCAGAAGATGTTAGATACAATTTTATAGTGCAAAAGGAAAAAAAATACATTATAGTGTTTCTATTGCTTTCCAAAAGAGGAAAAATGGATATCGATTACGATAGTCAGAAGAGAGAAAGATGTCAAGTTTGATCTCAGACATTAGAAGCAAGAGTTCGCTGCATCTTAGTGCCAAGGTAAGAAAACACCAAATATAATGTTATAAATGTACATAAAATCTTAAAAAATGAAAATATAAAAAACATTGCTAGTCTTACATGTTATTAACTGTTGAAACGCCACAGTCGTGAAAAAGAGTCCATAAACTGTCAGAAGAATTGAACATTTGAATTCTGTCATCATTTACTGGCCATAATGTTGTTTCAAACCTGTATGAGTTTCTTTCTACTGCCGAACACTCGTCAACTGTTTGATTACCAACATCCTTCACTCTCTTCTTTTGTGTTCGGCAGTAGAAAGAAACTCATACAGGTTTGAAACAACATTATGGCCAGTAAATGATGACAGAATTTACATTTTTGGGTGAACTTTCCCTTAAGACTGGCCAGTTGATTCAATAAAAACATAGATTGGTGTGATCTGAATGCGTCTGATTTCCCCTTGACTCACTGCAGTGTGTGTGTGTGTGTGTGTGTGTCACCTGCTGAGACGCCCCCTGCTGGCTGCTGACTGCACAGGTACACTGGTCTGGAGTGAGTATGTGTGAGTGTGTGTGTGTCACCTGCTGAGACGCCCCCTGCTGACTGCAGGCTGCACAGGTACGCTGGTCTGGTGTGTGTGTGTGTGTACTTGTACAGCTATCTTTGTGAGGACCAGTTTTCGACCATTGGAGTGAGGACAAAGAGAGTAAAGGACATTTTGGCCGGTCCTCACTTTCTGAGAGCCTTTAAAGGCCTGTTTGAGGGTCAAGACTTGGTTTTAGACAGTGGTGGAGGAAGTACTGAATCTCAGTACTTAAGTAAAAGTACAAATAACCAGAGACATATTTACTTTAGTAAAAGTAGAAGTACCACAATGAAAACCCTACTTAAGTAAAAAGTACCTGATTTTAAATGTACTTTAAGTATTAAAAGTAAAAGTACTTGCATAACAATTTATTCTCTTAATGTCTATATTCTAATAATTAGGGCTGTAACAATATGCAATATGAATCCGAAATCGCTACACTCACATCCACGAACCTGTGTCTCGGTGTGAGAAGGCAGAATCGCGACACACCCCTTATTTGAAGTTAACATTATACAATACGTAGACCTACACCACAAAACTAGTTGAGGATAAATTCTTTAATATTGGGCAATTCCAGCGTTATAAACGGGACATTTGCAGTCAAAACCTGAAATATAAATTCTCAGAAAATGCATTTAATATTATATTGAAACTGTTTATATATCCATACTCCCTTAATAAAGGAGTCCAGGCATTAGAAAAATATCAGTCTACACATGCGTTTTATATTTAATATGAGGGAAATAGCCTTGGCTACACATGCGTTACGGGACACAAAAAATGTTTAACTTTTAGGTGGCAAAATATTTTTTAGTAATTCTGTGAATTACACTGCGCAAACCAAAAGTAATACTACCCACCGGATGAAGAAGGGTTGGCTCTCCACAGAACATAAAATATTCATTTTATTTTATTTTTCGTGTTCCCATTTATGAGGAAAAAACAATGTTACGCATGTGAGCGCTCTGAAAGGGGCACTAAAGACTGCTTTAAAACTTTCACAGAGACCTCAAACAGAAAGCACAAAGCCTTTTTTTAAAGTGAATTTCGTTTTGTATTAATTGTATCTTAATTTTAATCAATGTTTCATCAACCAATTGTCTGGATTTAATAAATAAGAAGTAAATATAGCAGACAATAAATAATCACGACACGGGGGAGCTTGTGAACTGGAGCTTGTCTCATAAATGAATCGAAACTCAGCGTATAAGGTAGCCTACTTCCCTCACAGTAGAGGTCTTCACGGGTCCAAAAATTCGTGCCCGAACCCGAAAGAGACCCGTAATGTGCTAAACCGAACCGACCCGGACCCGTCTATTATTTCAAAAGCTGGACCCGGACCCGTGCAGATCCGAGAAATGCCTAACCGGACCCGACCTGGACCCGTCTATTATTTGAAAGCTGGACCCGAAACCGCCGGGAAGACACAGACCCGACTGGACCCGATTGTCATATATTCCACCTTAAACTGCTATTACAAGTCAATAAACCTGTTGCGAAAAATACAACTTTTTGTCTTACCTAATTTAAGGAGCCATGGAAGCGTAGTAGTCTCCTCTCCCTTCCTTGTAGCAGCTAACGTTAACGTTACCTGACTGGCTGTGATCATGCATTACAATCCTCCGACAAGAAAGTTATTCATGTTATTCCTCTAGTTATTCCAAGTCCAAGCTTAATCCACTCATTATTTCAGCTTCAAAAGTCCACTTGATGTCACGGTGACGGATGACAAATGCAACTTGCACATGTAACATACATTCTGACTCGAGTTAACTCGCATAATAACTTTGACTGTTTGCCCTTTTGAACTAACGTTATAATAACGATTGCTCGTTCAGTGCCATGGCCGCTGACGTTATTTATTTGCTATCATCTCCGTGCTCTCTTCTCTGCATCGAGTCTGAATCTGACCACTAAAACTTTAAGATTAAACAAGACTGTTAATTTATATTGTAAAATCTAAAGCGCGGTTTGGCGGTCCCTCACTGAAACTCTGCTGGTTGCCATAGAAACATGACACGCGCTTGAGACTGCACATGCACGCTAGCTGGATCAACCTAAAATATGCTTTTTAACGCAATTTATTTTGAGTGTCCTAATTTTACAAGTTGCAAGTTACAAAAAAACACAAGCAGTGTCTAATCACGGCCGGGTTTTCTCCGAGTCTGATCTAATGACTCCGATCGCACGGGTATTACACATGTTAAACAGACCCGGGACCCGAAGTAATAAATTCGGACCCGACCCGGACCCGGCTGATAATTTAAAATATAGACCCGAACCCGTACGGGTCCCGGGTCGGGTCCCGGGTCGACGGGTCTCGGGTTCACTGTGAAGACCTCTACCTCACAGACCTGATAAATATATCTATAGACAGCTTGAAATGTCTACTTTTGAACAGAACAATTCAAAACGAAAGAAAACAGACTGTTCTCTGCTTATGTCATCCGTATGAAATGTGCATTTCTCTCTGGCACGTTCACTACTGCGAAGATCGTGAGTCAGCATCGTCAACTTCATCTGTGCAGCCGACACTGACACAGAAAACACTTGTTTATTAATAAACAATTAATGTCTCCTTGTTATATTTTACATATTCATTCATTACTTTTGCCGGTTCTTTGTGACAGCTTTTAGGTGCTTTATTGGCAGCGCCACCATGAACGCTTCACCACCGAAAACATGGAGATTTTTTTCAATCCCTGTTTTGGCAGGGGAAAACTGATCAGAAAATGTAACAAAACGTTGTAGAAATGTAGTGGAGTAGAAAGTATAATAATTGCTGCAAAAAGTAACAAAGTAAAAGTCAAAAGTATGCACTATTGATTCTACTTAAGTAAAGTACAGATACGTGAAAAATGTACTTAAGTAAAGTAACAAAGTATTTGTACGTCGTTACATTCTACCACTGGTTTCAGGGATAAGGTTATAATGAGGTTAAGGGTCGGTTAGGCACTTAGTTGTGATGGGTGAGGTTAGGGTAAGCGGCTAGAGATTGCATTGTCAATGAATGTCCTCATAAAGATAGATGTAAGTGTGTGTGTGTGTGTGTGTCACCTGCTGAGACGCCCCCTGCTGGCCGCTGACTGCAGGCTGCACAGGTACGCTGGTCTGGAGTGTGTTGGACGAGGAGTCAGCGCCGGCCTCGGGGGTCTGCATGGCGCCTGAGGAACACACACAATCACATCATTAACACTCTCCGAAACAACACAATTCACACACTGCAGGACAGTGTGGCTTTATATGAGGCTTGCTACAACAGTTGGTGTAACCGGTGTGTTTCAGAAGCAACACCGGTTACATCACCTGCCCACCGCGGCAGACACTACAATTAAAAACTGAAGGTCTCTGCTTAATAAGATGCGAGTCGAGCGAGAGTCTCAGCACAGATCAGCAGCAGGAGTCAGAGTTCAGCACGAGAGTGAGGAGCTGAAGATGATGGAGGAATATTTGGTGTCAAAGCGAAATGTAAAATCGCCTATTTAAGTGTATTTGTCATTTTACTGATTTGTTGTTGTGTTTTTCATTAAGAATAATATGCTAATGAACTCACCATTCAAGCAATCCGCCCCAGAACTGGTGCTGTTGGCACTGTATTACCGGCGATGTCACACGTCGATTAACCGGTGGGAAAATATCCTCAGTCACATCCCTACTTTATATAGTTGTTTTTTCTTTTTCATTTTAGTTAAAGTTTGTACTAAACAAGGCAGATTAGCGTGAGAGCGCAATTCCAAAACAGCGGCGATGGGATTGGAGAGTTCTGCTTGTGATCTACTGACGACACGCAGATTAATGAACACAAACGCAGTCAGATCATCTCTATAATGACCAATGCAATCTACCAGGAAGCGTCTGGTTTAAGACGTGTGTTTTTTTGGGGGGAGTAAATAATGGCGCAAACACCAGCACACTGACGAGCGCAAACTTTAGTACATCACCTTGCGTGATTCATTTAAAAACTCTCCTCCCATTAATGCTGCGTCTGAAAGGGAAACTCCTACATATGCACTAATGTCGGCAGCAGAAATAACCCTGATAACGCCTCTTCAGCGCTAATGTTTCACTGCGTGTCTTTAGTGAATCCTGACAGTAGTTATTTAACGGCAAGAGAGGGTTTGCGCTGGCACAAGCGGTTAGTAAATCTGACACTTGGTATTTGTTTCCATGATTAATGTTGAGTTTTTGTATACATGTCTATAGTTTCCATTTATTTTAGTACATAAACTACATTTAAAATGAGCTCAAATCAAATACGTTTTTTAGTTTCAATTTTATTTGTATTTTTTTATAGTTTTATTTCAGTTACTTAAAGTAACAAATGTTTTAATTGTTTTTGTTTCAGCTAACACTGTGATGCACCAGTGTCATTTTAGTTTAATATTTTGAAGTACCTTTATATATTTTTAGTTGGGTTAATTTAGTTTAATTTTTACTCATTCCGTTTTGTGCTTTTTGTCATTTTATTTTCTGTCTTTTTTAAATATTGCTATTTAGGTTTAATTTATTTTAATTTCGGTTTTACTTTGTATTTATGTCCAGTTAGTAGTTATAGAGCTTCAACTTAAACTTTCAGGTTGGTTTAATTTAAAGGGATAATTCACCCCAAAATGAAAACTAACTCCTCATTTACTCACCCTGGTGTTGTAATAATGCTGTATGCCCTTCTTTCGATTATGGGCCACAAAAGGAGTTTGCATGTTTTTTTAAATGTCCTGCCGTAAGGCTGTATGACGCAGGCGTAGCGTAAAGCCAAGGTGAGAATTGACGAACGCAGTGGCTACAGCAAAACAAAACGCTGGACACAAGTTAGAAAAGTCTAAAGGCCCGTTCACACCAAGGACGATAACAATAACGATAAAGATAAAGATATAGCCTAGTGCTAAAAATCGTTCTCAATATTAAAGAATCACCACAACTATAACGAAAACGATATCGAGAAATGATGAGCCCCTAATTTAAGAGCGACAGACGACATTGTGGAGAAGGTAATCGCCGAGGTCCAGGTAAACCCAGCACTGTTTGACAAGTCGAGCCGCTTCTCAAAAACATGGATCTGGAAAACCGTCATTCACACCGTCTGAATAAATGTAGGAGTTTTACCTCAGGTGTCCAGCGCTCGTTCCCACAACACTGTCTCTCTTCCTCTGAAGTTGCGGTGGAAAGACTAGGTGTTGTCTTACTCCACTATATTGACTCCGTCAGATAAATTCTCTACGTCAGAAAACTTTAAAAACTTGGTGTGGACGCAAATATAGTTATAGTTCTTGGTGTGAACGGCCTTCAAAAAGAGAAGTTTTAAAGAAAAATGTCTGAGGATTTGGATATAAGAGAAGAGGATCGGGTCAGAGGTCACCCTACCGCTAGAACTCGACTCAAACCCATGGCTTCTCTTCAGGAGGCCTTTATTAACCCGCTGGAGGCGTATGGATTACCTTTTATGATGGATGGATGTGCTTTTTGGAGGTTAAAAAACACAGGCACTATTTAATGCCATTATAAAGCTTGGAAGAGGCAGGATATAACTTAATACAACTCTGATTGTGTTCGTATGAAAGAGGAAAGTCATAGACAGTACATACACCTTAGGATGGCTTGAGGAATAATTTGCATTATTACTTTAAAGGGGTGGTTGATTATGATTTGAATTTTCTAACTTTAGTTAGTGTGTAATGTTGCTGTTTGATCATAAACAACATCTGCAAAGTTATGACGCTCAAAGCTCAAAGCAAAGGGAGAGATTTGCTTTTACAGAAATCACTTTTTAAGGACTACAACAAACGGCTGGTAGAGACTACACCACATTACTCCCGGGTTAGTGACATCACTAACCCTAAAATTTACATAAACCCCGCCCCCAGAACACGATTTATGCTACAGAATATGCTAATCAATGACTAGAAGATAACTACACATAAGCTACATAAACTCTTCAACTAACCATTCAGAAATGTCCTGTTGCTTCTACATGTTGTCACTTCTTCTTGAGTCTCTCCATCATTGTCTGACTCCGGTTTGAACATAAAAGGCTAAAAGTTTTAGAAATGTTCAGTGTGTGTCTGTGTGAGGTAAAATGACTCAAGCTGTTGAAGCTCCGCCCCCTGTGCCGGGAGCAGCAGCTCATTTGCATTTAAAGGAACAGACACAAAACTGTGTTTTTGCTCACCCTCAAAAAGTGACAATATTAACATGCTATATAAACATATCTGTGGGGTATTTAGAGCTAAAACTTCACACACACACTCTGGGGACATCAGACACTTATTTTACATCTTGTGAAGAGGGCATTATACCACCACTTTAATGCTAGCCGTTTAAGCACTAGTAATGGTGATGCTCGTCTTGGCAAACACTAGTAATAACAACCCTGAGGGTCGTTACCTAAATAAAAAATAATATATATAGTTTTTGTTTTATCAAGCTGGGTCACTTCCAGTCCTCTGCTTCCACAAACACACATCAGTGATGGTGAGGTTATCTGTGTGTTCTGAGCAGGTCAGTGAGTGGAGAACACTGCCCGTACCCAAAGCAATAAATGAAGTTAATATTTAATCGTGTCTGCTGTGAGGAAACCTGTGAACGTTAGCGTGGGTTTGCCTGCTTCTCGCTGCAGATAAACACTGGATCGTATGTTTCCATGATCAGGTCTCTCCAGGTTAATTATCTTTCCCCAGAGTCTCCTGCACCTCCTCTTCTTCTGCTCCTCATTTACCTGAAGGGTTCAGGTGGTGTTGTTCACTTCACCCCCCCCCCAGCCCTAACGTCTGATTACCCAGCATTCCTGACTCGCGCATAATCACGACATTTCCAGCGCACACACACACTGAGTCAACAGACTTCATCCACAACAAACTATTCAGAGACAACGTTTTAACGTTGTGGATCCCCATCAACTGTTGTGTTTTATTAGCATCACCCTTAAAACATGATGCAGCACTATTACTTATTAACTCCTAACTGGGTCAATTTAAGTCTTAATTGATTTTTTTCCCTCACAATCCTTCCTTAAACAGACTTGTATGTTGTCCTTGATCCTCTGGTGTGTCGGTCAAAAATGGAAAAAAACAATTATATTGATATTAAGAAATATTTGATATTTTGTATTTTTAGGGGATTTTATGGTACTAAATTATATTTATGCAGTAGTTATAATCCATTTATTCACTTTTCGAGCGTGAACATGATTCATAATGGTCCTGAAAAATATAGACAAAAATGTGAATATGATATGAAAGATATGAATTTCATCTAGTGGAAACTTTTGGTACTGCGGCCAAACAACATCTCAGATCAAGCTCAAATTTGGAACACCGCTTGTTAAAATAATCACTTTGATTTAGTATCTATCAAAATAGTATTTTTGTGCATTTTTCATAACAATAGATGTAAAATTCTGTAACTTTTTTTTTTAAGTTCACTTTTTTAAATGTATTCACTTCAGCAACACTTGAGAAACTTGTGCTGTCAAGTCTTCAAGATGTACCTCAGTTTAAAGGCCCTTGAAAACACTGTGTCCGAAATTCGCGTCCGAAATTTTCGCACGTTAAAAAATAAATACGACCCCACGTTATATCAGTCACGCTCGTACACTGCCTCCGAAACTTTCGTCCGGCAAAAAAAAAAACGAATCAGGTTCGATTTTCTGCGTTTTCTGCATCCGTAGCAAACATTTTGAATGGTGTTTTGACAATTCAGAGCCACCGAATCACGAAAGCGAAAAAACTCATGCGATAATTTCGGACTCAGTGTGCCTTAAGGGCCTTAAGATGGACGTTTCATTTTCAGCTCTATGCTCAAAGGAATAAATGGAATAACTACTGCATAAATATAATTTAATAGCATTAAATTCCCTAAAAATACAAAATATTAAATAAAAAACATGATCAAAATATAATACAGAGAACATTAATTTCAATGAATAAAAAATAGGTAATTTCTGACCGCCACACGAAGAGCACCAGAGGGTTAAACATGCCAGAGCCGACATGAGAATATTGCTTCAGAATACATCATATTTCCAACATAAAAAATCTAGTTTTTTCCAGACAATCAACTTTTGTACTGACTGATCTACTGAAGCACACGACCAGGCTTGATGTCCAACCCTGATAGTGAATGAATACATAAATACTATTATAAATGCAAATGATTACCTGCAACTGTGGAATGCAAAAAATAATAATAATAATTGTTTACTTAAGCACAGTAAATAAATATTATGGTAAATGCAAATAATCACATGCAACTAACCAACTGCATAATTAGCATAGTGAAATAAATAGATACATTTAATTGGTCCAGCCAAACTCCAGTATTTCAGCACACTTGACGGACGTTTATGGTCTATCTATGAAACATGTGACATGTCCTCATCCGAACCCAAACAGTGAAAGTAAATGCATTAAATACAGGTTTCACTCGTGACAAGTTCATCAACAGCCGTGTGTTTTGCACAGTAAATGAATGACCATCTCAGACAACTAACAAGAAAATTCTCCACCTCAGACTTTTATGATGTTAATAATCTTGTGTAGAAGTCCTGATAAACTGCTCCTGATGTCCGCTGTAAAGCCCCGGCTGACGTGTATTGTGTGGCCTAACCCCACCTGCTCCCTGTGGTGGTGAATAAACAGGCACCTGTCTGAACACCCCTCCACCCCCCCAGCTGACTTCACCTCCGCTCATTCATGCGCTCCCCTGTGGCCCACTTAACCCACAGCAAACGCACACTCACGGCTGAAGGGGAACAAAGGCCCAGCGCTGCCTCTCCCCCACGAGTCAGGGGTCAAATGTGCCTTTAGACCACCGTACACGTGTATATATTGCTTTATTTGTGATGATAACGCAGTGAAACATGCATATCCTGGGCTTTTAATCTCGATTAGGTGCATTAGGAGGCGTGTTTTACTTTGAATTTGTGTTTATGCTATTGTTGTATCATTTGGTTTATGTATTAAATACACTTTATTTTAAGGTGTCATCATTACAGTGTAATTATATATTTAAGTACTGAGTAATAATAATTAACTACATGTACTTACTAACGGGTTAGGGTAGGATTAGGTTTTGTTTGAGGGTTAATTGCATGTAATTATGTATAATTTACTGTTATTAGTACAGTAAGTACATGTAACATATGCAACAAGGACACTGTAAAATAAAGTGTTACCCATTAATATTATATTTAAGGTCTTTGTACAGCAATGTTTGGCAGCTGTTGTCGTATTAAATTGTGCTTTATAAAGAAAGAAATTGTGAAACACTATTTTTTTTTAATCAAAGACATTATGAATGCATGCAAAACCAAGAGAACCACAGTATAATATTGCTTTGTAAAATAAAACCTGTATCTGTAGTTTGCCTGTCGGATGTAGTCAGATGAATGCCTGCAGTACGTTTAGTGTTTAGATGGTTTAATTGAGCTTGTAGGGTCATTAAAAACAGCTGGACTGGACACATTTACACACTCAGCTACAACACAACATTACCATTAATGAAATCTCGAGACTTATATTGTAATCGGCTACTGAAAAAACCCATCGTCATATTCCAACAAACACAAAGCCGATCAACAGCAGCACAAATGTACAGAATACAGAAACAATCGAGGTGATTTCAGTAGCGGATGTATATTTAGCCCTGCCAGGGCTGGTTTAGATTAAAAACACACTATAATAAAGCTAAAATAAAGTAGAGTTGATTAGTCTTGATTTAAAACCTGTAGATTCCCCGGAGCTGCATGCGCCCACACACTCGTGAGCCGTGAACCTCGATGGGTTTCGCTTGAGATGAAATGGAAATGAATAATTTACTCAATCAGTATCTCTTAAAGCGATTGGAAAGCAACCGGATACTGTGGACAGGTGGCAGGGCCCCGGTTACACTCCACACCTGACCGTAGATAAGTGGTAACGTGAGCTGATAACTGGGGGTTCTGACATCATGTCCTCTTGGTTTGGCATTAACGGACTACAGTGGGGGGTGGGGGGTGGGGGGTGGGGGGGGAGGGAGAACGACAGAAAATAACACCTAAAGAAACACCTGGAATAACCTGATCGACTTCATTAGTTGGATGGTCTCTGATTGCTTTCAGAGAAGATGCGACACATGTTTCCAATCCTCCTTTAACTAGGGATGCACGATATATCGGTACCGGACGATATATGTTCATTTTTAACGTTATCGTTATCGGCCTGATAAGAAAAATTCTCTGATATATTAAAGCTGATAAATAATGTATTATGTCCTTCAGCTGAGACTCTTCAGATGTTCAACATGATGATTATGAATGGCTTGAAATATGATTGGAATCACTTCAAAAAAGGGAAACCACAGTTCAGTGCAGCATGTGCAGCGCAAGTCCGTCATATCGGCCACAGAACATCATAATTGTGTGTTTGGGACGTGGCTTTTGATGATGAGACTCGTTTTTGTAATCAGGCTCTCAAAATTCATATAACAATGTGGGTTTAGATTTATGGGCCGATATATCGGTTATCGGCTTTCAAGGAAGAATTATCGGTTATCGGTATCAGCCAAAATGTTCATCCCGGTGCATCCCTAACTTTGACTCGCACTGAGATCAGTGTAACTCCAGGATGTCATCAGTTCATCAGGTTGGATGGAGCGCTATCCCATGCTGCCTCTCTCCGGTCTCCTCCAGCACGTGTTCCTCGGCCCGTAATGAAGACGACAGGGGAAGCGAGACGCCACTTCATCTCGCAGAGGACCCTGATGCAACCCTAGGAAACCCTCAGCGGTTAGCTCAGCTGCTGCACTGGATTATGGGAAGATAGGTCACATTTCTGCACCATCGTCAACTTCTGCGCCAGGAGAATACAGACGGACGAGGCTGAAACTGACACGCCGCTTATAAACTAGCAGGAACCGCCGGGTTACGCTGAGCCATTATCTCCAGGACATCAGGAAAAGCTCATTCACAGATCAGCATTTCTAGCATCTCCTGCATTAGCCTATATATTACAGACAGGGTTTGAAGGAAATGAACACCCGCCGAATGCGGGTAAAGATCGACAGTGGCGGGTAACGTGTCAAATCTCTAGCTAACGTGGCGTGCTACTCGTTATATTTACTCTCTTTCCTGAGGAAGTTTGTGTAAGACAAATCTCGAGAGTCATCATGATATATTAAACACAGCGTATAGCGCAGAATCTGCTCATATCTGCTTACTTGAACACACACGTCACTGCGCAACACATAACGGCGCGCTTGTTCATTTGCATTGAAGCAATAGCGAAGATTAAAAGGCATTTGGTGAACAGAAAACACATTGTTATTTTCCTTTCTCCTGTATTAATCTGTGCACCTAAAACACATTTTTGGTGAAAAGGTTGAGGATGATAAAGGAAGGAGATGTTGGATGAATAATAAACTAATGTATAAAATCCCAATTTTATAAACTGTGACGTAGTTAATCTGGTTTATTTCTTCTTCTTTTGGCTAGTAGAAGTTCTGAATGGCTGGTAACTTAAGAATCTAGTGGCCAAACTGGCCAGTGAGTGGAAAAAAGTTCATTTCAAACCTTGATTACAGGATAAATATCTGAGAAACGTGGCAGAGGAGAGAACACAAACTGCTTTTACATATTTTCACAATACAACTTTTAACACACTTTTAAATAATTGTACTTTAGTATATTTTAGAAAAATATACTTGAAGTGAAAAATCTTTTTATTTTTTAAAAGTGTATTTATTTGCACTTTATTAAAAATATATTTTAGGTATATTTTAACTGTGCTGGCAATGATCATTGTAACAATGCACTGAAAGTATACTTTCAAAATACATTATAGTATACAATAGTATTTTGTACAAAGTATAGCTAAGTATTATTTGTCTAATAATGTGCATTTCTTATTGAAGATAAAGTGTTTAGTTTGTGGTATTTGGAATAAGCCAAAGGTTAAATTAATGAGCCCATACTTTTTACTCAAATATATCACACCACGTTAGCCTCGCGGGCAAGTGCGCCGACGTGCTTCAGGAGACCCGAGTTCGAGTCCGGCTTGAGGACCTTTCCTGATCCCGTCCTCTCTCTCTCTCTCTCTCTCACACCTCACTTCCTGTCCAACTACTGCCCTATCCTAACAAAAGGCGAAAACGGCAAAAATATATATTATATATAAAATATATATAAATACACTTATGGTATATTGCTTGTATGTTTCGAAGACACTCGTAATGAATTTGTAATGTACTTGTAACACAAATAAAGTACACTTTAATATCACTAATCAAGCATGTAATTTGTCCCTACACAGGCATATACTTAAATATACTTGAAGTTGTTCCAATTTAGCTCACAAAAGTACACTTAAAGTTATGCTTTACTACAACTTAATTACAACTAAAATATATTTGGTACAAAATTAGCTGTTTCAAAATAGCACACTTCAAGTTAACTAATCATGAACACACTTGAGGTGTACTGGTAATTAGTCTGGCTGCAAGTATACACTTAGCATTTTTATTTTTCACCGAGGTTCCCTCAAAAGTAATGACAATAATTCTAAACCATGTTAATGCTTTTCTAATAAAACAACAAAAGACTGTGTATCGTAGCACATAAGTGCATTTATTCAGCAACCACAATCGCACACATTATAGTCACAAATATCGCAGACGATTACGCTTAACACTTTCCCTGCAGCTGACTGAGTTTTCCATCATTTGAGGCGACGCTTTCCTGACATTGACATAATTGACAATGTTCCTGCTTTCCATCTGTTATACGATAGGGGGCGCTGTTACACATCTTCTGAGAACAGAAGCCGCAGGAACGAGCCATTGCTGACGCACGTTGTAATCTTTGGAGAAAAAAAACTCAATTTTCTCATTTTTTGTTCAAAATATGTTTTTCTGGCTGGAGAGTTTAATAACTGAGAGTAACAGAAATTGCAATCATGTTTGATCAAGTTATACAGCCCTTGTGTGACCCTGGATCACGTCACCAGTCTCGAGTCGCACGGGGATATCTGTGGCAATAGCCAACAATACATTGTATGGGTCAAAATTATAGATTTTACTTTTATACCAAAAATCATTAGGATATTCAGTAAAGATCATGTTCCATGAAGATATTTAGTGCATTTCCTAATATATTAACAAATTATTTGTGTGAGTGAATGCAGCACAATCGCCAACATAAATGAACAACTTTAAAGCAGATTTTCTCAATGTTTAGATTTTTCTGCACCTTCAGATTCCAGATTTTCAATAGTTGTATCTCGACCAAATATTGTCCTATCAAACCATACATCAGTGGAAAGCTTATTTATTCAGCTGTCATATGATGTATAAATCTCAATTAAAAAAAAAAAAGACCCATGTGACTGGTTTTGTGGTCCAGGGTCACATATCGACCAAATATTGTCCTATCCTAACAAACCATACATAAATGAAAAGCTTATTTATTCAGCTTTCAGATTATATATGAATCTCATTTTCAATGTACCCTTGTGACTGGTTTTGTATATAAATACTTCGGCAATATGCTAAGAAGCGCCAAAAAATCTGATTTTGAATCTGAGCCAGCCAACATCCAGTAAGTGACGGTAAACACTAATATGAAGGGCTGAGTTAAAAAATATTGATTTCCCGATTCTCGTTTTGATAATCCGACATTGATTCTTAAATCCCAAGGTTGAACCTGCCATCCAATAATCACAATAAGCTTTGATACTTTTAATATGAAACATTCTCGGCTTTCAAATCCTGTCATTTCATCACTGAATTCGGTCAGTAAATGTGTGTTTAATGTGTGTGACAGACCGATCGACCCTTCCTCTTTACTACTAGTTACAGCAGCAAATAAACATCAGCGAACATCAGAAGGAAATGATGAAAGATCCAGAACAACTTCCTGAAATCACTCATGTCTCATGTAATCCATCAATCAGTGTTTCGACCGTGGATATAATGTCACGTAACGCTATATTTACCTCAGAAAAGACATTCAATGACCATAAACTAAGTTAACTAGAAAAATAACTCTAGAGGAGCATGTTGATTAGTATACGCACTATATTTTTACTCAACCTGTTCTTCAATGTTACATTTATGTTTGAATAAATCCTTCATGAAAACAAGTTTATGGCATTTAAATGCTTATGTATTATCAGAATTATGGCATTACAAAGTTATTTAACCTGTAATAACCTAGTAATAGGTGGATTTACCTCCCTGTATAGTTTACAGCATTATAGCATTATATTTTTTTTTTGCTGGAGGAAAAATGTACATAAATCCGAATAAATCCATATCGAATCGAGATCAGAATTGCAAGCTTGTGAATTGAAATCGAACCGTGTCAATCAATCCCCAGCCCTGCTAATATTGTTATAAATGAATCTGCCAATAAACAGGTGGATTTTGCACAGCTGTGCAAATAATCAGTGTGATTATCTGTGAAACATCTAATGAGCTGCCTACATAGACAGAGATGCTAGTGTATGATGCCCTAGAACGGGTCCACGAGACTGTGTTTAGGGTGCACGATGATGCCCTATATAGGGAGCACGACATGATTGAGACACGACCACAGAGGGCCAATAGCTTAGCAAGAGTAACTCCTGCTTTATAACAATAGAAGACAGACAGATAATCTTCATATGTGTCATTACACCCCACAGAATCACCTCTACAATCCTCCATTAGCATTTATCAGCGGAAAACACAAGCACAAACACCTGCCTCAAGACAAAATTCATTGTTTCGTTTACAAATGAGCGTCTGAGGCTAACGATAAAACAACACCCAGCGATCAAAACCACTCAGATATACAACTTGAAGATCGTGTTAAACGACTCAAAGCGCAAAAAATACACACAAGATGTGATTTTGATTCCTAAACCGAAAGTGTGATGAAGAATCGCTTCATTCGGGCTCATCATGCTAACATTAGCCGCTTAGCAACACCTGCATCGTGAGAAAATGATGCTGCGCTTCAATACAACAGCGTTTTCATCGCGTTTCCACGTCATTAAACACATATTTATCAATTAGCACTATTCAGACGCCGACAGATGTCGTTCGCTCCTCGGGTTTCAATACATAAAGCAGATGAGGAGCGAAACATCTGGACGCGCCGCATCAATAGAAACGGAATAAACCGTCAGAGAATAAAACGACAGCCGTAAAAGCTCCACAAACAACACGAGCTCAGGAGATTTACTCCGGTATGCAAACAGAAACACAAAGCCACAACCATCACGCGAGCGGTTAGACAGTGAACACACTTTGGAAACGAGATGTTAATATTGAAATATTCACCTGGACTGGTGTGGATGAGGATGAGGATGAGAGGAAGGTGGTGTAAGGATGGAGAGAGGAGAGGAGGAGGTTGTTGTTGTTATTGTTGGTGGGTTACAGTCGCCAGGACTACGGTGACTATGGCGCTGCAACTCGGGGCAACGGTTGCTATAAAGCTCGCCGCGTAAACTAACTTGACGCTGCGGAAAGAGGCGGAGCTTGTATATAAAGCTCAGTGCGCAACCAAACGTGACGTTCAGTGAAGGGGCGGGGCTTGTGGTGATGGGAGGGGAGGAGTCCGCGCGCGCGACTCTCTTTGTGGCCTCTTGTTTTTGAAATAATTTGCGGCTGATTTATTATTGATTAAAGTACTGAGGAAATAATTATCATAAAAGGGCTGAAACTGGCGAATGCAAGTATGTATTGCAAAATAAATGATTATCGTGGGCTGTGTGTAAACCACCAATAGGAGGCGCCCAACGATGAGTGGGCGGGGCTTTTGAAAGCAGGTCTGGTTGAGACGTTGAGATGAGAAAGAAGGGCGGGGCTTGTGCGTCAAACCAGAAACCACTTTCCCTTGTACTCAATAATCAGCCTCACTTTTGATGAATTCTGTTGAATAAAGTCAATCAGATTGAGATTATGACAATTTAGACCTGCATGTAGACCTGCCTTTTACTCCCTTGTATTTTTTTTTTTTTGCTTGAAGGAATACCTCAAGATTTTTGTAGTCAAAACCAGAGATATATTTTGCATGTACTCCTACTATGTGCACGAAAAACCTTTACAATTAATTGGATGAAGCCACACCCACCAAAAATGAGTCAATGGAGAGAAAAACGTATATATATTTACAAAATATTATCTATATACAAAAAAAAACATATTTTTTTTTTATTTTACTATTGTATAGTGTTTTATGTATTTTCTTTTATTTGGGCCACCAATTATTCGTTGTTGTAATTTGTTAAAATGTAAAAAAATAAATAGTTGAGTAACCCTCAAATTAAACCTTTTTACAACAAAGATTCTTTTTTTTTCTTGCAAAAACGTTTGTATACAGTGTTTTTCCAAGGAAAATCATTCAGTTTAATGTTAACAGATTGCTGAGATTAGAGCATGACAACAAAGTATTAAAGTAAAAGCAATGACATTCTGGAGGAATTTAAACATTTTATCCCCAGAATACACATCGATATGAACAAGGTTATGCAAACCTCAATGTTCAAAGTTGATTTTTCTTTTAGCAGATAACACTTTACAGACATATGCATACATATTTACATATCGGTATGGCTTTAAATCTGTGTTAAGTGCATTTTGTTGTTGGGGTATATTTATAGTTTTGCTTATTCACTGTACATTACAAAAAAAACTTTTATACCCTTTTAAAATACCAAAGCATGTCGTTTAGTGTTAGGAAACATGCTTTTTAAGCTAAACATTTGGCAAGAAATAAACTTGTCTGGTTTGAAATAAAACAACAGATATATGTTTGGAAATGAGCACAAATGATGAAGAAAGTGATGTTTTACGCACAGATAAAAACACATGCTCTGACATTTTTACAGTGTAAGTTTGGCTTAAATGTCCAGTTTCTCCCATGATTAAGTGTCCATGAGGAAAGTTCTTTAAACAGAGCGAGTGAGTTGTTTGGGTTGATGAGAGGAAACCTTCATCCTTCGGTAAAGACGCATGAGATCCGGCTCGAGCACCTCGGGATGTGAAGATAATTGTCCTCCAACAGGGAAGGCACCGGTTCTCCCAGAAACTCCTCCGGTCCGGTTTGGCAGTCGAACACTGTTGTCACAAACACACAATAATAGGCAACGTTTTTATTCAGAAAGTACATTAATTGACATTTTAAAAAAGGTTTCTAGTTTGCCTTGAATAGTCTTTGGCCCTTAAAGAGACCATATTATGCCCCTCTTGTTTTCAGGCTCTACTAGAACAGGTTTTCCTGCTTGAATGTTGATTATTCTCCTCATATTCTCCATTGTTGCGGCTCCTCTCTTCCCAGTCTGTCAGTAACGCTCTGTTTAGTTCCTGTCTCTATGAAGCCCCTCCTTCTGAAAAGCACACTGTGCTCTGATTGGTCGGCTGGAGCAGTGTGTTGTGATTGGTCGAGCGCTTCGAGTTTATATTAATCATTTAAATGAGGAAAATTGTGACGTGTTCGTTCCCAGAAGAAACTCAAGACTACAATGGAGGCGTTTCAGGAGTTCAGAAACACTGACACTGATATAGAGAGACTTTGTAACTTTGCAGAGCTTTTTCATGCTTAAAAACAGCAACATTAAAGTCCCCTGTAGTCAATCATTTTACTCAGAACTTATGAGTAATTACAATGTAACTACATCACCTTAAAATAAAGTGTAACCTACTATAACAGCATTTGCATTTGTCAAACAGTGCTTTCAAAACACATTTCATATATTTAAAGTCCCCCTGTAGTCATTAATTTTATCGCTTAAAACTCATCTTTGATCACCATGATTACATATTTAAAAGTTTCTTCCTTGAACAAAAATCCTCATGCCTTAAAATATCTTGAATGTAACTCGACACCCTCGCCTCATTTAGTATGCGCGGTTCTATGAATATGCAAATGAGCCCCGCCTCCACTCCCTCACTCAGCTCAGAGATCCACTGGTTGACGATCACACGCTGATCTGATTGGTTACAAGGTAGTTTGTGACGTCAGAAACACCAGCGATTTCAAAGCGTGTTTTTGAGACTGTCTTTGGTTCACTGCAGTTTTAAGGAGGAAATACTCAGCAATGGTGTCGACTTATGAACTTACACATGGTGTGTCTTAAAGCACATTAAAAACACCACATAGACACATAAACTACATTAAAAGCTGGATTTTCTTTAAACACATGAAAGATGAACATGTAAACTTTAAATAATAAGTTAGATTCTGCAGTGCGTGTCATGATGCTTTACAGTATTCATGTGTGTTTTTACCAGTGATGGTTCTGTGGACGAGGTCGAGCTCGGGCTGAGACGCGTCTGAGGAGCCCAGATGTTCCTCAAACATGGGCATCTGCATCATGGAAAAGGAAGAAATCTGCTTGTTCTCCTGCGGTGAGTCAGTGTATGAGAACACGGTGCGGGCGTCACCAGAGAAACCTGAGTGTTAATGAAAAAACATTACTCACAACATCCAAAACTGAACTATTATGTCCTTAATTTAAGATTGCATGCAGAATGAATGATATTTCCTCATTTGAGCTTGGAAAAAGTCCTAAAATCTGTACGCTGAGATTTGTACATGCATTAGATGGATCTATTTTTGCCTCGGCCTGACAGACATCTGCCATCTGTTGCTCTAAGAGCGGAAGGACAAGTTTGTGAATCATTCAGTGCCGATCGGTCCGTTCTCCGCTTACGGTCACGTCTTAAATATGCATTCTGCGTCTGCTTACTGCACATATGGCTTATATGTAAATGAGTTTATATTTAGTGTCAGACGCCACACGGATCTGCCACCTGCACTATTAATACAAATAAAAACTGAAATGGTGATATGGCTGCGTATATGCGCTGCGTGTTTCAGGCACGGGGTTCATTTACACGTGAGCAACGGGGGGTTGCAGCGTCTCCATCTGCATCTGCTTTGAGTTTGAGTCGCTTTAATGTGCATTTGGGAAAGAAAACATACATCAAACATCTTTGCATACTTGTAGTGAGGAGTTTTTTGACAAATATGAAGCATAACTGTCACCCCCCTTTTTGAGAATAGACGTGAAAATGCAATATCCAAACTTAAATGGTTGTAATTCAAGAATGCTTTGGAATATAGACCTATTTTTGGTCTTGTTTTATAGAAGACACTCAGCAGATTATTGACTGAAATGAAAGATTAAAAAAATGAAAGTATGAAAAAGTTATGGAAGTTTAGATTTACTGTAAATCAAATGTACTGTACTGAACATTTTATATTTTAGATATTATATATATTTTACAAAATAATTTTTACTATAAAACTACTATAAAATCAAAGCCATATATCTAACCAAGCTGTGTTCCAAATTTGAAGTTGATATCACAAAAAATGTAGTTCCTATGAGTTTTTGTTTATACGCTGTACCAAAAATATGTAACCTACATTCCACTGAATTCTTTTGATGCATTTTCCTGTAACAAGTTAATATATTTCTGTCCAAGTATCACTTCTGTCACAAAATAGTCACCAAATACGGAACCTTGAGCCTCAGACCTTTCCGACGACATGTGTTTTGTCAAGATTAGAAAAGGTTTTAAATAATAAAGTAGTTAAAAAAAAAGTTGTAATATGAAACCTGACGACGCCCACTAGGGGAGGAGCCAGCTAAAATAATTTAAAGTACCGTTTCTATGGTAACGCAATGTCCAATTTCAAAACGGGTTTCACAGGATGAATTTTGAGTTCGTAAGCTTTCGAATGATAACTAATTTATGATGATTATTAAAATATGTGATACAAAAAAAGGCAATAAAAAAAGAGCGCCAAGCTAGTGGTTTATGATGGTGTGGTTTACGTTAAATGAAAGTTATTATTATTTTTATGTTATAAAACTAGTTATTATTATTACAATCTTTCTTAAATACTCAATTTTTCTTTTACAGTGAAAAATTACAATAGAAATATATATAATAAATTTTAATATTTGTATTTTAAAAACAAATTATAATTGTGTAGCCCTGCAAATAAACACAGCAAACCTTCAAGTTTAAAATAAAGTGATTCAGAGTGGAGGAAAAAACGTCAGATTAATTTATTAATGAAGTTGTGTGAGCAACACGAGTCATGCGTGTCCGTCCGAGCACGTGTGGTTAAAGGTGCAGTGAGCGATCTCTGAGAAACGCTGTTGATATTTGAAATCACCAACACAAACACGCCCCTACCTAAGAGGGCCACACCCCTATTTTTATAGCTCCGCCCCCAAATCCACTAACACACTCTGCAACACAGGCACCTCCCCCTCATGAGTGGACACGCCCCTTACTGCTGATTGGCTACAAGTGCTTTTTGTGCTCTATCCGATCCACTTTCAACAGCGTTTCTCAGAAATCGCTCACTGCACCTTTAAGGTGTTTAAATGTCTGTTTATTGCAATTAAAATCGGTGTACGCCTCATTAATACAATTATGGGTTTACTTGCAATGGTTTTATCCAAGGATTATGTTAGCATAAGGTAAATTAATTGCAATATTGCCAAAAGCCCATTATAATTGCATTATGAGTGTGCATGTAAGTGTTGTTTCCTCATGTATGAAATAAACTAAAGAAAAGCGGGGACGTACTGTCCTGAAGCGCAGGCTGGGATGTTCTGGGATGGTTGGAGTATCTGGGCAGGTTGTGAGTGTTTTGGGTCAGACTGTGATGAGGTGATGAAGACGACACTTGCTGTGACACAGGAACCCTACACCTGAGAAACCACACCGTTTCACAATAATCAGTCATATACAGTATGTGCATTTTAAAGACAAAAATCATTTACTCATCCTCATGTTGTTCCAAACATTTTCATATAATGAAACTGTTTATCCAGTTGCCAGGACAAGTGCACTGACCTCTAACCCTACTGTTATGATATGCAAAAACTCAAAGAGAGATGATTTTACAAACATATGCATAAATATTTACATATCCGTAAATATTTACATATCCGTAAATATTTAATCCCTGATAACTGATTTTGTTGCCACAGTTTTACTCATAGTTTTGCTCATCTATGAACTATTTACATACAGTGGCCCCAAAAAACATTTGTAACCTAGTAACTTTTAAAATATCAAAGCATGTATCATTTATGCACAAAGATGCTTTTTACCTAAACATTTGGAAGTTTGTCTGGTTTAAAGGGGTCATGTGATGCTATTTTAAAACTTAATTATTTTGATTATTAAATGTGATAAAATAGTTTTTTTAATGTTAAAAAAACACACATACTGTACATTGTTGCAGCACCTCTATTCCCCGTCTGTCTGAAACGCACTGATTTCTACAAAGCCCCGCCTCTTGTAAAGCTCCGAGTGCTCTGATTGGCCAGCTGACCCAGTGCGCTGTGATTGGCCGAACACCTCCAGCGTGTAACTATAATCGTGAGCTTCTAAAGCAGTTTAATCACAGTTAATAATGTTGTCGGTTTTATGCGGATGATCAACCGGAACGAACTTTACAAGCAGAACGTTTCACAGTGGCAAGCTTTTATTCTGCAACTCTTACATGTTCCAGATACAACGTTAAAAGTTGAATTTGTCCTGAAGTGACTACATTAAAAAGTGTATTTATTTAGGTGTGTATAGCTGGATTTTTATTTTTATTACGCGCTAAAAGCAACAGAAAACATTAAAAAGCATCATATGACCCCAAGTTTTAAAGTCCCCCTGTGGTGTAAATCCAGCTTTTAATGTTGTTTATGTGTCTATGTGGTGTTTTTAATCTGCTTTAAGACAAAGCATGTGTAAGTTCATAAGTCGACACCATTGCTGAGTATTTCCTCCTTAAAACTGCAGTGAACCAAAGACAGTCTCAAAAACACGCTTTGAAATCGCTGGTGTTTCTGACGTCACAAACTACCTTGTAACCAATCAGATCAACGTGTGATCGTCAACCAGTGGATCTCTGAGCTGAGTGAGGGAGTGGAGGCGGGGCTCATTTGCATATTCATAGAACCGCGCATACTAAATGAGGCGAGGGTGTCGAGTTACATTCAAGATATTTTAAGGCATGAAAGGGAAAAATATTTAAATATGTAATTTTGGTGATCAAAGATGAGTTTTAAGGGATACAATTTCAAAGCGTTTTCAAAGCATGTTTAACAAATGCACTGACCCCACTGTTAAGATATTAGGTTACCCTTTACTTTAAAGTGACGAAGTTACATTGTAATTACTCAAATAAGTACAAATTAATAAACTACATGTACTCACTATAGAGTTACGGTTAGGGTTTGGTTTAGGGTTAGTTACTTGTAATTATGCATAATTTACTGTTATTACTATAGTAAGTAACATGTAACTACGTCACCTTAAAATAAAGCGTTACCTGCTATTTTTATGATGCTGACTCTTAGTTTCAAATCCAAGTGACATTTTCCCAGCAAATGCATCCAAAAAGCAGCATTGTGTTTTATCCTGGAAGTAAAACTACAGCGGCACAGGAACAGCGCGACTGCTTTTAATGGGAGTAAAATCTGGGAAAACCGAGGTCAGGGGTATTTCACAACTGATTTAGCCCAAAGTGAGGTAATTACGCCAATCCCACTGCATTGTAAATAACAATAATCAGATCAACCAGTGGATCTCTGAGCTGAGTGAGTGAGTGGAGGCGGGGATCATTTGCATATTCATAGAACCATGCATACTAAATGAGGCGAGGGTGTCGAGTTACATGCAAAAAAATGTCTTCATGCCTTAAAATATCTTGAAAGGAAAAAACTTTTCAATATGTCATCTTGGTGATCAAAGATGAGTTTTAAGGGATACAACTATTGACTACAGGGGGACTTTAATTATATAAAAAAAGTGTTTTTGAAAGCGCTGTAGTAAAATCTGGGAAAACAGAGGTCAGGGGTATTTCACAACTGATTTAGCCCAAAGTGAGGTAATTACGCCAATCCCACTGCATTGTGTAATTCACTTATTGAGTTCCTGGTGCTCTCCAGCACGGGCCCTCGAGACCAATGAGGCATAGCAGGTCTTGATCTCTCCAGACGATTGTCTCGCTTGGATCCCGCAATCATTGCTTGGACAATGTGCATCTGCGTCGAGAAAAGCAGAAAAGGTTCCTCTCTGTGCCTTTGAAGTGCAATGCGTGCCGTCCAAAAACATAAGCCTCTTCCCAAACTCTTTTGCCACAGTAGACGTGTAAAACACACAAAAGCGCAGTGGAGCCTTTCAGCAAAGAAAAGCCTGCTTTATTAGAGTCAGATTATTGCAACTATGAGCTCTCAGCCATAAAGCCATGACAACCGGCCACGCATTTATCGCAGATCAAGAGAAAATAAAAGCGCTGGAGCTTTTGAATCGGTCACTCCGCCAAGTGAAACTTGAAATGAATGTAAACTAGACAGTGATTCAGTGTGTGGCAAACTTTCTCGATTGAGCTTCGACCAAAAACATAGTGATAGGAAAAACACATACGGCATTATTAGACTCGATTCATCAGGCTTGAAAGGAGCGTCACAGACACTGGCGTATAGAAGTGATGCCAGATTCACGTCGCGGCTAACCTGTCTTTCACCCGCTCTGATCTCTGAGTGAATACAAGTGTACCTTCATTTTCTCCAGTCATAGATGCATGAACGGCCGTCTTTTCTCCTTTCTCATTTCTTTCAGACGTCAAGTGAACTTGCTAGCAATTTTAAACCCAGCAGGGACGTCGTGGAGGAACGAGGCTGTTCTCAGGGGAGCGAAAGCTCTCACACACACTCGTTTGTTTATCACAGGGATTGTGCACTCAAATACAACTCCCCCTGTAGTCAATCATTTTATCCCTTAAAACTCATCTTTGATCACCAAAATTACATATTTAAATGTTTTTCCTTGAACAAAATGTCTTCATGCCTTAAAATATCTTGAATGTAACTCGACACCCTCGCCTCATTTGGTATGCGTGGTTCTATGAATATGCAAATGAGCCCCGCCTCCACTCACTCACTCAGCTCAGAGATCCACTGGTTGACGATCACACGTTGATCTGATTGGATACAAGGTAGTTTGTGACGATTTCAAAGTGTGTTTTTGAGACTGTCTTTGGTTCACTGCAGTTTTAAGGCGAGACACTACAGGTGAATAGGGTAAAATTTTAAAATAATAGATATCACCATGAAACTTCCTCAGTTGATTACTTACACAAGTATATAAAAAAAATGTATTACAAGTTTTAGAAATTTGTATGTTTAATTATGCAAATTAGGCATTATCTCATTAAATATGCACGATTTTGCATATGTTTTCGGTAGATAGATCTGAACATATGATAAAGCCAGTTGCAAAATTCTTTTTTCATTTTATTTACACACAAGATGAAAAAAAAATTCAGAGGGATTTCAGGATATGCTTTCATAACCTAGGAAATCTTAAAAAATAGATTTTCGCCATATTTTTTTTAATTAAAATGTCACATAAATCAGGTCAGGAATGATTTATTAACAAATCCCTCTGAAAATATCTTCAGAATACTGCTAAGTGTATAACTGGAAGGTTTGGCGTACATAAGCTGAGATGTTTGTACTGGAGAACGACAAAACACTCATTTTGAGAAAACGGCAGTTAAAGAGTTAAATCGCTCTAAATGAGAAATCGTCGTTAGCTTTAAATCCCCCTTTGGACATTCACGATTGGTTACTGATAGAAAGGAAATGCCCATATTTGGGTTACATAGCGTTGTGCAGGAGACAGGATCTCAGGTGTGTCGCGCTGGAATGATAACTTCCTGGTAAATTCGGGAGAAACTTACTGCCGCAAGTAAACAAAATGTAATAAAATAAACATCTTAATGTATATTTTGAACGTTTTCTTTATAGCAGCTTGAAAGAACACATGTTGAAGGAGTAAACTAGCCCAACATCTCAAAACTGACCACTGCATGAAGAATCTATGTTTCCGCCTCTCGTGTCTCGCCTTAAGGAGAAAATACTCAGCAAATGTTTCCCTCAGAATTGTGTCACGTGACAGAAGTTAAATGTTGTCTGGTGTTCTCTGGAGATTGATGTAGTTTTCGTACCTGTTGTTCCCGTGTAAAGGAGGCAGTGGACGAGTCTGTGTTGGGCCGGGCTGGTTTAGGGCGAACACTTGAAGACAAAAAAGAAAATCATCATTACTTTACGGTAAAACGACGGTAAGATTCGTTGCCAATAGCCGTCACTGGACTGAAATATCAAAATGAGTCTGAAAGCTTTTTAGGGCCGAAGCATCTCTGCATTACACTGCTGATTTCCCACTATTTTTCTGTGTGAACATGCGCTAGAGAGACACACACGTCGTGAGTTTAAAGTCAAGTCAAAAGTCCAAGTTTATTTATAAAAGTGTTTATCAGAGTGCTATATCACATATCAGTGATGGAAACAATCTACAGCACAGAAGAAAACAATAAGACACGATAAAAAAGCAACTCTCACACAGCGCCAAATGCCAGACTATAAAAATGATTGGAAAAGTATTTGTGCACCAAAAATAGGACACACATATGTCAATGGAAAACATTTATTTTAAGGAATGAATGTAAGCTGGCGTTGGGGAAGCGCTAACAAGACTAGAAATAGAGGTTTGTTTCTGTGTGTTTCGTTTTATTCTTGTTTCTGTTCTTTATATTACATGCAAAAAACACACTTATATGTAAAGCATTGTTAATGCATCAGTTATGCCTTGTAATGCACTTTATAATGCATTATATGATCTTATGAATAATTGTAACAACAGTATATTATCTATTCATTGATCTAGATTCTAGCCATTAGAAAATATAATGCATTAAAACACGACAAAACCAATTTCAGATATAACAAGAAATCTGCAAATAGTATAATGCATTTTAACTTTAGTTATAATTAATTATGAAAAGATTTAATGTGCATAAAATAAGCTTTATAATGCATTATCCATAGAGGCTTTAAATGTTACTGAAAAAAGTAATAGAAATAAAGGAGAAGAAATATGCAAGTTAAAAGTTAAACTAAAAATGCATCTCTAGCAGTGTTATTTACCATCATTGAGATACTATTATAGTTTTTATTAATATTTTAGATATTTATTATTTTTATATATTTTCTGATTTCATTTGAAATTCTAGTTAAAGCTTTTTTTTAAATATGTCTATATGGTTTTTTAGTACATGAAGTTAAACTGTTAAACTAAATGAAACTGAGAAATGTTGCCTTGGCAACGAGCTGAAATAATATGCTTTTTATATTTTATTTTATTTGATTTCAAGCATCAAAAATGTTTGTGTAGTGAGTTCTGTAAGGGACTCTTCCTTGAACACACGACTCTGTGAAGTGTTTCATACCGGTGTAGAGATCCTCAGTGGGGGACTGGTGCTTGGTCTCAATCAGGTCCCGTGGCGAGAGGCTGTGGTGCAGCGGCTGAACGGTCAAACACTCGGCGAGCCCGTCCTGACTGCGTCTCAGCTACATCACACACACAAACACACACACACACACACACACACACTCATGCATGAGACTTTCTCTCAACATCAAACACTTTCACACTTTTGTTTCTGCGGGATTTTATCCATGACAGACTGGCTGGACTGGGAAAAGTGGCCGTTGTGCACCAGTGTGGAGCCAGAACTGAACGCGAGTTTGCTAAAACCTATTACCTATAAACGCTGTTTTACAGGAGGGGAGCAAGTGCTGTTTTTGAGGACAGATTATTAAGAATAACATCTGGAATTATGTGCACTTTGAATAACAACATCTGGAATAACGTGCACTTCAAATAACAACATCTGGAATAATGTGCACTTTGAATAACAACATCTGGAATTATGTGCACTTTGAATAAGAACATCTGGAATAATGTGGACTTCGAATAACAACATCTGGAATTATGTGCACTTCGAATAACAACATCTGGAATTATGTGCACTTCGAATAACAACATCTGGAATTATGTGCACTTCGAATAACAACATCTGGAATAATGTGCACTTTGAATAAGAACATCTGGAATAATGTGGACTTCGAATAACAACATCTGGAATTATGTGCACTTCGAATAACAACATCTGGAATTATGTGCACTTCGAATAACAACATCTGGAATTATGTGCACTTCGAATAACAACATCTGGAATTATGTGCACTTTGAATAACAACATCTGGAATAATGTGCACTTTTAATAACAACATCTGGAATAATGTGGACTTCGAATAACAACATCTGGAATAATGTGCACTTTGATCACATCTGGAATACTGTGCACTTTTAATAACAACATCTGGAATTATGTGCACTTTGCATAACATCATATGTTACATCATAACATTCCGGAAGTTGTTATGCGAAGTGCACAGTATTCCAGATGTTATCAAAGTGCACATTATTCCAGATGTTATTCAAAGTGCACGTTATTCCAGATGTTATTCAAAGTGCACGTTATTCCAGATGTTATTCAAAGTGCACGTTATTCCAGATGTTATTCAAAGTGCACGTTATTCCAGATGTTATTCAAAGTGCACGTTATTCCAGATGTTATTCAAAGTGCACGTTATTCCAGATGTTATTCAAAGTGCACGTTATTCCAAATGTTATCAAAGTGCACGTTATTCCAGATGTTATTCAAAGTGCACGTTATTCCAGATGTTATTCAAAGTGCACGTTATTCCAAATGTTATCAAAGTGCACAGTATTCCAGATGTTATTCAAAGTGCACAGTATTCCAGATGTTATTCAAAGTGCACAGTATTCCAGATGTTATCAAAAGTGCACGTTATTCCAGATGTTATTCAAAGTGCACGTTATTCCAGATGTTATTCAAAGTGCACGTTATTCCAAATGTTATCAAAGTGCACAGTATTCCAGATGTTATTCAAAGTGCACATTATTCCAAATGTTATTCAAAGTGCACAGTATTCCAGATGTTATCAAAAGTGCACGTTATTCCAGATGTTATCAAAAGTGCACGTTATTCCAGATGTTATCAAAAGTGCACGTTATTCCAGATGTTATTCAAAGTGCACAGTATTCCAGATGTTATCAAAAGTGCACGTTATTCCAGATGTTATTCAAAGTGCACGTTATTCCAGATGTTATTCAAAGTGCAGGTTATTCCAGATGTTATTCAAAGTGCACGTTATTCCAGATGTTATCAAAAGTGCACGTTATTCCAGATGTTATCAAAAGTGCACGTTATTCCAGATGTTATTCAAAGTGCACAGTATTCCAGATGTTATTAAAAGTGCACGTTATTCTAGATGATTCTAGATCAACATCTGTAATGTGCACTTCGAATAACATCTGGAATAACGTTCACAATAAGACCAAGAAAGTAAATTTGGATTTCACTGCGACTTAAAAGACTGCATTTACTTTCCAAATGTTATTAAAGCACATCGATAGATAAAGCCTTGGATAATTGGCGCATTATCTTTTGCCTAATTGAGCTGAATGTACAGTAATTAATCATAAGAATATGGTTTAATATCACAGCTTAAAATATCCCTGCGTTTGAAGCTCTGGACCTGCAGAACATCGTGATTATATTTAGTGTCTCTAATAATATTTTCTGAGTAATTCTAATAATCATCGGTGAGAAAGCACTGGGTGTATTCAGACAGGACAGATCCTCTATAAGCAGTTTGACCAGTTTCTTCTATTTTTCTATTTTTCCTCTCCCAGAAACCGTGTGCTTGAGGAATCTGTATCTATGGTGACGTGACCTTTATTTTGTTCCTCTGTGATAATGAACGGCTCCTACACAACAAGTTACCAGTTCAGAGACTTAGTTATCAACGGACTTCTTGACAAATCTTGCACATTTCGTCTCAAACACACAGTGTTCTACATTATAAGACAATGGTTGCATGATGTACAATCCTCTTCTGAGCGAATAACTGGATAATTCACACAAAAATACAAATTCTGTTGTTATTTACTCGCCTTCCAAATCTATATGCTTTAATATTTTGTGTGTGTGGAATACAAAATGATCATTTTAGAAGAATCTTCAATTGCCTTTGTTTACATAGAAAGAATTTAAAATGCCAAGAAGTGCAAAAAACACCATAAAATAGTTACAATTAAGATGTAAAATAATAACTAGCTTCCCCCAAGGCTGCATTTATTTGATCAAAAATACAGTAAAAACAGTGAAATATTAATCCGATGTAAATCAGCTGTTTTCTATGTGAATATACAGTAAAGTGTAATTTATTCCTGTGATCAAAGCTGAATTTTCAGCATCATTACTCCAGTCTTCAGTGTCACATGATCCTTCACAAATCACTCTAATATGATGATCTGATGCTCAAGAAACATTTATGATTATTATTAATGTTCAGATGTTTGTTAAAAATTGAGATGCATTTTAATTTTCAGGGGATGAATAGAAAGTTACAGCATTTATTTGAAATAGTGACTTTACTGTCACTTTTGACCAATTTAATGTGTGTTTTTTTGTTTCTGTTTTCAACATTTTCAACAATGATGCTGAAAATTCAGCTTTGCATCACAGGAATACATTACAAACTTGAAAACAGTTATTATAACGTGTAATAATATTTCACAGTTTTTACAGTATTTTTGATCAAATACTGTAAATGCAGCTTTGGTGAGCAGAAGAGACATCAAACATTTGTTTTTAAATGATTCTGAACGTTTGACCGGTCCCAGACAGCAACATAGTGTCGGCCCACATCCGGTACGTATCTCAGCGTCGGGTTTGTAATGGCATGAGGATGATGTACAGTTGTGATGACAGAAAGACTGGAGTCATGTGACATGTGCTGTTATGATGCTTGTACCTTTTTCCTGGCTTGTTGCTCCTTCAAGGAGTGAGATTTGACATGTTTGCGCAGAGAGCTGGGGTCCGTGTAGCGTTTACCACAACCCTGGATCTGACACGCGTAGGGCTTCTGCACACACACACACACACACACACACACACACACACACACACACAGAGAGAGAAACACACACACACACAGGTTTATTTTGCTATACTTGTGAGGACATTCCATAGGCGTAATGGTTATTATACTGTACAAACTGTATATTCTATCTTCTTATACTAACCCTACCCATCACCAGGGTTCCTGCAGGTTTCACCTTTTTAAGACATTTTAATACCATAAAGATTGAAATTTAAGACCTACACGACGCATTGCCAAAAAATATTCACATCAAAGAATTCATTTTATTTCAATGAATTCAGTAATTGAAAAAGCATTAACTTAATTTACAGATAAAGCAATCACATTAGTAACCTTCCAGACCCAACAACGCGTGTCAGAGAAAAGAACAGAATTAGATATTGTTATTTTTTTATAGAAAATTGTACTTTGCATATTATAGGCCTACTGTAAAAAAACACATAATTAGTTGATTTTAGTTGATCATAGTTGATCATAACTAGAGATGAAATGGCATGAATATTTCATTTAATTATTATAGTGCCAAAAATTACCACTGTTATCACAGAATCCTGTTCAAAAAGTACTAATACTACACAATGAAATCAATTCACCAAGTTTTATGTCGAAAAACAGCAAATAACAAATAAAATTAGCATCAATACGCACTAACATAAACATTAAAATAATACGATTAAAAATGATAGCCAGATTTTAAAAGTGTCTTGCAACATGTTATATACTAACATGTACAAGTTCAAATAAAGTTGACAAAAAAGGTTTTTATAAAAAGATAAACCTCACATATTTCAGACTTTAATTTATCTTTTTTGACTCATTCTTTTTATAAAAAATTATTTAGTGACATTTACAATACAGTTTAGCTTATCTTTTATTTTTAATAGTAAAATTCAGTCCGATTTTCCCGTGGCGTCTGTCGTTGCTATGCAACCATGCACTGCGCTCTCCATAATGACAAAGAAGTTTTAGTGGCTAATGGATTTCCACCGCCGAGAAACACTTGCTGTAGCTCTGTTACAAGATTGATTTATGGAGAAGAGAAAAACACCCGTAGTGTGTCTTCATGTCTTTTTTCATGTTGCTGCGCCTGGAAAATAACGAGCGCGTCGCTTCAATTATAAGCGCGCTTACCGCTTACCGCGCGCCTACATTTGAATGAACTTGAGCGCGAAAAAGACGCGATATGTGAACTGCCTCTTGGCGAGCGACTTAGATACTTTTTTGCTACTTTGTAATAACTTTCTGCGGCCAGCGTTTCTGGAAATGAACGAGGGTAAAATCTTTTTTAAGACCTGACTAAATGAAATTGAAGACCGCGGATGAAAATCTGGCTGTTTTTAAGACGTTTTAAGGCCTTAAATTTAAAGTTCAGAATTTAAGACTTTTTAAGACCCCGCGGGAACCCTGATCACACCCCCCCCCCCCATCACACACACTAACCCGACCCTTAAACCTTCCCATCACACACACACACACACACCCTAAACCTACCCATCACACACACACACACACACACACACACACACCCTAAACCTACCCATCACACACACACACACACACCCTAAACCTACCCATCACACACACACACACACACACACACACACACCCTAAACCTACCCATCACACACACACACACACACACACACACACACACACCCTAAACCTACCCATCACACACACACACACACACACACCCTAAACCTACCCATCACACACACACACACACACACACACACACACACACACACACACACACACACACACCCTAAACCTACCCATCACACATGCGCGCACACACCCCATCACACAAACACTAACCCGTCCCCTAAACCTACCCATCACACACACACGCACACACACACACACACACTAACCCGACCCCTGAACCTACCCATCACACACAAACTAACCCGACCCCTGAACCTACCCATCACACACACACACACACACACACTTACCCGACCCCTGAACCTACCCATCACACACACACACACACACACACACACACACACACACACACACACACACACTTACCCGACCCCTGAACCTACCCATCACACACACACACACACACACACACACACACACACACACCCTAAACCTACCCATCACACACACACACACACACACACACCCTAAACCTACCCATAACACATGCGCGCACACACCCCCATCACACAAACACTAACCCGTCCCCTAAACCTACCCATCACACACACACACACGCACGCACACACACACACTAACCCGACCCCTGAACCTACCCATCACACACACACACACACTTACCCGACCCCTGAACCTACCCATCACACACACACACACACACACACACACACTTACCCGACCCCTGAACCTACCCATCACACACACACACACACTTACCCGACCCCTGAACCTACCCATCACACACACACACACACACACACACCCTAAACCTACCCATCACACACACACACACACACACACACCCTAAACCTACCCATCACACACACACACACACACCCTAAACCTACCCATCACACACACACACACACACACACACTCACACACACACACACACACACACTCTCACACACACACACACACACACACACACACCAGTCCTCCTCCTCTTGTCTGCAGGTGTGTTGTGTGGGTGTGTTGAATATTCTTCTACACTGGGGAAGAGCATGTCTCTCCGCGGCTCCGAGGTGTTCTGGTGTTCTCACCGTGTCCACGTGCGTGCGCTGGTGTTTGGCGCGGTCGCTGGAGTTGCTGAAGGCTTTCTGGCAGCCGGGCTGCTGACACACGTAAGGTTTCTCGCCCGTGTGGCTCCTCAGGTGGATCTTCAGGTTCTCCAGGCGGGAGAACGCCTTCTGACAGCCCTCAAACTAACCAGAGGAACACACAGATCAGTCACAGGTTAGACGTGTTCTCTGAACTACACACAGCCTGACCAGAAGGGGTCAGTGTTTTCCTGCTCAAGTAACCCGTCTATGTCCCTCTCTTATTATTTTGATTATTATTCCTCTAATTATATTATTTTGTGCCATCTGTTAGATGAAGCCAACTACACTATTCTCTGTGCATATATTATTATGCATTGTTTAATAAGCTAATTAAAGCGTAGGAACAATAACAGGCAATGGTTGCATCTATTTCATCTCAGTATGAAGTATAAACTTAATAATGCGTCAGAGATTCACAGTTATAGTTTTCAGGAATGTGTCTAACGGTTTATCACTGCATCAAACGCTAGACTGCTCACTGTAATTAAATGACATCATGAACATTTTTGCAGTGGCTTCATCATCATCATCATCATCATCAAAAGAACAGCATTTATTTGAAATAGAATCTTTTGTAACATTATAAATGTATTTAATGTCACTTTTAATCAATTTAATGTGTCCTTGATGAATTTTTGGGGGGTTTTCAACAATGATGCTGAAAATTCAGCTATTCAATTATTATTATGCATTGTTAAATAAGCTAATTAAAATTAAGAAGAGTAGGATCAATAATAGTCGTTTGCATCTATTTCATCTCAGTATAAACTCAACAGTCACATTTAATAAGGCGTCACACACTGCAAAACATGCTTTTCTTACTTAGTATTTTTGTCCAAATGTCTAAAAATTCTTAAATCAAGATGCATTACTATATGAGTAAAATGTCATAAGATATGATGTCCTGTTTTCTGGGGGAATTCGTTAAAATGAAGTGAGTTGATGCTTCAAAAAAGCAAAATGATCTGCCAAAGGGGTCAGAAAAATAATGTTAATTCAAACAGAAACAAGATTATTTTTCTGACCCCATTGGCAGATCATTTTGCTTGTTTTAAGCAAAAACTCACTTAATTTTAATGAATTCCCCCAGAAAACAAGACTTAATATCTTATGGCATTGTACTACTTTAGTAAATGCATCTTGATTTAAGAAATGTTTGATATTTGGACTGGAAACCAGACAAAAATACTAAGTAAGAAAAGCATGTTTTGCAGTGCAGTTGCACAGTTAGTTATAGTTTAACGGTTCATCACGGCATCAAAAGCTTGACCGTTCACTGTAATTAAATGACATCATGAACATTTTTGCTTCATCTTGCAAGAATGTGACATTCCTGATCTTTGTCCTTTCGGATGTCCGGACACAGGAATGCCGGCGAATCACGGATGCCAGAAAGCACCGATGCGTGAACAAACGGCCTGACCTCATTTGTTTGGTTCAGAAATATGGTTTAGAAATAAATAATTACCTATCAGAAAATGACTTCAGCAATCGCTGGAATTCTTTGGCTCTGAGCTCATCTTATATAACAGGAACATAATGAAGGTGGACATTAATAGTGTTTCTGTCAGCATGTTTTGATTGCTTTATAATGAAGTGGTTATTTTAGTTGGAGATATTAATGCAATAGCAGTAGTAGGCGTTATTTAATCACGAGGCTTGAGCTGATCTTTACAAGAGTCAGTAATTTAATCTAAATATAAAGTTTGTTTTGTGAGAACAGAAAGATCTACTTCTGATTTGTCACTGATGAACAGGAATTCTTTTGGGATCGGGATTTATCGGGATTGTTTCTAAAGCAGCGGGAGGGAGTCACAGTCGTTGTGGCGTTTCTTCACGTACGTGGACTGTCATTTTTGCAAAATCCTTTCTTACTAATCCTTTTTTTTATTGTCCAGAAAGCTCACTTTATTTCATTTTGATAATATTTTTTTATTTTATTTTTTTTTTACCTTTAAATTACTAGATTTGATCAATAAATAATAAATAAATAGCATATTCCTCACATTCTTTCAACTTAAATTCAAAATAACTTTTTAATTCAGCTCTAAGTATCTTACATTGGGTGTCTTTGTCGACCTCTTGAGGAAAATTAATAATATAACATGATATTTCATGACTCTAGATGTCCTTATAGCTCTATATGGAGCAAATGAGCTGTTCCTCTGGGTCCTAAAGTCAGTTTACTTCAGTGTGCATTCAGATACACATGTAGACATTATAAAATATTTATTTTGGTAATTTTTCTTGTAAGAATTTTGAGCATTTTTAGGGTTTTTTATGTGTACTGAAGCATTCCTCACATTCCATTCATTCCTAAGGGGGTCAAATTGACCTGAGACGGAAGGATTTGTTACTTTTTTAACAAATGTAAAACAAATGTATTTTTTTGTTTGTGTATTTGTGGTTCAAGTGTGATAAAAGTCCTAGGGTCTTGGACCCCTGTAATGAACACTCAATTTTTAAAACTAAAAAAAAAAAAAAAAGTTTTGGGTCAAAATGACCCGAGGGAAAGATGATTAGTTACTGGCAGCACGAAAATAAACTTCAGTGTATCCCACAGCATTTGAATGAATCCTCAAATCAAGCACGTTTTTATTTTCCTGACCCAGAGAGTGTCGGCCCAGATCCGGCCCACACCCGGTACATGTGGATTCCACTTGCGCGACCATAAAACAAGTGAAAAAACTCCCAGACTTGTCCATCCTGGTCTTATCCAGTCAGATCCTTGTTCCTACAGGCAGAAGACGACTAATCTGGGACCGTTTATCGTGAACCAGAAGCCATTAAGCTTCAACAGTCGTTGAAGTCAGAAGTAATAACTACTTAAAGAGCTAAACTACGCCTCAACTATCCCACCAGTCCTCTGGCTCACACACACCAGTCACAGAAAACAGCAGATCAATGAGCATTCAGATCAGGCCAGCTGGGGAACCTGTGTCTGTGCAGGACTTTCACAGACTTTATTTAATAAAGCTTGGCCGTTGTGAGAGAGCGAGTCCTGAATAGATGTCACCATGAGCCAGGGCTCGTGTGCCAGGGCTTTGGCATCACCCAGACAACTACAACTGCTTCATTATCATCTAAGGTTAGGAATAGCCAGAGAAGAATGTGTGTAGACAGGGTTTGGTATTTGAAGTGACAAATTATTGCATTTGCTCGTATGATATAAAATAATGTAAGGCCTTTATGTTTTTATGTGGGTTTTGAAGTGAAAGGTCGATCAGAATCATTGATTTTGGAGGAAATTGGAGAATGAAGGATCATTCACATGATCAAAACAAGCGAAACCAAGTGAAAGATGGATAGATAGACAGACAGACAGACAGACAGACAGACAGACAGATAGATAGAGATGGATAGATAGACAGACAGACAGACAGACAGACAGACAGACAGACAGATAGATAGACAGACAGACAGACAGACAGACAGATAGATAGATAGATAGAGATGGATAGATAGATAGACAGACAGACAGACAGACAGACCGATAGATAGATAGATAGAGATGGATTGATAGATAGATAGATAGATAGATAGATAGACAGACAGATAGATAGATAGAGATGGATAGATAGATAGATAGATAGATAGACAGACAGACAGACAGACAGACAGACAGACCGATAGATAGATAGATAGAGATGGATTGATAGATAGACAGACAGACAGACAGACAGACAGACAGATAGATAGATAGATAGATAGATAGAGATGGATAGATAGATAGATAGATAGATAGATAGATAGATAGATAGATAGATAGATAGATAGATAGATAGATAGATAGATAGATGGATCGATGGATAGATAGAGATAATAGATAGATAGATAGATAGACAGACAGACAGACAGATAGATAGATAGAGATGGATAGATAGATAGAAAGATAGATAGATAGATAGATAGATAGATAGATAGATAGATAGATAGATAGATAGATAGATAGATAGATAGACAGACAGACAGATGGATAGACAAAGATGGATAGATAGATTGATGGATGGATAGACAAAGATGGATAGATAGACATAGATGGATAGACATAGATGGATAAATAGATAGACAGACAGAGATGATAGGTATAGATAGATAGATAGATGGATCGATGGATAGATAGAGATAATAGATAGATAGACAGACAGGAAGATGGATGGATAGATAGATAGATAGATAGATAGATAGATAGATAGACATAGATGGATAGACATAGACGGATAGACATAGACGGATAGACATAAATGGATAGATAGATAGACATATAGATAGATAGATAGATAGACAGATGGATAGACAGAGATGGACAGATAGATAGATAGATAGACAGAGATGATAGATAGATAGATAGACAGACAGATAGATAGATAGATAGATAGATAGATAGATAGATAGATAGATAGATAGATAGATAGATAGATAGATAGATAGATGGATCGATGGATAGATAGAGATAATAGATAGATAGACAGACAGGAAGATGGATGGATAGATAGATAGATAGATAGAGAGATAGAGAGATAGATGGATAGACATAGACGGATAGACATAGATGGATAGACATAAATGGATAGATAGATAGACATAGATAGATAGATAGATAGATAGACATAGATGGATAGACATAAATGGATAGATAGATAGATAGATAGATAGATAGATAGATAGATAGACAGACAGACAGATGGATAGACAAAGATGGATAGATAGATTGATGGATGGATAGACAAAGATGGATAGATAGACATAGATGGATAGACATAGATGGATAAATAGATAGACAGACAGAGATGATAGGTATAGATAGATAGATAGATGGATCGATGGATAGATAGAGATAATAGATAGATAGACAGACAGGAAGATGGATGGATAGATAGATAGATAGATAGATAGATAGATAGACATAGATGGATAGACATAGACGGATAGACATAGACGGATAGACATAAATGGATAGATAGATAGACATATAGATAGATAGATAGATAGACAGATGGATAGACAGAGATGGACAGATAGATAGATAGATAGACAGAGATGATAGATAGATAGATAGACAGACAGATAGATAGATAGATAGATAGATAGATAGATAGATAGATAGATAGATAGATAGATAGATAGATAGATAGATAGATAGATAGATAGATGGATCGATGGATAGATAGAGATAATAGATAGATAGACAGACAGGAAGATGGATGGATAGATAGATAGATAGATAGAGAGATAGAGAGATAGATGGATAGACATAGACGGATAGACATAGATGGATAGACATAAATGGATAGATAGATAGACATAGATAGATAGATAGATAGATAGACATAGATGGATAGACATAAATGGATAGATAGATAGATAGATAGATAGATAGATAGATAGATAGATAGATAGATAGATAGATAGATAGATAGATGGACAGACAGATAGATAGATGGATAGACAGATAGATAGACAGACAGATAGACGGATAGATAGATAGATGGATAGATAGATAGATAGATAGATAGATAGATAGATAGATAGATAGATAGATAGATAGATAGATAGATAGATAGATAGATAGATAGATAGATAGATAGATAGATAGATAGATAGATAGATAGATTGGCATCACCCAGACAACTAAAACATTTTCATTATCATGTATTTGAGGTTAGGAAATGCCAGAGATTAATGTGTGTCGAAATGACAAATTACTGCATTCGCTCGAACGATAAAACAGAATGTAAGGCTTTTATGTTTTTATGTGGGTTTTGAACTGAAAGGTCGATCAAAATAATAAAGTTAACAAAGGAAATTGGAGGATGAAGGATCATTCACATGATCAAAACAAGTGGAACTCGCTGTACTTTAGATGTGACCGTCGTTTGAAGCTCTATTGTTTGAGATCGGAACTGTTAAACGGTAAAAAGCTTGTGATCCCATTTAGCATGAACAAAGACAAAGAGCATTTTCTTGAGAGGCAGATTAGCTTACAGCTGTTCAGAACCGCCACGATTCTTGGCAGATCAGATGTGACGATGATTGTATGAAGTGACTGAGAAAACAACAGTTTCAGGTTTGGCATCTTTACAATGAGCTAATCAGATTAAGAACAAACACAGCCAGAGGCTTCAAGCTAAAGTACACATACTCTTACAAAGAAGAAGTGCTGTACTAACATAGCACAGGGGTAGCATCATAATATACTAGCATTCTCAAAAAGAAGCTTTAGCATGGTAGCACATGCAAAAAAATATGATAGAAAGATAGACAGACAGATTAGATGGATAGACAGCATAATTAATGGATGGATGGATAGATAGACAGAGACAGAGAGATAGACAGATAGATAGATGGATAGAGATGGATAGATAGACAGAGAGATACTGTAGATAGATAGATAGACAGACAGACAGACAGACAGATAGATAAATAGATGGATAGACAGACAGACAGACAGACAGACAGACAGACAGACAGACAGACAGACAGATAGATAGATAGATAGATAGATAGATGGATAGATAGATAGACAGATAGATAGATGGATAGAGATGGATAGATAGACAGAGAGATACTGTAGATAGATAGATAGACAGACAGACAGACAGATAGATAAATAGATGGATAGATAGATAGATAGATAGATAGATAGACAGACATACAGACAGACAGATAGACAGATAGATAGATGGATGGATAGATAGACAGAGAGATACTGTAGATAGATAGATAGACAGACAGATAGATAGATAAATAGATGGATAGATAGATAGATAGACAGACAGACAGACAGACAGACAGACAGACAGACAGATAGACAGATAGATGGATAGAGATGGATAGATAGATAGACAGACAGACAGATAGACAGATAGATAGATGGATAGAGATGGATAGATAGACAGAGAGATACTGCAGATAGATAGATAGACAGACAGACAGACAGACAGACAGATAGATAAATAGATGGATAGATAGATAGATAGATAGACAGACAGACAGATAGACAGATAGATAGATGGATAGAGATGGATAGATAGACAGAGAGATACTGTAGATAGATAGATAGACAGACAGACAGACAGATAGATAAATAGATGGATAGATAGATAGATAGATAGATAGATAGATAGATAGATAGACAGACAGACAGACAGACAGACAGACAGACAGATAGATAGATAGATGGATAGATAGACAGAGAGATACTGTAGATAGATAGATAGACAGACAGATAGATAGATAAATAGATGGATAGATAGATAGATAGATAGATAGACAGACAGACAGACAGACAGACAGACAGACAGATAGATAGATGGATAGAGATGGATAGATAGACAGAGAGATACTGTAGATAGATAGACAGACAGACAGATAGATAAATAGATGGATAGATAGATAGATAGATAGATAGACAGACAGACAGACAGATAGATGGATAGAGATGGATAGATAGACAGAGAGATACTGTAGATAGATAGATAGATAGACAGACAGACAGACAGACAGACAGATAGATAAATAGATGGATAGATAGATAGATAGATAGACAGACAGACAGACAGACAGACAGACAGACAGATAGACAGATAGATAGATAGACAGATAGACAGATAGACAGATAGATAGAGAGATAGAGAGATAGATGGATAGACATAGACGGATAGACATAGATGGATAGACATAAATGGATAGATAAATAGACAGATAGATAGACAGATAGACAGATAGATAGACAGATAGATAGATAGATAGATAGATAGATAGATGGATAGAGATGGATAGATAGACAGAGAGATACTGTAGATAGATAGACAGATAGACAGATAGATAGATAGATAGACAGACAGATAAATAGATGGATAGAGATGGATAGATAGACAGAGAGATACTGTAGATAGACAGACAGACAGACAGACAGATAGATAGATAGATAGATCAGTGTGATTATCCTGCAGTGACTCTGAGTGTGTGTGTCAGTGTTTCAGTTCTCCAGAGCGTCCACAGAAAACAACACACACACACACACACACACACACACACACACACACTGTACACAGGAATGACTTTTAGTTTTGTCGTTTGCTTATGAACACTGGAAAACCATCCAACTGTTCCCGGTGTCATGGCAACTGCAACGGTTTTGGTAATGAGTAAGAGTGCGGAGCTAAAGGTTGACCACAGGTATGCGTGCGCTATTAATGATTGATAAACTCAGATCCGTGAAGGGAAATAAATATTTCACCTCTTACTAACACACTCCTGAAGACAATACACAATATCAGAGAAAACACAGAATAGTTGTCCTTCTCTACAGGGACTAGACAAGAGACTAGGTTGTGCCGCTCCTCTACCAGACGTGTTTCCACTAAGCATCACTGCTAGTATCGCTCGTGCTGTGATGATGTGTAGGAACAGCCTAGCATTGAGTTTTGCACGCACTTTTTCCCTCCATCATAAATGAGTTGCATCTCAGAGCGTGCTAAAATAAAGCATGGCCAGTCTCCTGCTACCAGGACTCTTTTCTTTTTTCTGTCACAAGCTTTAGTAATCATCATGAATTAGGTATAGACAGACAGAAAGATAGATAGACAGATTGACAGATAGACTGACAGACACACATATAGACAGATAGACTGACAGACACACATATAGACAGATAGACTGACAGATAGACAGACATAGAGATAGACAGACAGACTGACAGACAGACAGACATATAGATAGACAGACTGACAGACATACTGATAGACAGGTAGACAGACAGACAAATAGATAGACCGACAGACAGACAGACAGATAGAGAAATAGACAGGTAGATAGACAGACAGATTGACAGACATATAGATAGACAGACAGACAGAGAAATAGACAGGTAGACACAGACAGACAGTTAGATAGATAGAGAAATAGATAGGCAGACAGACAGACAGGTAGACACAGACAGACAGGTAGACAGAAAGAGATTGACAGAAAGATAGACAGAAAGATAGACAGAGACCGACTGACTGACTGACAGACAGACTGACATACATTTAGATAGACAGACAGATAGATAGAGAAATAGATAGACAGACAGACAGACAGGTAGACAGACAGACAAAGATATATAGATAGACAGATAGATAGACAGACAGATTGATAGACAGACATGCAGATAGAGAGGTAGAAAGACAGACAGATAGATAGACACAGAGACATACAGATAGATAGACAGGTAGACAGAAAGAGATTGACAGATTGACAGAAAGATAGACAGAGACCGACTGACTGACTGACTGACTGACTGACAGACAGACAGACATACAGATAGACAGATAGATAGACAGACTGACATACATTTAGATAGACAGACAGATAGATAGAGAAATAGACACAGACAGACAGATAGATAGAGAAATAGATAGACAGACAGACAGACAGGTAGATAGACAGGTAGACAGACAAAGATATATAGGTAGACAGACAGACAGAGAAATAGACAGGTAGACACAGACAGTTAGATAGATAAATAGATAGGCAGGCAGACAGACAGGTAGACAGAAAGAGATTGACAGATTGACAGAAAGATAGACAGAGACTGACTGACAGATAGACAGATAGATAGATAGATAGAGAAATAGACACAGACAGACAGACAGATAGAGAAATAGACACAGACAGACAGACAGATAGAGAAATAGATAGACAGAAAGATAGACAGAGACCGACTGACTGACAGACAGACTGACATACATTTAGATAGACAGACAGATAGATAGAGAAATAGACACAGACAGACAGACAGACAGACAGATATTTTCTAGGCCAAATCATTTTGTAAAATATATGTTTTGGATAAAATTAAGTGTTTAGTTTCGATACATTTGCTGTAGTTCCTTAAACTCCTGTAACTCCCACAGAGAGCCGGTCAGCACGTATAAATGTGCCCATTTTCAATGGGAAAGTGTCCAAGCAACAACCGCTCGGCAAGATCGCCCAGCAAGATTGCTCAAAACGTTGCCCTGTGTATCATCACCTTGAGTCTCTGCCAGCGCTTAAATCTCACTTTTTTGTCCCTTTTTAATAACGGCTTAATTGCACAAACTCCATGTCAATTATCACTAATTAGCTGATGGCTGGAGTTAAAAGAATGAAGAAAACCTCACAGATGAAGCGTAATGCAGTTTCTAGCACATGTGTGTGTGTGTGTGTGTGTGTGTGTGTGTGTGTGTGTGTGTGTGTGTGTGTGTGTGCAGCTTCTCCACAGCAGAACACAGTGAGTTTGAGTTATGCTGATTATATTGGCAGGGTCTTTGTCTTGTTAACGCTGTGATTAATGAGGAGTTTCTCAGTAGATCTCACAGCTAAACTAGTCTAAACCTTCACAAGAGTTTCTCCTGATGCATCAATAGAGAGAAAACACAGTAACACTTTACAGTAAGGTTCATTATTTAACATTAGTTAACATGAACTAAGAATGAACAATACTTCTTCAGCATTTATTCATCTTAGTTAATATTAATTTCAACATTAACAAAAACATTATTTAAATCAAACATTAGGTAATGCATTGTGAACTAACATGAACACACAATGAACAGCTGGATTTTTATTTACTAACATTAACAAAGATTAATAAATACAGTAACGAATGTATTGCTCATGGTTAGTTCATGTTAGTGTAAATACACTAGTAACTAATGTCAACTAATGAACCGAAAACACAAGCGTCTCTGAATCTCTGCAGTGTTAAGACACACACTGAAGCGCACGAGCTTCACCATGGCAACCACTGGGGGGTGTCGTTACCCAATGACCAGATCCTCTTAATCAAGCACTTCTCTCAATTACTCTAAAGAAAGAAAGTTCCTTAATGGTTCTTTAATGATATTAAAAGTTCAGTTTAGAAACACGCCTACCTAAAGAAGCCTTTAGTCTAACATGCTTTGTGTTGGAAACTCGACTGCAAAGAGATCATTGTTTTGAACATTGATGAGTGTGAGTGTGTGTGTATATATGTGTGTGTGTATGTGTATATATGTGTGTGTGTATGTGTGTAAACGTGTGAGTGTATGTACAGTATGTGTGTGTATACATGTTTGTGTGTAAACGTGTGTGTGTGTGTATGTACAGATGTGTGTGTGTATACGTGTGTGTGTGTGTATGTGTATATATGTGTGTGTGTGTATGTGTATAAACGTGTGAGTGTATGTACAGTATGTGTGTGTATACATGTTTGTGTGTAAACGTGTGTGTGTGTATGTACAGGTGTGTGTGTATACGTGTGTGTGTGTGTGTGTGTGTGTATACGTGTGTGTGTGTGTGTGTGTATGTGAGTATGTGTATATGTGTGTGTATGTGTATGTGTGTAAACGTGTGTGTGTGTGTGTGTGTGTGTGTGTGTGTGTGTGTGTGTGTGTGTGTGTGTGTGTACAGTGTGTGTGTGTGTGTGTATACGTGTGTGTATGTACAGTGTGTGTGTGTGTGTACGTGGGTGTGTGTGTGTGTGTGTTTGTATCCATGAGTGTGTGTATGTGAGTATGTGTATATGAGAATGTGTATATGTGTGTGTGTATGTGTGTAAACGTGTGTGTGTATGTACAGTATGTGTGTATACATGTGTGTGCAGGGCCGGAGTGGGGCCACTTTTCAGCCCGGGAGTTTCAGGCCCAGGACCGGCCCACTTTCTCCACGGTGGAATTCCAAATTAGCACTTTTTCCAAACTGGATAAATGAAGCAACAGGTCAGCTCTTACTATTGTGTAGTTTTTATCAATAACATGGTTCAACAAATAATGTAAAGGTTAAATAATAATTCACTTAAGCTGAGAAGTTAACAAAAAATATTCCACTATTCCTCAAGGATAGGTTGATAAATTAACAAAAGCAGAAAGAAAGAAAGAAAGAAAGAAAGAAAGAAAGAAAGAAAGAAAGAAAGAAAGAAAGAAAGAAAGAAAGAAAGAAGAAAGCATTTGAAATGTATCCCACTCTTCCACAAAGAGGCATATTGAACTAATTTCAATCAAAAAACGTGATACCTACTCTCAGATAAATGAGGCCTATGATTAATCAGATGCAAATAGAAATATAAAACTAGTCCTAATTGAAAGAAAACAAGTTGACAAAAAGATTGAATCCAATACTGGGTGATAATATAGTATAATGAGAGATTTATAAGCTATTTTTTGTAGGCTGGTCATTTTTTACCGGGAACACCACAAGTGTGACTATGTGCCATTTTGTACAAAATAAAAGTTTTTCAAAACAAATTTCCTGGTGAAAAATGAAAGTAGACTAGTGTGATCACCTGTGCACATTTTTTCATAGCTTGAGTTTTGTTATCATCAATATTAAATTGCATAACATTAGCAAAGTCTATGAATCGCCATGTATTGGGTGATACAAAAAGGCTAATATTTTAATAAAATTTTATATTTAGCTTGTGAATAGGTTGACAACGCTACAATAGTATTAGCCGAATAATTACGTTGCTAATGCTAATCATTACTATCTCTCTTTACCTGTTGCCACTTGTGTTTGTCCTCTTGAAAATAAATCTGTAAGCTTGGCACATTTGGCATCCTCCTCCAATGCCTTTCTTTTTTTCAAGCTGGCTTTTTCAGCCCCTCCTGGCCTCTTCCTCCCATCCATCCTCCCTGACGGTACCGTTACGGTAGGGCCGGCCCAGCTATCGATAGGCGCCGGCGGTGCCGGGTAGCCGGGTAGCCTACCTGAGAAAACGTTTTGGAAAAGACGGGCTATATGGACCCAACCAACTCTATGGGAGGGGAGGGGAGAACTCCCTCTTATGGTACAACCCATGCAGAGGCTGCGCGCTGCGGTGTCAGAATGCGGAACGTGTGTAGCCTAATGTAACTAACGTGACAAATGTGGAAAAATAAAATAAAATCCTCGACCGGCCCAAAAGTGAAGTGATTCTCAAGTGAACTCAAGTGATTTCTCCCGATTCTCCCGATTACCCACCCCGGGCCTGTGTGTGTGTGTGTGTGTGTAAACGTGTGTGTGTAAACGTGTGTGTGTGTTTGTATACATGAGTGTGTGTATGTGAGTATGTGTATATGTGTGGGTATTTGTATTTGTGTAAACGTGTGTATGTATGTACAGTATGTGTGTGTATACGTGTGTGTGTGTGTGTGTGTGTGTAAACGTGTGTGTGTGTATGTACAGTGTGTGTGTATACGTGTGTGTGTGTGTGTGTGTTTGTATACATGAGTGTGTGTATGTGAGTATGTGTATATGAGTATGTGTATATGTGTGTGTGTATGTACAGTATGTGTGTATACATGTGTGCGTGTGTGTGTTTGTATACATGAGTGTATGTACGTGTGTGTGTGTGTGTGTGTGTGTGTGTGTGTGCATACGTGTGTGTGTGTATATGTGTGTGTATACATTAGTGTGTGTGCATACATGTGTGTGTGTGTGTGTGTGTGTGTGTGTGTGTATGTGCGTGTATACATGTTTGTGTATATATGTGTGTGTGTATACATGTGTGTGTGTGTGTGTGTGTGCATATACGTGTGTGTGTGTGTGTGTGTGTGTGTATGTATACATGTGTGTGTATGTATACACGTGTATGTGTGTACATGAGTGTGTGTGTATCTGTGTGTGCATACATGTGTTTATGTGTGTGTGTGTGTATGTGTGTGCGCATACGTGTGTGTGTGTGTGTGTGTGTGTGTGTGTGTGTGTGTGTGTGTGTGTGTGTGCGCGCATATACGTGTGTGTGTGTGTGTGTGTGTGTGTGTGTGTATGTATACACGTGTATGTGTGTGTACATGAGTGTGTATGTATCTGTGTGTGCATACATGTGTGTTTGTGTGTGTGTGTGTGTATATATGTGTGTGTGTTTAATAGTCTGTGTTTGTTTTAATCAATGCGTGTACATTAGTTATCTATAGATGAGCTGTGACTCACGGAGCACTTGTTGGGCTTCTCCCCGGAGTGGACCCTCATGTGTATGAGCAGCTTGTAGCGCGCGTTGAAAGGCTTGTGTTTGCGCGGACACGCGGCCCAGAAGCAGGTGAAGTCCTCGCCCTTACGCTGGTCAACGTGAACCTTCTCGATGTGCTTGACCAGATCGTCCCGCGGGCCGAACACAGCACCACAGTCCAGCCAGCGACAGCAATGCCCTCCACTCGGGTCTTCATCTTCATCCTCCTCAAGCATTGAGGGAAGAACCACTGAGTTCTGAGTGTGAGATCCTCGAAAATGAGAGTTATATGGAGGTGGAGGACCTCGAGGAGGACTAGGCGTTCGGATTAAAGCGGAAAACTTGAGCTGTATTGAAGGCGAGTGTTTGTTTTGGATCTCATGAGCGGGTTGAAGTTGGTGCTCCACCACTAGATTAGTGAACTGATCTTCTATTCCCTCTAAATGCTGCATTCGGGAAGTCTCTGAGTCCGTTTGGACACACACACTCTTGTTTGTGTGTTTTCCATGGTTCGGATGAGGGATGCAACTTCCTCTGACTCCCAGAAAGTGTCCGCAAACATCCGATTGCAATGGCGAAGGAGTCCCTAGTGGGAAAAAAAAAAAGTAAACTTTATTGTATTGCTGAGTTAGTTGGGGACATTTAACTTAATATTCAACAATATTATTGCTCTGCCTGCATTGACACCATTATATGAGAACTGAACTGAGCTGGACGATGACATCACAGTTTTCTCCAGAGCGGCTATATATATAAATATAAATATCCTGCAGTCAGCATGAATGAATGTGTTTGGGATGCTCTGGATCGGCGTATACGACAGCGTGTTCCAGGTCCTGCCAATATCCAGCAACTTCACAAAGCCATTGAAGAGGAGTGGACCAACACGCCACAGGCCACAATCAACAAGCGCCGCTGACTTTAGACGAGGTTTCTCCTGGTCTGTGGCGGAATTGTTTTCTGAAACTGCAAAATAGCACCAGGGAACGTTTGTGCCGGAACACGCCTCCTCTTTTCGCTGAACCGCCCCCGGGAGTGCAAGTTCATTCCCTAATTTACCGACGTGCGTCTGTGGAGGGAAAAGTCCGCTGTGCGCGGGTGCAGAATAGGAATGATACATGATAACAGCTCCAAACACTGTTATTATGCAAATGAATGGCCAGAACACATTAAACATTTTCTGTTTTCTGTTAGAACGGTGTCGTGTTAGCGGCCCCTAAGTTAATAACTAATGATCTTTACAACGGAAGTGAATCAATCAAAACTAACTTTAGCTGCTGTAAAGCCAAAACAATCTGTTACTTTCATTTTCTATTATCACTGTAACACCGTGTCCTAACTACCAGTGACGCGCGATAAAAGGTTCTTCTCCATGTTAATCAGTGTGTGTCCTGACCGGCCGCGACGGCGACACGTGGCGATTCTATTTTAGAAACAGTTTCTATTTTTCTGTGACGTCGCGCTGGAACAACAAACACAAAGTGTGGCGATGATAATCTCAGGTGCTGTTTATGTGCTTTATTTAATGTTAAAAGCGTGTCATGTGACTCTGAACATCATCTAGTGCTCCAGCTTTGTGGCTGTAAAAGCAACAGTGGATAATTCACCTCAGATCTTCAAATTAAACAAATGGAAACAAGAACGTTCAAACTGTGAACAAACAAGTGTATTCTTTGACAAAGATTGTTTTAGTAACTCAGTAGCCTATGTGTTTTTAATAATGTTTAAATGGTGTAATACTTGTGAATTTGATTATGTCCATTTTATTTTGAGTGCCGTCAAGATTACTCTCTGGTGCCGCGAGACTCCGCCCACATGCTGTTCTGATTGGCATCTCGCAGTCGCGTCGCGTCTAGTGTCGACAGACAAATTATTTGTCGCTGGAATCTTATCGCGTCTGGTTAGGACACGGAGTAAAGCTGCTTTGAAACAATCTGTATTGTTAAAAGCGCTGTATAAATGAAGGTGACTTGACTGTCTGCGAGTATACTTAACATGTTTTCTTTTCTCCAGGGGTCGGACACGATGCCGGAGAGTTTCGAGACCCGATTATATACGCCACTAGCGAGGTCGGGGAGGTTCTGATGATGGAGTTGAGGTCGAGTCCGAGTCCGTCAGAGAGAGGAGATAAAGACAACGCTCTCTTCTTGGATCGGGACGAGAGACTGTGGTCCTCCTTGAAGAGGTAATGAGGGAGAGATGTGGGGTTGGAGAGGGGTTCTGGCACGAGGTTCAGATCCGCTGGTTCTGATGTGTGTGTGAGACCCAGAGGAGGCAGAACCCGGTACCCGTACGGCCAGTCCAGTTTACCGCTGCGGATCGACTGGGTCTCGGCGAGGCTGAGGGTCGTCGAGGCTAAAGACTCTCTGGACAGCAAACACCTGCAATAGATCGTGTCATTAATGTCTCCTCCAAATCTGTTATTTTAGTTTTATTCATATTTTGAATTAGCTTAAATTTTTTATATTCTTTGCTTTTGTCATTTTATTTTATTTATTTTTTCTAAATATTGCTATTTATTTTTAGTTTAGTTTAAGTCCCCCTGTGGGGTAAATCCAGCTTTTAATTTTGTTTATGTGTCTATGTGGTGTTTTTAATCTGCTTTAAGACAAAGCATGTGTAAGTTCATAAGTCGACACCATTGCTGAGTATTTCCTCCTTAAAACTGCAGTGAACCAAAGACAGTCTCAAACACACGCTTTGAAATCGCTGGTGTTTCTGACGTCACAAACTACCTTGTAACCAATCAGATCAACGTGTGATCGTCAACCAGTGGATCTCTGAGCTGAGGCGGGGCTCATTTGCATATTCATAGAACCGCGCATACTAAATGAGGCTAGGGTGTCGAGTTACAGTCAAGATATTTTAAGGCATGAAGAAATTTATTTCAAGGAAAAACGTTTAAATATGTAATTTTGGTGATCAAAGATGAGTTTTAAGGGATACAATTATTGATTACAGGGGGGCTTTAATATTTTGAATTAGCTTTTATATTTTTGGATGTTAATTTTAGTTAAATTTTTTAGTGCTTTTGTCATTTTATTTGTTTTAGTTTTTTTTATCTTGCTATATATTTTTATTTTATTTTAAGTTTTTGTCTGTTTTCAGTTAATAATTTTAGTGCTCCAACTTAAAACTTATTTCAGTTTATTGCCAAGGCAACATTTTAAATTTTGATTTGGTTTAAGGTTTTAACTAATATTTATATTTAATTGTTTAGCTTTATTTCGATAAACATAAATGTTTTTAATAGTTTTAGTTAACAATGACCCTGATTTATATATATATATATATATATATATATATACATACGTTGATTCTATTTTCATGTTTCTTAATAGTTGTGGTCATTTGCACTTTAATCTGTTTAAAACATTTGTTTACTTTATACATTTTTTTGTATTATTTTATAGCATTTAAATGTTAAAATGTCCTTTTGTTGTATGAAAAAAGTTAAACTTCACACTTAAGTGTCTACAACTTAATTCAATATGATGATAAAAGCTCTAGCAATTATCGCGGCATGAAAATATCTCCACATGCCTTTCCTGAAATTGACTGAAATTCAGGTTTTTATTTATGGAAAAATTTGTACATTTTATTTGGTTTAAGGTTTTTAACTAATATTTATAATTTATTGTTTAGCTTTATTTCGGTTAACAAAATGTTTTTAATAGTTTTAGTTAACAATAACCCTGATTTATATATATATGTTGTCGATTTCTTGTTTATGTGACTTTTGCAGTGCATTTCAGATTCAGAGAAGAAAGTCACAGAGCAACATGAATGTGAGTAAATCATGATGTGCCAAGTTTGAATATGTAGAAGCATAAATCAGATGAGATTTGAGAGCTTTGGCGGGGAAAATAAGAAGACTTGTATATTGATCTATTAGGCATATAGTGCAGAAGTCATATGGACGTTTGATGAGGTATTCTCTTTAAGGATATTTACCTGGCATCAGTGAAGGGAACGGCGAGTGAGTGAGGCGGGTTGTTTTGGGCTGAAGTCTGAGTGACGGATGGAGAAGCCGGACCCAGACTGTGGACCAGCATGGCGTTACTCGTCACCTGCAGGTTTGAGCCGCCGTACGGCCCAAAAACGTTTCTGTTCATCCCCAAAGACAAGTAACCTGAGAAAGAGTCATCAGACATTTATAACCCATGACTGAATGAAGATAATTCACGCTTGTATCATATAAAATCTTCTGTAAGAGTTCTGTAAAAGAGCGGAAAGTCCAGAAGTCACGTAATACTAAAGTTCAGACTGTCTGAATGAAATCTTGCCAATAAAGAGCAGGAAAAACTGGCAGTGAAAGACTCCAGCAGAGAACTAATCATCAAGCTGTGCCTTTCAGTCGATCAGAGGCTGTTCTGCCCTGGAGATATACTTATTCTGCTTCCTTGTACAGCATAGGCAAGGCTAGCTTATTTATATAGCACATTTCATACACTATGGTGATTCAAAGTGCTTTGCAGAAAGGAATTATAATAATCACAAAATAAAAGCAAGAAAAATTAAAACAGTTCTAAAAGAAATACATGAAAAAAGAAATGGGAAAAGGAAACAGAATGACTGGGAAGTAATGTGTAAAATGCAGTGGAAGACAACTTACTCACTAACTTGGAGAGAATTTGGATGGAAAAACATAATGAGATTTTTTTATTACCCCTGTTCAGAAAGCTCACCAAAACATGGGAACAGGGCGCTGGAGATTGTGTGGCGTAATCATTATCATATATTCCAGGCCTGCCCAAAAGCTGTACCCTTTTGGCAAGAGGCACACTGATGCTTAGAGAATATTTTCCAAACTAATATCCCTTATGATTTCTCACACATGTACAGTACTGTGCAAAAGTCTTAGGCATGTTAATATTAGGGTTGCATAATTCTGGGAATTTTCAAAGATGGAAACTTTCCATGGGAATTAATGGGAATTTAAGGGAATTAACAGGAATTTATGGGAATAAACGGGAATAAACTGAGAATTTTCAAAGTTGAGGGTTGGCTCTTCATAGGGAACTTAAATATAGTTGAGGAAAGTATATTTTAGCATAATCTTGACTAAAACAAACAGATGCCATTCAAATACACTTGAATATCCATGCCATTCCTCAATCACATGCACACAGCACACTGCTTACTGCATGGCTGAGACCACACCCCCTACTGGCACTGTGCATGCCTCATCACATGTACAGAAGCCCAAAGCACAAGACTATTGAAGGCACACATCTGAGCCTGTTGACTAAACAAAGTGAAGTAAGTTTTGATGATATTATGGGGAAATATATTTATTAAATGTTTAAATTGCAAATATCACATACAAATGTATTCATCTAGTAGATAGCAAGCTGATAAGTTAGATGCTAAATAAGCTAGCATAACTTTATTTACCACATAAGTAGGGCTGGGCGGTATGACAGTATATATTGTTACCGCGGAAGAAAATGTCAACCGTAACAGATTTTTTTATTCTGTGTATACCGCGACGTGTAAATAAGTAGGCGTGGTTAACTCACGTGCAGCGTGCATGAGACTGAGAAACTGATATTTGTCAAAGAAACATGAAGAATGACCAAGAGGATCCACAAAAGGAATTACGTTTTCAAAATTAACGTGATATTTTCAGGGGGAAGGTGCAGAAGTCAACTAGAGCAGTGCAGCACACTGAAAGTTTAGAGAGACGCACATGCTCGCAACGGGGCTTACTTGACAACAAGTTCATATATCAATATTCTAACGAATAGAAATAACCTTAAATAACGTATCTATCCGTCTCTTATGTGTACAGTTACTTTCAGAGTGGACGTGCAAGCGGTTGCCGTGGTAATGAATATTTCCAAAATTCCCCAGCTTAACTTCCCATGGAAATTTACCGTAAACTTTCCGGAAATTTACCGGAAATTTTCCACCCCTTTGCAACCCTAGTTAATATCCCCCCAAAAAAATGGTTTTAAGTCAGTTATTTCTATCTTTTGCTGTAGTGTGTCAGTAGGAAATATCAGTTTACATTTCCAAACATTCTTTTTGCCATTAATTGTAATAATCCAGTGAGATTTGTGTATGCACAAGGAGTCTGACAACAGCCGGTATGATCTGATCTCACCATCATCGAGTCCGTCTGTGATTACATGAAGAAACAGAAGAAACTGAGACAGACTAAATCCAGAAGAACTGCGGGAACGTCTCCGAGACGCTTGAAGAAACCTTCCTGCAAAGCTACAGGACTGTGAAAAGCACTGGCACTTGTGTTAAAATGCTGTAAAGTGAGAATGCTTTCAAAAATAAAATCACAAATTTAATTTATTTATGATTTAACTTCTGTTAACTAATTCAAATCAATATATGGTGTAACGACCCGTTGTGTTTAAAACGGCTTTTGTCCAGGTACACTTGCGCATAATTTTTCAGGGAGCTTTGCAGGAAGGTTTCTTCAAGCGTCTCGGAGACGTTCCCGCAGTTCTTCTGGATTTAGTTTCTTCATGTAATCACAGACGGACTCGATGATGGTGAGATCAGATCATACCGGCTGTTGTCAGACTCCTTGTGCATACACAAATCTCACTGGATTATTACAATTAATGGCCAAAAGAATGTTTGGAAATGTAAACTGATATTTCCTACTGACACACTACAGCAAAAGATATAAATAACTGACTTAAAACCATTTTTTGGGGGGAATATTAACATGCCTAAGACTTTTGCACAGTACTGTACCTTGGTCTGGAAACCCCAAATCTGACTTAAACTGCAGATAAGTGCCTGTTTAGGATTCTGTTATTGTCAGCCAGAAAGGCCCTGACAAGAAAATGGCTTCAACCAGAACTACCGGGCACTGAGGAATGGTACAACACTACATGCCAAATATATATAATGGAGAGACTCGCTATGACCTTAAGATTAGAAAAGGAGAAATGTATTGGTCTATGGTCTAAGTGGATTGAGTGTATAAGAGCAATAAGACTGGATCTTGTCAGCGAGGGCAGACGACACGGGGTTGGGAAGGGAGTGGACAACATGAGAGAGAGGATTGAAACAAACTGTAGTTTGTTTTGTAGTTTGTTTGTGGTTTTGTGTAAATGAAGCACTATATGAGATTTTATCCACTTGTACCATAGTTTTTTTTTGTTTTTTTATTGTGTTTTTGTCGACATGCAATCACAAAAAGGTCAACATGTATGTGAGGCAATATAAAATACTAATCTTTTGTTTTCAGACCAAATGTTATGTTTGGAAAAGTGTGTAATTAATAAGCATAAGTCACACTTTATTCCTGTTTTTGAGTTATTATGCAAGTGTGTCTTTCGCAGATAAATGTCAGGAAAGTTTGCCTCCAATGTATATTGTCAAATGTGCAAGATCTTTATAATAAAAAAAAAGTAAAAAAAAAAAAAAAAAGAGATATGATACAGTTATAAAATGAATTAAAAGAGTAAAAATATGATACATGGATAAACTTCTCATCTGGAAATACACCAGTGTATCATATTTTTCAGAACTCCCAGTTTTACTCTGAGATTTTCCCCTGGCGATTACACTGTGTCTGTGGCGTTCTTTCGCCGCCTGAGAAATCTATTGGACGTCTCCGATGGACCTGATGATTTTCCCCTAAAGTCGGACAGGAGGAGCTCTGGGACTCACGGGGTAACCTCGGGTTCACGGACCCATCAGTCCAAACCCCAAAAACCCATAAAGAACAATAATTGGTCTGTTCGGATGCGTATCCTGATTACTCCCCAGATAACAAATACATGCTCTAACACCGCGTGTCCACCAAAGCATTTTTAGCCAGCTAAAAACGCTAGGCGCTCTTCTCAAAACGCTAGTTGCTCTGCTGAAAACACTAGACGCTCTTCTCAAAACGCTAGCCGCTCTGCTGAAAACGCTAGGCGCTCTGCTGAAACGCAAGGTGCTCTGCTGAAAACGCTAGCCGCTCTGCTGAAACGCTAGCCACTCTGCTGAAAACACTAGACGCTCTGCTAAAAACGCTAGACGCTCTGCTAAAAACGCTAGGCGCTCTTGTCAAAACGCTAGCCGCTCTGCTGAAACGCTAGCCGCTCTGCTGAAACGCTAGCCGCTCTGCTGAAACGCTAGGCGCTCTGCTGAAAACGCTAGGCGCTCTGCTGAAACGCTAGGCGCTCTGCTGAAAACGCTAGGCGCTCTGCTGAAAACGCTAGGTGCTCTGCTGAAAACGCTAGGCGCTCTGCTTAAACGCTAGGCGCTCTGCTGAAAACGCTAGGAGCTCTGCTGAAAACGCTAGGCGCTCCGCTGAAACGCTAGGCGCTCTGCTGAAAACGCTAGGCGCTCTGCTGAAACGCTAGACGCTCTGCGGAAAACACTAGACGCTCTGCTAAAAACGCTAGGCGCTCTTCTCAAAACGCTAGCCACTCTGCTGAAAACGCTAGGCGCTCTGCTGAAACGCAAGGCGCTCTGCTGAAAACGCTAGCCGCTCTGCTGAAACGCTAGGCGCTCTGCTGAAAACGCTAGCCGCTCTGCTGGAACGCTAGGCGCTCTGCTGAAAACGCTAGGAGCTCTGCTGAAAACGCTAGGCGCTCCGCTGAAACGCTAGGCGCTCTTCTCAAAACGCTAGTCGCTCTGCTGAAACGCTAGGCGCTCTGCGGAAAACACTAGACGCTCTGCTAAAAACGCTAGGCGCTCTTCTCAAAACGCTAGCCGCTCTGCTGAAAACGCTAGGCGCTCTGCTGAAACGCAAGGCGCTCTGCTGAAAACGCTAGCCGCTCTGCTGAAACGCTAGGCGCTCTGCTGAAAACGCTAGCCGCTCTGCTGGAACGCTAGGCGCTCTGCTGAAAACGCTAGGCGCTCTGCTGAAAACGCTAGGCGCTCTGCTGAAAACGCTAGGCGCTCTGCTGAAAACGCTAGGCGCTCTGCTGAAACGCTAGGCGCTCTGCTGAAAACGCTAGCCGCTCTGCTGAAACGCTAGGCGCTCTGCTGAAAACGCTAGGCGCTCCGCTGAAACGCTAGGCGCTCCGCTGAAACGCTAGGCGCTCCGCTAAAAAACGCTAGGCGCTCAGCTGAGAACGCTAGGCGCTCTGCTGAAACGCTAGGCGATCTGCTGAAACGCTAGGAGCTCTGCTGAAACGCTAGGCGCTCTGCTGAAAACGCTAGGAGCTCTGCTGAAACGCTAGGCGCTCTGCTGAAAACGCTAGGTGCTCTGCTGAAAACGCTAGGCGCTCTGCTGAAACGCTAGGCGCTCTGCTGAAATGCTAGGTGCTCTGCTGAAAACGCTAGGCGCTCCGCTGAAACGCTAGGCGCTCTGCTGAAACGCTAGGCGCTCTGCTGAAAACGCTAGGTGCTCTGCTGAAACGCTAGGCGCTCCGCTGAAACGCTAGGCGCTCTGCTGAAACGCTAGGCGCTCTGCTGAAAACGCTAGGCGCTCTGCTGAAACGCTAGGCGATCTGCTGAAATGCTAGGTGCTCTGCTGAAAACGCTAGGCGCTCCGCTGAAACGCTAGGAGCTCTGCTGAAACGCTAGGCGCTCTGCTGAAAACGCTAGGTGCTCTGCTGAAAACGCTAGGCGCTCTGCTGAAACGCTAGGCGCTCTGCTGAAATGCTAGGTGCTCTGCTGAAAACGCTAGGCGCTCCGCTGAAACGCTAGGCGCTCTGCTGAAACGCTAGGCGCTCTGCTGAAAACGCTAGGTGCTCTGCTGAAAACGCTAGGCGCTCTGGCGCTCAAAGCGCAGCATTTTTTTCAGTTGAGGCGCTTTGCTTGTTATGATACGGAATTTCCGTGAAAGTGTTACTAGTATCTCATTTCACACATATTTTGTTTCTGTGTTGATTCTATATTAAAATGTCGATACAATGTAACGTATTTTCTCTGGCTCTTGTTTTAAATGATTTTGTTCCGTTATTATGCGTGTTGTTGTCGTCTGTTGACGTTGTACAAGCAGAATGTGGCGGTTGGTCGGTGTGGTATTAGTCCCGCCCCTCCTCCACTGTGATTGGACGGTTGGGTAAAAAGTGACAGTGATGAGCGCTGCGTTTTACCCAAAGTTGAACATTCTGCAACTCTTGGCGACCTGTAAAACACACCGAACGTTCAGCGCTTCAGCATAAAAAAACCGCTCATGGCGTTTTAAAAACGCGGCGTTCCCATTGAAAACAATTGGAAAAATACGCCAGCCGCGTGAAAAAATGCTTTGGTGGACACAGGGCCTAACAAATTAAGTTCCCATTAAGTTGTGATGTTCTGAAAATGTCCAGTTCTTAAATGTTTTAAAATGTTTCAACCGTTAAAGGTGCTGTATGTAGGATCCAGCGGCCTCTAGCGGTGATGTTTCAGATTGCAACAACAGCGCTCGTGCTCGTGAAAAGCAATAAAGTTACAACTGTAGTCTTTCACATCAGATAACGTTAGCAAATGGTCGGCGTTAGCTGGCGAACTAATGATGTCTAACTTGAGCCAACTAAAGCACAAAATCACAATATATTTTACATGCTTTGAAGTATTGTTAGCTTACCTGTCCAAAAGGATGAAAGCCAACTCAGGGTCTGTTTTTATACCTAAAACAAAGCGGAGGTCTCTCCATAATTCAAACGCTCTGCCAATGTTGATCCGTGTTTTCGTCCTGAGTCGATCCGATTGACGTTTGGCCTGACGAGCTTCAGCAGATACATTTTTTTTTTTTTTTTTTTTTTTGGAGTTTGTGTTGGAGTCTGTGTTGTGCTGGAGGCAGGTCGTTTTTTGGTGTTATCAGACTCCGTGTCGTTAGCTGCAGTGCCGTCGCAATAGACTGTATATATAAAACAGAGAGGCTCGGGAGCGCGCATGCACGTCACATCCGGTGGATTTCGCAGAAAATCCGACCCGGAGACTTCACATAAAAATAGGAATACTGGCCTTCAGAGGTAATAGCAAAACGCGAAAAGTGGATCATTGTAATGTGTGATTACAACCCCTTCACAGACGGGCAATAAAAAAAGGATTCATTTTATAAATAAAGTTACATACAGCACCTTTAAGTGAACATTCCATTCTTCACACGTTATGGAAATGTTACTTTTAAATGTTCTCTGAACATTCCGAAACAAGTTCATTTAAAAAACGTCATCCAACTAAATGTTTCAGGTAAAAACTTTCCATGAATAACGTATAAATAATGTTTTTGTGCTAACGTTTCGAGAACATTATTACAGACCAGATAACGTGGAACGAACGTTCTATTAACGTTGCTGGAAGAACGTTTGTTCATAACTTTTGCCTTCTGAGAATATTTCCTTGTTCCTGCTTATTCAACCTTCGTGGAAGAAACTGTTTTATTGTTTTCCTGTTGTAGATTAGAAGCAACTTCACCAGAATGTCTTAAGTTTGCAAATTACACATAAAGAATGCCGATATTTCAAGATCGTTTGCAAAGCACATGAGAATAAAGATGGCCTCTGCTGTCTTCTCATGCTTAGCAGATTTATATATTGAGTTGAATATTGCAAAGTTGTGCATGAAAGTCATCATTAAAGGGAAGTTGTGCTAGTCGTTTCTTCCCTATTGTGCCGTATATCTGAGTGAAACGCTTCTGGAACAAGAACAAACGTGGGCGGCGCTTGTTTTTGTCTGTGGGGAATTGATTGGATGGTTGTGTTTTTTTGTTACTGGTGGATCTCATGTGAGTGACAGGTTGTGCACGGGATAAATCATTTATTATAAATACTTCAACATTCCATAAAATAAAAAAAAGAATTGTCCATTTTGATTTCATGGTGACTTTAAATGTTGCCAAAGTAATTTTATAACAGGTATATATTATGAGCATCAACAATACTGGGTTACAAATCACAAATCAATCTGTAATTTTCAGCTATCAATTATTTTTGTACAGCAAACTCAACTTTAATTTAAACAATGAACATTTTTTATAATTATTTACTGGAGCTTTTTGTGATATTTCCGTCCTCTATCAAACAGAAACACATGAATAGTCATGGAATTCCTATAAGCCAGAGAAGCGTTTCTGCTCTGTTAAGTACTAACGAGTTTCTCTGTCTCTGCTTTGGTTCCATGGCTCATTTAGGTACAAGTTTCTGCTTGGTTAATCATCAAAAATATGAGAGCGAGGGTTTGGGGGAGAAGACGTGGTCGGAGCTGCTGGACGGTACTGAAATGAAATATATCAACCAGTGTGTAAATCTGTGTTTTTTGGGGAGGACGAGGCCAAATGAGTCACTATATCTCAATAAAACAAGGCAGGTTTATGATTATGACACTATCAATAACAGCTCACATCAACTAAATCAAAATTGAACTAAAATGACACTTCTGTAGAGCTGCTTATAGCAGAATCTGAATCTGAATTGATATTGAAACTGTCATTTTTTTCTTGTTTATTACTGTGAAGCTGCTTTAAAACGATCTGTATTGTATAAAGCGCTTCAGAAATAAATATGTCTTGACTTCAAGTCAACATGAAAATGTTAGGGATGCACGATATATCGGCCACCATATCGGTGTCAGCCGATATATATTCATTTTTGATGTTATCGGCTCAATAAGAAAATGTGGCCGTTGTATTAAAACCAATAAATAATGGATTATTTCCTTCAGCTGAGACTCTTCAGAATTTCTCTTGAAATATGATTGAAATCACTAAATCACTAATCAGAAAATTATAATGAGAACATCATAATTGTGTGCTTGTGACGTGGATTTTAATGGTGAGACTTTTGTTTTTGTAATCAGGCCCTCAAAAATTATATAAAAATTTGGATTTAGATTTATCGCCCGATATATCGGTTATCGGCCTTACAAATATAAAGAAGTATTGGCCAATATTTTCACAACGGTGCATCCCAAGAAAACGTGTTCCAACTCACTTTTCTTCATGATTTTACTAATGATTAATTGATTTAATGGTGAAAATGTCTCTATATCGGGCATCGATGATGTCGGCAGGAGGAAAGTCATTTCAAAGCACACCAGAAGTGTAAGTTAAGAAAGTAAATGGGTTTCATGTTGACTTTATTAACCTGTATTATATACATAGGACTTCCAAGTCCACTTGTGATGAAATGCCTGTTATATCTGACAGTGCGAGAGGAATTGAAGGCTGGAAGTGCTATTTAAATGTGAGTGGGGATGTTGGATTGTCCGTTATCTAATTCAAAGCATCATGTCTGGTGTTGTGGCTCACTGGGCTGAGCAGGGATGGAGATACGGCCTATTTCATCCTCACTGTGGAGGTGTCCCTCTTAAATTATGAACATCGCCTGCACTTTCATGTGGAAGCTCATTTCTGCCACGGAATAAAAAAATAAAAGGTAAACTGTGGTAAAAATTTTTAAAAGATAATTGTGACTTTTTCCTCACAATTCCAAGAAAAAAAGTCATAATTGTGAGATATAAAAAAAAGTTGCAATTACCTTTTTTATTTTTTATTCCATGGCAGACCCCCCCCCCCCCCCCCCTTACATTGTAGATGTAAACTCAGAATTGCAAGATGTAATCTCTCAATTAAACGTTTATAACTTGCAATTGCGAGATATAAACTTGCACATATGAGAAAAAAAAATCTGAATTGTGAAGTAAAAAGACAAAATTACCTTTTTATACTGTTGCGAAAACAAAACAATTGCGAGATGCAAACTCAAAATACAGCAAAAAAAGTGTGAATTGCGAGATGTCAACTAAATTATGAGTTTAAATCTTGCAATTAAGAGATATAAACTCGTATTTTTTTATTCTGTGGCGAAAACAAAAAATAACAGAATTGCCAGATGTAAACTTGCAAATGCAAGAAAACTGGGCATAATTACCTTTATTTATTTTTATTCCATGGAAAAGAAGGAAAAAAACAATTGAGAAACATAAACACAGAATTCTGTGAACTAGCAATTATGAGGAAAAAAGTCTGAATTATGAGATAAAAAGTTTCTTAAATAATTTCAAAGCCACTGAACACGCCAGGATATTCTGTCACAGCAAATTCTATGCCTTTAAACCTGAGATGTTTATCCTTGATTTTTTTCTTACCATTGTCCGTGCAGCTGGGTCGAACAGATTGTTTGGAAGAGGATGCTGGGAGTGAAAGCGACGGAGCTTGATGACGTGACGACTGTGGAAAGCCCAACTTCCCATTGATCAGCACCTGCCGGCGCAGACTGAGGGCCGAGCTTCCAGAGGTGGAGTCGGGATGGAGTGATGGGGAAGAGGAGTGACCCGTGTGGATCCTCAGCTGAGGTACCTGAGCCATACTGCAGGGAGAAACCATCAGATTACAGCCTTTCCCGTTCATGTCCGTCACTGCTCCGATGGGGCGGCACAAAACATCATCTTCAGATTTATATGTCAGTCACCTGATGAACATGAAGCCTAGTCAGATTTCCATAGGTCACCATTGTCACCATCTAAAACGCAACCGCTCTGATGTTTTACCGCAGGACAGCAAATGTGAGTAAATTCTGTGATATCTGCAGGACTGTGATATGAAGAGTGTGTGAAGTAACATATTTTAGCAACTGTGTGAAAGTGAATCGCACATAACAGGCACAATACTGGTATAAACACAAATATATTTTGGTACAATATGCGTCACATGACTAAACTTACGTCATCGTTTTTAAATACATCCGTTTTGACCGTCCACACTACAACACGGAAACGGCGTTTTCAAATTTATCCACTTTGGAGAGTGTTTTCAAAAAGCATAGTTTTCATTAATAAAATTAATTAATATTAATAAACAGGACTGAAGGCCAAAACACTAACTTTACCACAGAAGGTCAAAACGCATCTAAATATACCATGGTATGGATACCATCATTGTAAGGGAATTACATGAACTACAGCAAAGTTACAAGTGACTAGTTGGATAAGTAGTCGGACTAAGCGGAAGTCGTCATACTTGGCTAAACTAAATATATATGTATATATATTTATTTATTTAATAAATATATTTTTGTTTACCCATTTGCTCACATAGCAAAAGAAAAACTCCATGATAGTGTTTCACAACTTTCAAAAAGAGGGAAAAAAATAGAGAGAGATTTATAATTGCAGTCAGAAGAGAGAAACTTTACTGTCACTCACACAGCCGCTGTATTAGAAACACCCTCACAACAGTGTTAAATAGTTAATATAATACAATACAATGTATAATGTTATAAATGTAAAAAATATAGATAGATATATATATATATATATATATATATAAAAAAAACTGCAGGATTTGCGATGTCGATGACCGTTAAAAAGCTTTATCAGTCTGAAAAGTCCATTGAAGATTTCGTTTTATAAGTTGTTCGGTTTGCAATAAATGTTATTACATTATTACGATTAATTTTCTTACATCATTAGAAATAGCCTAATAAAATCAATAATGTAAAATAAACGCATTTTGATGACAAACCGAAATCACGCTTTCACGATATCATCCCTGAAGCCGCCAAAACCTCAACCGTCTCTCTTCGCGCGCAAAATCATTTGAAATTTATTTAACTCTTTTTATTTTAAATTAAAATGAGAGCGACACACTTTACAGTAGTTGATGAAACACGTCAGTTTGGCGTGTCCTGACTCCCACTGTGTTGGTAAACTCACCTGTTAAAGTCTCCTCATGACACCTTTATAAAATAAACCAGTTCAGTCGATCTTCTGCCGCGGTGACGTCATCATCGATCGGGATCGATCTCGGCGAGTTTCATCGGAGTTTTCGCGTGTTTAAAGTGTGTTCATGTTGAGTGAATGTGATTGTGATTGTGAGCTGCGGCTGCCGCTGTTGTGTGTGGGTTGGTGATGGTTGTCATGGGCGGGTAGATCAGACTCATTTTGCCCTTTTGCCCCACAAAACCTCCATCATGTGAATGTTTGGCATCATTACATCATCAGCACGCTTCTTAAGCACCATATTTGGATTCGTTTGCGATCAACGCGCGTTATTTATGAGCAATAATTAAACAAGTGTTTGCCTACTGTAACTTGTTTAATAACTTTCGGGAAGATTTTTCATTATGCATTTATATATTCATGCAATGCACAACATACTTAAACTAGAATGCAAAACTGATTTGAATGATAGTTGTTCTCTTTTGATGTCTAGTTTCGATTAGTTTTGTAATGCATCTCAAAAGACCTTGTGTTTGTCTTTTGGCTTGAATGTAAATGCTTCTAGTACAATTTATTTTAATAAAGCATCAAAATGAATTGGTTACACTTACAACATTGGTTACAATAATTAGTTAGTGCATTAGCTAATATTGAGCAATATTTTATAAAACATTTATACCTAGTGGAAATATAATGTTAGTTCACAGTGCATTAACTACTATATAATGCATCAAAAGTTGTATGCTAACAGTAGTAAATGCTGTGATTAACATTAACTAAGATTGAATAATGCTGTAGATTAGAAGTATTGTTCATTGTTAGTTCATGTTAACTAATGTAAACCTAATTGTAAAGTGTTACCGAGTCACCCAGAGTCTTGCTGTTTTTCAATGAGCAATTCTTAAACTTTTCTACCTGTTCCCCCAAATCCACCTGAGCTGGTCTGATGGGGTTTTGCACTGTGTTTGATACCTGTGTGTTTCCGGTCCAGACTCATTGTGCTGCACTTTCACTGGCACTTTGAGTGTTTGCTCAGTGAGTTCTGCTGCTTGTTCTCATGGCAACATGGTTGTTTATTCTACAGGAGACTTGAGCGAACGCAACGTCTAATAAAAGCCCTGTATTATTACATGATTCAAATGGAGATGCAGTTGGTCTGGATGTATTGTGTGTTCAGGGTGACCAAACGTGAATTAAATGCTGGCCTCTAGTGGAAATCACAGGGCAGAAGTGACTGTAAGATGTGAAAAGTGTGTTTACTGACTCCTAACAGGCCTGATTCACTCACTGCCTTCATTATATTCTAATTATGGGTTTGTGTTTTGCTCTATTATAATCTGTTCACACTAATGCAGAGCTGAGACGGGACTGTCAAACAGTCATTAGGTGCAACTAGACTTTTGAAAGGGTTTATTATAAACCCAATATGGGCCGATACCAGTGTTAACTAAATCTATTGAAATGGAGGTTTTCATTAATTGAAATAAAGCTGAAATAAAACAAAATTAGTAATGCAGATGATACAATAAAATGAGTAATGCAATGGCAACTAACTAAAATAACATGTTTTAATTTTGAATTATTAAAACTGAAATAAAAATAGAAATATAAAAACGGCAAATGGCAAAAGCACAAAGCAAAATGATTAAAACTTTAACTAAAATTAAAATTAAAATATACACTACAGTACTAAAATTAACATATACTAAAATGGCACTGGCCTTAATGTAATGCTTAAATTAAAGTATCACTTATTTGCTATAATAATACTTTACGAAATTCACCCCCCCCCCCCCCCCCCCCCACCCCCCAAAATAATTTAGGCTTTTGGTGGGTGCACATATTGAACTAAATTATTCTCAAATTTATCAATGCCATGTGACTTGCATTGCATTATTTAGCCATTATAATGCTGGTATATTTTTAATTGCATTATTATAATGCTGATATATTTTTAATTGCATTATGTATCCAAAATGTTGCACTGTTTAGCATGTGTACAACAGTTGCAAAAGGTTTTTCACAGATCTGAAACAAACTACTGTAAAAAAAAAAGAAGGGATTTTACAGTGAAGAACCTTCAATCTTTCAGTGATCAGTTCTTAAAATGGCAATTTTATCTCAGTGTGAAGAACATTTTAAAATGTTAAATGTGCAAATGTCTTCAAATGTCCTCCAGTTGAAAGCCTGTGATGTGCTGGAGATGTTGCTGGTGCTTGTTTCTCCAGCAGAGGGCAGTGGAAGAACACACACCACAATGTTTTCATCTGAATTCATTTCCATATTTAAAAAAGAAGCATCAAATCACCTTGTCAATCTATGTGTGTTTCATGAGAAAGGAGTTTTGTAATAGCAGGTCTAGCACACATGTTGAACAGCATATGACCCGTTATATGATTAATGTCACGCTCTGCTAGATTCATTAGAGAGCAGGAATTATTCCTGTCATCATTTACATTAAGCCGTTCAGTATTCAAACACAATGGGTGTTTATGAAGAGCCGGAATGCAAATGTCCATGAAAACCCTTACTCAATAAGTCACAGACATACAGACGAAGGTGCTTCGCATTGACCTCTCGGATCATGTGCTGCATCTAAAGGTTTCTTCATGAATATAACGCTCAGACAGCGAGAGCATCTGTCCTGTGATTAATCGAGAGCGCGGCACCCGTTTTAAAGGCTCCGAGAACTAATTTCTGCTGGATAATGTCACACACAGTGTGAATGTCACGGACTGAAGGCCTGTTCACACAAGAACCAAAGTGATTTCAACCTTGCATTGTTTAATGGATTTAGTTTTAACTCTTTCTCTGGCAATTTTCCATCATTTATGACTCAAGACTTCGGAAAATTCAAACATGAATGCATTGCCATTATAATATAATGATGATATATAATTGCATTTTTAATTGCATTATTTATCCATTATAATGCTGCAATGTTTAGCACTATTTGCAATTGCAAAACACTAGTTTTAGTGGTTGCAAACGTTTGCTGATTCTGAATCTTTTTTTTTTTTTATTACCAAATATCGGCTTAGACAATATCAGTCTATCACTAAATTAATATTTGAGTTGAACAGATACACATTGCACTCGTAATATCTACTGTATTTCAGTGAGAAACTCCTGAATCATTAGGCAGAGATGGTGTTTTTAGTTTGAGAAATTCTCAGGACTAATATTCCCTCCTGTTATCCTGTTATGTTGTGAGTTATAAAGACTATTGGACAGACCAGCCATGAACCCACAATCCCTCAGACTTTCTAGAAACTTGAGGATACGAGAGCACTTAAAGGTGCAGTGAGCGATTTCTGAGAAACGCTGTTAAAGGAACACGCCGACTTTTTGGGACTTTATCTTATTCTCCGTATCCCCCAGAGTTAGATAAGTCCACACATGCCCTTCTCATCTCTGTGCATGCCGTAACTCTGTCTGACGCACCCACCGCTAGCCTAGCTTAGGCTTAAACGCTCAGAGTTGGAGTAAATCACTCCGCCTCAGTAGAAGTGCTTCACCTTCTGAGAATATAGTTCCCAGTATGTATACGGTTAGAAGATGTCTGTGTCTCATGTGACCTTGTTATTTGTACACACTGTGACTATACAAATCACAACATGTTGGCGTTATTTTGTCACTTATTGGGAGCAGTATGCTAGCTGGAGCCATTTACCTCCAGTCTTTGTGCTAAGCTAGGCTAGCGGTGGGTGCGTCAGACAGAGTTACGGCACGCACGGAGATGAGAAGGGTGTGTGTGGACTTATCTAACTCTGGGGGATACGGGGAATAAGCTAAAGTCCCAAAAAGTCGGCGTGTTCCGTTAAAAGTGGATCCGAACGCCAGAACACACTTGTAGCCAATCAGCAGTAAGGGGCGTGTCCAATCATGAGGGGGAGGTGCCTGTGTTGCAGAGCTTGTTTGTGAATTTAGGGGCGGAGCTTTCAAGATAGGGGTGTGGTCCTCTTGGGTAGGGGAGTGTTTGTTTTGGTGATTACTGCACCTTTAATGAAGTTAAAATCATTTGTCATTTGCACAGCTTATTGAAATGCTTATGACATAGATCAGGTCACAATACAAAGACAGTGCAGGACAATAACATACATATACAGACAGACAGACAAATAGAATAAATAAACAATAGACTAAGCAATGTATTCAAGACATGAAGTGGTTAAAAGTAATGATAATATAATGTCATAATGAATACAGTGTTGTGTTCTAGTTTTATTTAGAAATATTGCCTTGGCAACTAGCTGAAATATTTGTATTTTATAGAAACATATTTGATTTTATTTCAAGTAATGAAAATATTTTTTTATGGTTTTAGTTTTAGTAATTTTGTGTTTAAATATTTTTGGTAAGTATGTCTAATTGTCTGTATAGTTTTATTTAGTTTTAGTTTAAACAAAAACGAGAAATGTTGCCTTGGAACTGTCCTAAATAAAATAAGTTTTATTTTAATGTTTATTTTATTTCAAGTAATGATAAAAAAAAAAAAAAGGTTTTAGTTTTAGTTAACAATAATAACCCTGAAATTATTGAAATAGCTAAAAGGATATATATTTCTCATATTCTCTAATCATATTTTTGTTGATGTTAAAGCTGCGCAGTCAGACTTTTATCTGTCATTAGGAAATGTGTCTAATACAATTATGACCTTAGAAAGATACTGTGACCCTCATAAATCTGATCATGTGACTAAAGGCCACAGAGAGACACACACGGATCTGAAAGATCATGAAATCTGCCTTCATTCTGCTCATTTTTCATCCTAAAACGTGTCATGAAGGCAACTGGAACTGCTATTTTGAGTTATTTATGGTTATTTGATTTTGAGGAGCATGGCGATTGATCAAAGTATATGATTTGATTTAGTTTTGTTTGCTTTTTATTGTGGCGGAGAGAGCGGAGAATCGACCCTAGAAAACTGTGTTTGCGAGCGCCGTCTTTGCACAAAACTCGTATTAAACATCCTATGAAATTCACCGTGTCAACATAGTTCTTCAAAATCCAATAAAATATGTCAGCACAGTTTTCATGAACCCAATAAAGCGTAATTTTGAAGCGAGCAGTGTGTGTGTGTGTTCTTTCAGGTCCTCTCCTGCTCCTCCAGGGTTATTACTCATGTTTTCCTAATTAAAAGCATTGAAAGCAACACTGTTAACGACTGACCGCTTTACAGTCGGAGCTCTTTGAGTCTGTGACGTTAAACAGCTGTTGGCTTCTACTGATAAACTTCTGTTTGTGAGGTGTTATACACATAATTATCATCATCATACTGCAAAAAATATATACCTCAGTATTTTTATCTTGTTTTCCAGCACAAATATCTAAACATTCTTAAGTCAAAATACTTTTACAATAAGTGACTGACGATATTAAGTATTGTTTTCTGAAAAAAAACATTTTAGTTTGTGCCTAAAACAAGAACAAATATCTGCCACTAAGGTCAGAAAAATCCACTTATTTTTTTACCCTATTGGCAGAAATGTCAAAGTAATTTAGAAAAATTGTGGAATATTGGCTCAATAAATGACTTCCAAAAAAGTATCCCCATACAAAAAAAATACATTGTAGCCTACTAATCATAGCTTAAGGTCAGATTAAAAACATTATATTCACCGAATATATTTAATTGTTCTCAGTGTTTCAAGTCGAAGTGAAAAATCTGTGTTGGATGAACAATACTATACGCATGCGCAAAAGGCGCCCGAGAAAAACCGTTGGTATGGAGAATTCAAATGCACATGGGCGGGAAAAGCGAGCTAAGCCGAAGTTGTAGACCGAAACAAACTTTCCCAAGAGAGGAGAATACAGAAATTCATCGTCACAATTTTCAAGACGTTATGGTGAGTATTGAGTATGAGTACTGAAATTATAAAGCTTAAAAGGCATTTTGTAGAATCGCGAGAACATGCATTTATTGGTTTCGTGATCATGTTTTTCTCGGTTACCACATCATGGTAGCCAATTGTTTTATTTCCCTCATGTCATAACGTTACATGTCTAAAATACTGTTTGATCGACTTATGATATGTAATTTGTTGTGTGATATTTGCGCAATGCGACCGCTGAACTCTTTGTTATAGATTGCAGCCTCTTTTGGGGCTTATTGCCCTATTAGCCTATCAAACACTTCAAGCGCGTGAATTACTTTTTTAACAATTGTTTTGTATATCGTGTCAGTAACTTTAAGCAGTCCTGAAAGCTGGATATGTACCAAGAAATAAACAATAAAGCAAAACTACCATTGACATTTACATGTTTTTTTTTTTTTGTATGCTTTGTTTTTCTTTACATTGCATATATTCCCTTGAGAAGCTGCTTTTAAAGGCGCTATATGTAAAATAAAGTTTATTATTATCGACTGACTATCGGCTATTATTAAGCAACACATCCGGCAGTTGCGCAGTAACACTAATGTAATGCGGTCACAGGTGTGTGTTTGTTGAGTAATTTACAACAGCTTCGAAAGCGGCTCAACCTATCAGAATCAAGGACCGGAACTATCCGTTTTATAATAATTCATTTTCACCAAGTTTCCTGTGTTGGAATTGATTTGTTAATAATGTGATACGATAAAATGTATTCCCTGTTGTCTGTGTTCTGTATTTTGTTTTTCATAAAAAAAACTTTTGGGACAGTGAGAAATAAAATTTCTACAATTTAAAATATTTAATTCGACCAACAGCAGGGTTTGGTAAACTACATTTTTCCATTGGCTCAATATATTTGTGATTGATCCCATGTTAAATTCCCCCTTGTGGTGATCATTTAGTCTCACGTCGCTTTCACGCGTCCACTTATATTACGTCATATATTACGTTATATTACTAAACACTCATAGATAACGACACATTTCATCCTCTGTTGAAACGAAAGTGGCTAACTTCTGTCAACCTCATCTACAAGCAAGGACAAAAATAAAACAATTTAATTGTAATTTTAAATTCTGTAATAAAAAAATCTATTTTAAAATTGTTTAAAAAAGAATCGCGATACCTAGGTGAATCGTTTTTTTCTCCCAGCCCTAAAATTCATAAGTCGACACCATTGCTGAGTATTTCTTCCTTAAAACTGCAGTGAACCAAAGACAGTCTCAAAAACACGCTTTGAAATCGCTGGTGTTTCTGACATCACAAACTACCTTGTAACCAATCAGATCAACGTGTGATCGTCAACCAGTGGATCTCTGAGCTGAGTGAGTGAGTGGAGGCGGGGCTCATTTGCATATTATAAGAATATATAATATGAGTATTTATTTCAAGAAATAAGAAATGTATTTCAAGGAAAAACGTTTAAATATGTTATTTTGGTGATCAAAGATTAGTTTTAAGGGATACAATTATTGACTACAGGGGGACTTTAACAGATTGTTAAAAATTCAATTCACAGAAATTAAATCAGGCCATTTGGAAAATGTAGATGTGACCAATCACTAGAAATTGAGTTGGAGAGGTCTGAGATTTTTTACGGTGTTCTTGTTTCAAGCACAAACTCACTGAATTTCAAAAATCTTTTTTTTCAGAGTGAAGCATGTGCTCTTGTACCGGAAGATCTCCTGAGTGGATCCTGAGGAGTGTGTGAGTGTTTCTCCCCATCAGTCACAGTGGGGTGGCAGGTTAGCAGCTGAAGGTGTGTCATTAGACCCCCGCTGATCGCCTCCTGGACCGGCCCACCTCACATTCGTCTTCATTAAAGAGCCGTTGACTGGGTCTCTCTGAGCAGATGGCCATTAATGTGTCCACCTTATCCACAGGGACTCTACCTGGAGAACGAACGTCACCCCTCCACACGGCCCGTTCTGAGAACGCAGGGACTCGCCTGTTTGAATCACTTCCCAGGTGAGTTTATAAATGGTTGCCGGTGGGTGGCGAAGGTACATGACAATATGCCTAATGAAGCCATAAGTACACTCACGCAAACGACAAGTACTGCTATTTTAGTGACATCATCAGGTCTAGACTCAGGCAATCACTTGTTCTGTTTTTAAACCTGTAGTTTAGCAGCATGGACTTACAGTCTGAACTGAATGTGAAGGGAGGGAGTTTTGCTAAACTATTGGTTTAAAGATTGCAAATTCACAATCAGATCATTTCTTTTTCACTGCCAGTATTTTATTTTTTTATGGTGTTCTGTTCACATCAGAAGCATTTAATCAAGTATTATAGTTAGCTAAAACTACTAAAAACCATAAAGAAACACATTTTCATCACTTGATATAAATTGAAAGTTAACTGAAATAAAATAAAATGTACAAAAAGTGCATTTGCTCTACTTTGCTCTGATTGGTCAGATGACCCAGTCTGTTGTGATTGGTCAGAAAGCAAACGCTCATTATCATATCTGAATCTCAGCTCTTGACACACAGTGATACGAACAGTAACGATGGCATGGGTTTTACCCATAGACTGTAAAAAAAATATGGACGTGGTGTCCGTGACGTCACCCGTAGGTTTCTGAAGACCGTTTTTGAAGCCTAAAGTGGGCGTGGCCGACCGTCGCCATCTTGGTAGCGCGTCACTCCCGAATTTATTTATTTTTACAGTCAAACAATGAGCTGAGGTAACGTGACGGCTAACAAACAGCAGACAAACGGCTAATGATGACTAATGATCACTGCAGCGGAAATCCACCTGTCACTAAAAAGTGGATACCCTTAATTATGCAGAACTTTAAGGCTTAATATAATGTCCACGGATGAGTTATAAAAAAATTCACCCCCCTCACAGTTGTCATGAAGGGAAAAATAAGCTATATAGACCAAAGCCACTTTTTGCACCAGGCTGTAAACGTGTTTTTTTCTGCTGTAAAGTTGGGCATTTTAACATGGGGGAGATACAGATTTGACTCACTTCTGCACCCAGCCTCAAGCGGCCAGTCGATGAATTGCCGTTGAATTCACTTCCGTGTTGGTTTCAAGAGAGAGACAGGGAGGTTGCCGCTTGGTTTTACCGTATCAATCTCATCAAAGTGGATTTGCTTTGTCAGCAGAAAACAGCGTCTTCTCGACATGAACAACACGAACCAAACTCTTCCAGTCTCAGATAAACTACAGTGTTTGAGGGCGGAGCTAAGAGACGCTGCTCAGCCAATCAAGACCAGAGGCGGAAATTATGCAAATTAGCTAGGAAGTGAGACTGGAATTGCTGACGACTCATTTCAGCAGAATCAATTCTTTATTTTAAGAGACAATAACTTTAATTGTCGTGCACTTTGATCTTCGAAGCTTTGCAGACATTTTTGAGTTGAGAGTTGAGACTGGTTTGGTGGTTCGTCTGTCACTTCCAGTTTGAGCATTAGCTGAGATTCTAAGAGCTTGGCCTGTGTGAATTATGAAACAGAACAGACTGTGCACAAGCATTCGGGAGCATGTGAAATATTTACACTGAACTGAGATTAAGGCTGAATCCCAATTCTCTGTCTTACCCCTTCGTCTTACCCCTAGCCCTTGTCCCTCAAAACCGAGTGGTAAGCGCTAGGGGTGAAAACATACCCCTATGAAATGAGACACCACTTGGTTACGTCATCATACATCGTTACTAATATTTGTATACACGCTGCATGGTGTTTTGTATATCTGTTTCAGTTATCACTGTTTTGAATGTCACTGATGTTCAGAAACACTTTCTTTGTTAACAAAAATCTGTCTTTATTGGCCAATAAAGTAAACATAACAGGCAAAAAAATCTGATCATATTTTGATCTTAGAAACTTCAGCTCGTTTTCATCCCGAAAGTGGATCAGCTGCCAGGTTTCCTCCTGCGTCCCTGTGTGATACAGGACAGTATATGTAAAGCACGTATCGATGTCTCCAGGGTGACCATGCAACGTCCTCTTTTTCCCGGGCATGTTGCCTGGATTTCGGGATCATCCGTACATGAACGCTAAACAAGTGATCGGTTTATGTGTGTTTTAGCATTGCTTAAATTCCTGTGTTTTCGTATCAGTCGGGATCCGTTTGAAGCTGAATGCACGACCTGCAAAGCTGGCACATACGTGTCAGTGTCAAATAATGTACACATAATGAATGGCGACTGTAGAAAGCAAAAGCCGAATCCAGGACATTTTGGGCGATCTCGAAATCCTGGCCGGACATGTCCGGGGAAAAGAAAATTCACTGCTTATGGAGTTTAGTTAAAACTGTAGACATGCATGGAGTCCATTCAAGGCTAATCAGAGAAATGCGAGACTGATTGTGCAAACCAGCAATGTATCGTTAGCATAGCCTAGCGTAGCACACTAGCGATTTTTAAAACCGTTAAAAAACATTTCAATTAACAAAATGGTTGCAAATATATATGTACATGACTGTGTAGAGCACAAAACAAGACTGTCATAATTTTTCAATCAATCATTTAAGCCCAAAATACATTTATGGGACTCTCTTGATGGTATGCCCGCCATTGTTGCCGGTTGCGCAGTGCATTCTGGGTACCCCTAAAATTCTTGGTTTTAAGGGGTATCTACCCCTTCCCCTTAGCCCTACCCCTAGATCAAAATGAGAATTGGGATAGCCCTTACTCTCACGTGAACGTGCAAATCTAAGGGGAAGGGGTAAGACAGAGAATTGGGATTCAGCCTAAGTCTGATTCACAAAATCACAAAATTCAGTTGTTTGAAAGGATGCAAAAGCGAGCAGGTCCATTTATGAGATGTTTTCATCTGTTGCACACACTCTAAAAAACACTGGGTTGTTACGTCTGATCCAGGATCTGGGTAACACAAAACCTACCCAAACACTGGGTTGTTACGTCTGACCCAGGATCTGGGTAACACAAAAACTACCCAAACACTGGGTTGTTACGTCTGACCCAGGATCTGGGTAACACAAAAACTACCCAAACACTGGGTTGTTACATCTGATCCAGGATCTGGGTAACACAAAACCTACCAAAACACTGGGTTGTTACATCTGACCCAGGATCTGGGTTACACAAAACCTACCCAAACACTGGGTTGTTACGTCTGACCCAGGATCTGGGTACCACAAAACCTACCAAAACACTGGGTTGTTACGTCTGATCCATGATCTGGGTAACACAAAACCTACCAAAACACTGGGTTGTTACGTCTGATCCAGGATCTGGGTTACACAAAACCTACCCAAACACTGGGTTGTTACGTCTGACCCAGGATCTGGGTAACACAAAACCTACCAAAACACTGGGTTGTTACGTCTGATCCAGGATCTGGGTAACACAAAACCTACCCAAACACTGGGTTGTTACGTCTGACCCAGGATCTGGGTTACACAAAAACTACTCAAACACTGGGTTGTTATGTCTGACCCAGGATCTGGGTTACACAAAAACTACCCAAACACTGGATTGTTACGTCTGATCCAGGATCTGGGTAACACAAAACCTACCCAAACACTGGGTTGTTACATCTGACCCAGGATCTGGGTTACACAAAAACTACTCAAACACTGGGTTGTTATGTCTGACCCAGGATCTGGGTTACACAAAAACTACTCAAACACTGGGTTGTTATGTCTGACCCAGGATCTGGGTAACACAAAAACTACCCAAACACTGGGTTGTTACGTCTGACCCAGGATCTGGGTAACACAAAAACTACTCAAACACTGGGTTGTTATGTCTGACCCAGGATCTGGGTTACACAAAAACTACCCAAACACTGAAAAAATAACAAAAAAATTGACCTAAAAGGCTCAACACAGGATTTGGGTAGAAAAAATAACCAAGTGCAAGGTAATGAATATGTGAAGTAATTTTAAGGTTTCCTTTCGGCTTGAATATTGCTAATGAAGAATCCGGAAAGTCTCTGTAAACAAACATTCTGCACCTGCTGCCATCTTATATTTTCTTTATAAACTCTTCAGCTCTCTGCATCTGACCCATCCCGTCCTTTAGGGGTCAGGGGTCAGAGGTCAGGCAGGTGTTCGGCGAAGCAGCTAAATTAAGAAAAGATGAAAGGCCTGAGGCTGTGCCACTTCACTTCACAACGCTCATCTGAAAAAGACACTACAAGAGCAACAGAAAGACAAGGTTGCGTGACTCTAATGCTGAACACATTCATTTTTAAGCTTAGTTATCATCTTTATAATACGCTAAGGGGAAAAATGTGTTGCTCAAATGTTCTTCACGTCTCAGGAGACTTAATGGAGATCGTTGAGAGAGTTAATGTATAATGTTAAGAGACTTGGTTTTCCATTTTATCATGTTGCAATCTAAGAGAAACAACTGAAATATCAACGAGATCTCATTTGTGATTGTACTGTACTTTCCTTTATAATTAAGTAAATGTTAATCAAGGCAGTGGCAAAAATAAATCATGTTTTATTGCACGGAACTTTCATTTGCACTAGTGGAATTGTGGGCGGGGCTTCAGGGTCCCACCCAATCAGAATGCAATCCTCATCACTTCAAGCGCATAATAATTTTATTGATTTTCTGAAGAGATTAGTCTTTGCTAAAGCAATATATCACAATGAAAATGATAATAAATAAATATATTATTGAAATTTCACAGCAGAAGTGTTTAGCTGATGGCATTTAAAGTCGTCTGATGCACATTGATGGATGAATTATACGATTAAACTCTCAAACGTGGAGATAACGCCTTATGGAAGCTGATCTACAGCGGCTTCCTTCATGTTTTGTTATTTTTGCCCTGTGTTTGTAAAGCTTCTGATGCTTAAGACGATAACATCAGTGAAACACACTGTTAATAAAAATGAACAAACTATATTAAATGCAGCCTTTAATCTTCAATATAATGTTTTTCTTTTACACTTTTCCTGATGTGTTTCTCCATGTGTTTCTATGTTCAGTCAGACGACGGTGAATGAGTTCGTCCTGCTAAAGTGACGCGAGTTTCGTCCGGAGAGAATAAGCGATTTACTGGCAGAAACTAGTAAGTGCTCAATTTATGAATTTTGACTTTGGTGAAAGTTTGACTCGTAATGATGACATCTTGTGACTAGAATATCATATCAGCATGACATAATTAGCATTCATGATATAAGCCTTTATAATCCTTATAAAGCTACTGTATCATATTTTTAAAGCCTCTAAATGATGAACATGATCTGATAAACCTGTTGCACTCGATCTCCTCATGCTCGAACAGCTCGAGCTTCACGAGTCTTTCTGCTGTCAAATCTGCACTGATTTTATCAAGTAAACGTAAGGTTAACTTTGATATTGTTAGTAATATTTCAGCTGGACTGAAGCAGGTTTACTTGATTACCCAGACATAATTTATTAAAAAATCATGAGTATCAAATATGATCATCAGGCTTTTGAGGAAGGTTTATTTGTTTGTCTCTCAATCATCATTGTGTTGCATTGCATTATGTTTCAAAACTACAGATCTTAAAACTAAGCATTTGAATATCATCTTACTAAGACTTATTATTGACAGATATTGATATGTAAATGCATTTTATGTAAGTATCTGCTATACTGATATAAAGATCTCATTGATTTACATGACAAGCATCAGAATTTCATATAAATATCCGCATCTTTGCTCTGTTTGGGCCTCTGAATAAAATAAAGCTGTTTTTCGCACCATATGAGCCGTAAAGCCCTGATGAATCAACAAAAAACATATGCTTTTTATATTTTGTCTCAATGTTGAAATAGATTCTTCTGCCAATTATTTCATATGTCAAGGTTAAGTTAGTAATGAGGTATTGATGAATTTATACAGTAGTTGCTCGTCTGATAGAAATGAGACGGGTCTGCGATTATCGTCACTCATCACAAAGACAGCTGCGCCGTGATACTTTATCTTTGTCTTTATTAAGTCATATCAGTTCTCCGTCTCACTCATCTTCTCTGATAGTGTGTCGTCTGTCTGCATTAGATGGAGTGAGTGACGCTGTAAGCTGACAGATCATCATGAGGTCATTGGTAGCGGACTCAGCTTGTTAAGGCTCTGAGAGGCTTTTGGCTCGCGCGCCGCGGGGGAACCGATATATTTCCCCATCGACCGTCATTCTGTCACGCTAATGGACAGATTTCACTTGAGTAGACGCTACTGCTCCGAGTCAGAGTTCATTGGGACAGATGATTTTCTTGCAGGGACAAATCTGGCAACAACTGTAAGGTTGCGGTGTCACAGACTCAGTGTGGCTAATGATCTTGCGTCTGCCAGGCTGAACGAGACGACAACCATCCGACTGTGACTTGATTATACTTTAAAAGATTGCGATCTCGATTCAAACGCAAACCCAATCTATAACACTGATTCTCATGTTTCTATTAAACCTTTAACAAGCACAATCACATCGAACATTCAGATCCGAGAGCAGTTGTCATGTATAGGTATGAAACTTTTCAACCACTCAGTATCATTATTTCTGTCTTACAATAATTCAGATTATCACAAAAGTATGGAAGCTTGTTTCCGCCACAGAATAAAACATTTTAAAAGATAATTGCGACTTTTTATCTCACAATTGCGAGATATAAAGTCAGAATTGCGTGAAATAAAGTCGCAATTGCGTCTTATAAAGTCAGAATTCTGACTTTTTTTCTCGCAATTGCAACTTTATATCACGCAATTCTGACTTTATAACACATAATTGTGAGTTTATATCTCGCAATTCTGACTTTATAACCTGCAATTGCGACTTTATATCACGTAATTCTGAGAAAAAAAGTCAGAATTGTGAGATTAAAAAGTCGCAATTACCTTTTTTATTTTTCACTCTGTGGCGGAAACAAGCTTCCATACAAAAGTACTGGGATATTATAGTTCAGATATAAACACTGATGTTTATGGTAGTGATCAAATAGAGTTAATCACCTTTTGAAAGTAACTTGACGCTTCAAATAAATATTGTATAAATTACATCGTTACACCAGTAGGTGGCGACAAGTGACTGTTAAAAAATGTATTTATCAGTAAATCATTCATTAAAGAGATTTGTTCAAAAATGCTGATTCATTCAGTAATGAAACAAGTGAAGCATTTATGAGTGAGTCATTGAATCATTCATTTAACCCTTTTAAAAAAAAAAAAATTTATATTTTTTTATAGACAGCAGCAATTAACGTTTTGTCAGACCCTCTATACATGTTATTTTGTTTAGTTGTCATGGAAGCATCGTGTGATGTCTATTTCAAACAAACACACAAACAAAGTTATCCAACATCGTGCAGCTCTACTATGACTTCACACACATTGCCGTGTGTTTGATCCAGTAACATAGATGTAAACATCAACAGTAAAATAACAAGATTCTCTTCACACCATTATAGTTGATGATGATCTGATTGAGAAAAGCCATAAAGTTTACTCAATAGTGAATGCAATTTAACTATATAACATAAGTTGCATTGCATTTTAGTTAGTGTTGCTAACTAAAATGCAATGCAACTTATGTTGTATAGTTAAATATATGCATGATATCAAGCTGTTTTCCAGTACAAACATCTAAACATTCTTAAATCAAGATATATTTAGGCCTACTTGATGAGCAAAATGACTGAAGATATAAGTCTTGTTTTGTCTCAGTACTTCTGTGATAATATGAAATAATGACAGAAATAATGATACTGTGTGGCTGTAAAGTTTCATATCTATACATGACAACTGCTCTCGGATCTGAATGTTCGCTGTGATCGTGCTTTTCAAAGGTTTGATGGACACAGTCGAATCAGTGTCATTTAGAAATTAGATTGGGTTAAAATTAAGTTTTTTTTTAAGCTAAAAAGCAGAAAAAAAATCACATTATTTTTCTGATTGTTTTTGTTTTAAAACTCACTTCATTTTCATGCATTTTCACGAACACAAGATTTCAGTCATTTTGCTTCTTCGGTAAATCATCTTAATTTAAAAACGTTTAGATATTTGTGCTGGAAAACAAGACAAACTATGCAAGAAATCATTTCTTTGCAGTATTTGTGTAGTTAGAAGCATCCAATTGTCACGCTCAAGGACTTTATATGGTGTATTTAATGTGAATGAAAACAGGGCTGTGAGTGATAGACATGCAGTGCAATTTCATGAGCTTTTGTCCAATGGATTGTTTTTTGTTAGAAAGACAAATAATCAGTGTTTTTTTGCCTTGATAATCAGCATAGAGATTCTGGCCAATCAGTAAATCTCCCAGTGTTAAATGAACAATACCAGTGTTTATATAATTCAGTGTGGATTATATAAACACTGGCAGTCTTCATTTATCAATCAGGGTTTTACTGCGTTTACTTTAAGCCTGTCTCAGAGAGAAAGGTAAGATCAATTACTTTGTATTAAAGCCGTCTGACATCTCCTGAGTTTTAATATCAAGCAATCAGTTGCAATTCTAAAAAGTCTCCAAATTAAATCTAGTTTGAGTTCATCCTGTAGCTCCGCCCCTTTCCCCGCCCCCCGATCTAAAAACACGCAGTTATTCTAATGCGTTCCGGGTGACTTTGTGTCCTGAAGCTAAAAGACAAATTTTCCGGTGAAATTCCAAAGGCAATCACATTTTCTGTCTCGGTAAGCAGCGAGTGTAGCTCGGGGTCGTCGATGGAGGTTGTTCCTCTTCCACAGGCGCTTTACATGAACCCCCAGGCTTACCTGTGTAATTAACTTTTTTTCCCCGGATCAGTCCGCAGTGGATTGTTTCCTCGCGCCGGATTCCCAGCGGAGTCCGAATGCTGTACTGATTCCTCTGTTCTCCTCCTCTCATCTGCTAAACGCCTCCTGCTCGAGATTATGATTAGAAGAGGCTCTTTTGAGGAGTTCAGTGTTTGCGTTTCCTTTCAGTAGCCAGTGCTGATCAGGGAATATATACAAGCTAATTAATATTTTTAATACGGAGATTAAAAGTGACAGTAAAGACTTTTTTTTTTTTTTTGCATCTTCACAAAATATTCTATTTCAAATAAACGCTGTTCTTTTGAACTTTCTGTTCAACAAAGAATCATGAGAAATAAAATGCATCACAGTTTCAAGACAAATATGAACTGTTTTCAACATTGATGATAATCATAAATGTTTCTTGAGCATCAAATCATCATATTAGAATGATTTCTGAAGGATCATGTGACACTGAAGACTGGAGTAATGATGCTGAAAATTCAGCTTTGATCACAGTAGGGGTGACCCCGAATAGTCGAAGATTCAATGCTTCGATAGGAGGAGCCTGATTCGACTACCGATCTCACGGTCGAATCTTCGCAGAGCTGTTATGAAACGAGGATCATGCCATTTTGGCTATATGAGGGCGCTCAGTGTCTGATTTCACATAGAACTACTGGTTTTCTGTCAATACGTTAATATTCAGCCTATTATGATAATGCTAAAATGTGCAAAGATAGAAGCTTTTAATAAATATTTTTTAACGTGCGTGAATAAATCCAAACACCCCGTGACAGATTTAAGTTTCACTTTCAATCCGTGACCGACAGAGGAGCGTCTTGGCGGCAAGGATTTAAATCTTTAACAATGTCTGGGATAAGAAAATCTAAAGTGTGGATGTACACCATCAGACAGGATATTCTCCAAGGCTGGATTTAGCATCAGGAAAACCATGATCGCACTTCTGCCGGCCAACGTTAACAAGTTGGTTTTCCACGGGACATTCTAAAATGCTTAACGTGAAAAAAGCTTTTAAAACGCTTAAAAGGCACTTTAACGTACACAGTACACACTTTATTAAGAAACCATACTATGTGCAGATAAGCAGATGAACCCAGAATATGAACGCAATGCGTTCCTACTATAGTAAAGCGTTTTCATATTTTAATTTAACTATTTTAGGAGATTAAGTCGTTAAACGTTTTTCATGTTAAGTGTTTTAGAATGTACTTTATCCGCGCGCACAAAAGACTCCAGCGGACACAGAGAGAGTGAAAGACTGGATTTGTTCTCGCGATCAGGTAACGTTAGGGTACAAGTGATTTCAAAACTTTTCAGCCGGTTCTAATTTGATTTTTGGAGGCTGTGAACATGTTTAGCTAAAGACTGCCACTCCAGTTTAGCATTTATTGTTGTTTCTGCAGTTAAAAAGACCAAGTTGAAAATTCTGGCTACTATCGATATTTTAATCATTTCTTTATTTTAACTTTATTTATTGATCTGTCAGGGTTATCTAATTGAACTATTTGTAGCTTGTGTTTTGAATATATGTTCCCCTGCACTTTAGGCATTTTGCACACATTTGCTCCTCATCTTGTGACTTGATTCTGATTTATTTCGTTTAGTATTTTTATTTATTAGAAAGGTATATTCTAGTGCTGCACGATTAATCGTATCGCAATCGCGATGTCAAGCCTACGCGATTATATGACGCAAAATGCTGCGATTTTATATTAAATAAACAAATTAGCGCTGTTAACGCAATTAACGCAGCATCTGTTAATTTTTGGCATCCTTTGGCTAGTGTTACATGATCCCGCTCTTATTCATGCAAATGCTTTTAAACCATTCATGCGCGATAAGACAAAAAAGAACGCGCTGTCAGTGAATGTCCTCCTGACACACACACACACACACACACACACACACGACCCATAGATAGACGCGCGCCAGTATCGTACAGACAGCGCGCCAGTATCAAGTTCTGTTTCGCGGTAGAACGAACAACACACATGTATGCCAAAATGAACGCGCTGCCTGTGAATGTCCTGACTGTGACACACAGAAAGACTCGCGCTAATATCGTGCGTGCGCACAAAACAGCCCAGAATACAGTTCTCTTTCGAGCTTGAACGAACAATAACACACACAATTATGCCAAAATGTCTTTTTGTCGAGTATCTTCATAACATAAGAGTAGTCTTATGATGAACGTGAAGAGTTGTGACTCGTGAGAGAATGAGGCGCGTGTGAGATCCACGTCTCTGTCAGCAGCGGCTGCTCTTAAAGGGACAGTACACAGTAGCCACTGATTATATCTGTCGCCAAAGTTAATCAAAGAACAAAGGGAACAGAGAAAAACACTCACTGCTCTTGACTAAAGAACTTTTTTCTTTAGGCAGATTATCACTAATCTGTGTGTGCATTTATTTTCCTTGAGAACCAAGCAAGTTGACTCATGAAACCATGTGTTTATTATATCGCAATCGCAATATTGACCTCTATTATTGCAATATGACATTTTCCCCAAATCGTGCAGCCCTAGTATATTCTGTTCTAATTTAATTTAGTAAATTAATTGTTTATTTTTTCGGTGCATCGATGTTGTGCTGTACTTAGAGCCTGCTCACACAGGTAATTTAGCCGATTTAATTTGATTTGCATGTGAAATATAAATCATGTCTGCAGTGTGGCCTTTCTGGAGTTATTTATGTTATTTCTTAGTTTTATTGATCCAAAATGTTTTTATACATTTTCTTCTATATCTGTGTGATTTTCTGTACATCGCGGCTTTGAAATGTTAAAGCCCCGCCCCCAGCCCCACCCCCATACACATGATTCGACTATAGGCAAGACTTGACGATTCTGATTCGACTATGAAAATCCATAGTCGGGGACACCCGTAGTTCACAGGAATAAATTACACTTTGCTATATATTCACATAGAAAACAGCTGATTTACATCTGAATGATATTTCACTGTTTTAACTGTATTAATGAAGCCTTGTGAGCAGAAGAGACTTTTCAAACACGTTAAATCTTACTGACCTCAAAACAGAAGTGCAGAGGATGATAAAAACTCAAAAAGTTATTTATGCATTGTTCTTGTTGTGTTTTTTAAAAGCCCCCCTGTAGTCAATATTGTATCCCTTAAAACTCATCTTTGATCACCAAAATTACATATTTAAAAGTTTTTTGCTTTAAAAATCATGCTTTAAAATATTTTGTATCTCGACACCCTTGCCTCATTTAGTTTGTGCGGTTCTATGAATATGCAAATGAGCCCCGCCTCCACTCACTCAGCTCAGAGATCCACTGGTTGACGATCACACGTTGATCTGATTGGTTACAAGGTAGTTTGTGACGTCAGAAACACCAGCGATTTCAAAGCGTGTTTTTGAGACTGTCTTTGGTTCACTACAGTTTTAAGGAGGAAATACTCAGCAATGGTGTCGACTTATGAACTTACACATGCTTTGAGTTAAAGCATATTAAAAACACCACATAGACACATAAACAACATTAAAAGCGGGATTTAACACAGGGGGACCTTAAAAATTGTCGAATTATTTGTTTAAAACTAATTTAAACGTCGCTACTCCTTTTACAACGTTCAGAGAACATTCAAAAGGAACGTTCTCATGATATTTGCAAAATGATAAAATGGAACATTCTCTTAATGTTTTGCACATTCAGAAATAACGTTTTATATAACTTTACGGGAACCGTTGCAAAACAATTTTGTTCTTAGGAGCTCGTCTGATCGCTGGTCCGATTCCAGCATTAAACAGCCTTTATAGTCACAATCTGTTCCGTGTCTTTAATGCGTCCGCATTGTGCTGCCGTAGAAAAACTAATGCCAGAGCAGTTGAAAGTGCAGACAGTTCAGAAAGCATTTTGCCAGTGGGGTAAAACTGAAGCACTTATGAGCCGTCTGTGTGAAATGATAACATTGATTAAAGCCCGAGAACAGACAGTTCGTGCTGCTGAGACATCAGTGCTGGAGAAGCCGGCATCTGCGGATCTGTGGCTGTTATAGTGAATCAATGAACGCATGAGAACGGATCTGAAGCTCGGCATCTGTGCGTCGACCTTCCGTGTCAGAGAAGAGTAGTTAGTTTGACGAAAGGTGTTGGTTAGCGGGTCTCGCGGGACGGGAGGCTTAATTACCGTAATCTTGCGTTGAAGAGGAACGCCGCTCTTGATCTGTGCGGTAATGATCTGTCGTGGTTACAGGATCTCGTCTGCTCTCATAATCAATGTCTTAATTCCATTATGAAGTAATAAAAGTTGTGCATATTAATTTTAGAAATGTGTGCTCATTAACTACAGGCAAACAATAGTTAACTAGGCTACATAAGCCACGTCATGATTGGGTATGACACTTTTCAACCACACAGTGTCATTATCAATCGCTGTTACACTACATGAACTCACTCAGGCCCACACAGAAGTCAATGAAGACTTGAACAAAGTCGTTATTTATGGGGGTTTTTGCGCACAAAAAGTATTCTCGTCGCTTGATAAACTTAAGGTTGAGCCACTGTAGTCACTTGGACTATTTTAAACATTGTCTTTACTAACTTTCTGGGCTGGCAAGTTTCAATTACCGAGTAGCCTATGGAGGAGTGAGACAGCTCTCAGATTTAATCACAAATATCTTAATTTGTGTTCCGAAGATGAGCGAAAGTCTTACGGGGTTGAACAACATGAGGGAGAGTAATTACTGACAGAATTTACATTTTTGGGTGAACATTTTCCCTTGAAGTTTGATTAGTAGAATTCGTGTGATTGGTCAGTTCTGGATGATGGGAGGAGCCTGATGACGGGCATCTACATGACCTCTGACAGCTTCTGTTCTGTTATTGCAGACCTGCCAGCCTGTAGGCATTTTGCGTAGCGGATACGCATTTTGACCTCAAAGTACGCTCACTCTAAACTACGCAAAAACCTGGTGACGCCTCTGCACGCGCAGTCCTCAAATCAAGCAACAGCAAAATAAGCAGAGTTCGACCAATCATAGCGCTGGGTTCATTCCCCAAATAGCAAGCGGGGATGATTGACAGATGTGTAAGGCCTATCATTTAAAAGAGACTGAAAATAAAGACAGCAATAAAGAATCCCGCTCGATCCGCCTTCCACTCCCGCCATCTGACTGATGTCATAAGCGAGGACAGTGCAGTAGTCACGATACCTCTGACTCCTGAAGGGAAACGGCCTGGGGTCGATGTGGAAAGTTGAAATATTGAATTGAGTTATCTTAATCTGGATTCGGTTATCACACGGGAGTGATCGCATGGATTATCTTAAAATACTCTGTCATTCATTCATGGTCACTCAGATAAAAGGAAGACATCATTCAGCCATGCAAATGATAAAATACTCAAATAATGCTGAACAATAAATCGAAATAAATTTGAAATCGCTATGACTTAGTGTTTATGAAAGTGATTTGTGGATGACTGATAAGTGCGAGTCTGGAGAAACAGGCGTTTATTTATTCATTCTCAGAGTTGAGAAACGTAGCCTTCATGTGTTACGTTATTGTGTTAATAATAACTAAAGTACCTATTTATGTTGTATGAAAACTAGCGCGTTAGTTACTTATGGATTAAAAAGTACCGTTGTATCAGTGCTGCGCGAGCTCTCTCACAAACACCCAGAGAGAGAAGATAATTGTAAAATGAAAATTGACAGGCTAAGTTTTGTTCTTGCTTGTGTTTTTTCTGTCAAAATGTCAGAAAGCATTTTGTATTATCCATTCGTGTTTTTAAAATTCGTTAAATGAAGGACGTTTTACTGTCAACACAGCCCTCATTATATGTCGGATTCGTCTAACTTATACTTGATATTCTTTTTAGAATAAGTGATTCATTTTGCTATTATTGGGTCATGTGACAGCAGGACTCCTGTCTGTTCACTGTCAACTGTTTTCTATAAATATGTTTGCATTGGCTAACGTTTATTCAGCTAATGCGTGTCCTGTTTAAAATGTGCAATGTTCAAATGTAGTGCTGCACGATTAATCCAATCGCAATCGTGATGTCAAGCCTACGCGATTATATGACGCAAAATGCTGCGATTTTATATTAAATAAACAAATTAGCGCTGTTAACGCAATTAATGCAGCATCTGTTAATTTTTGGCATCCTTTGGCTAGTGTTACATGATCCCGCTCTTATTCATGCAAATGCTTTTAAACCATTCATGCGCGATAAGACAAAAAAGAACGCGCCGTCAGTGAATGTCCTCCTGACACACACACACACACACACACGACCCACAGATAGACGCGCGCCAGTATCGTACAGACAGCGCGCCAGTATCAAGTTCTCTTTCACGGTAGAATGAACAACACACATGTATGCCAAAATGAACTCGCTGCCTGTGAATGTCCTGACTGTGACACACAGAAAGACTCGCGCTAATATCGTGCGTGCGCACAAAACAGCACGCCAGAATACAGTTCTCTTTCGAGCTTGAACGAACAATAACACACACAATTATGCCAAAATGTCTTTTTGTCGAGTATCTTCATAACATAAGAGTAGTCTTATGATGAACGTGAAGAGTTGTGACTCGTGAGAGAATGAGGCGCGTGTGAGATCCACGTCTCTGACAGCAGCGGATGGTCTTAAAGGGACAGTACACAGTAGCCACTGATTATATCTGTCGCCAAAGTTAATCAAAGAACAAAGGGAACAGAGAAAAACACTCACTGCTCTTGACTAAATAACTTTTTTCTTTTGGCAGATTATCACTAATCTGTGTGTGCATTTATTTTCCTTGAGAACCAAGCAAGTTGACTCATGAAACCATGTGTTTATTATATCGCAATCGCAATATTGACCTCTATTATCGCAATATGACATTTTCCCCAAATCGTGCAGCCCTATTCAAATGCAAAGACGGCACGTCACAAACAGAAGCCCTTTTCCCTGTTGTATTTAGTATCATATTTGGATATTGGAATAATAAATTAAGTAGCCAATTTAAAATAAACCACATGTACACATAATCTTCCTGTTTTTTTTTTTTTTTTTTACTGTTTTCGAGGGGTTAATTCATTTTAGACTAGTTGACCAGCACACATTAAATGCAATGCAATATCATCATGAATAAAAAATGATGTTGAGCAGTATTGAAACTTTGAATTCAAAATTATGAAGATAGGCATGTGTTTGTGTGTGTCTTGCATTCTCAAAATAATGACAGAAACATATGAACGGGCGTTGCATGCATGTAAATGCACATATAAACTTTACAGACTACTTTGACATGGTTTTTCTTCAGAGCTCCAAATCAATCGTGAGTTCAGAGCTGTTGATGAGACATGTTTCGATGGGACAAATGCATCCGTTTGGTTTCCATCAACGTCTCTTAAGGCGTGCGTCTACAATGCGCCGTTGTTTCTCAGACCCTTTTAATCTAATTGGACATTAAACTGCTGTCATTATGCTGGTTGTTTATGGTGCCTTTACCTTTTCATCACGGCAAACATTTTTACATCAGCAACCTAATTAAATAAAATGTATCAGACGAGAGAGGGCTGATGCACGGTGAAACGTGTCACTCCATAAATCTCGCTTATGATGCTTCCACACAACGCATCATTTATGTTGTTTATAGGCCTGAGGAAAAGGTGTGCGTGATGGATGGATGATGGAGGAGGTTCTGCGCATTCGTTGGCACAGGTTGGCGTTGTTCGCGCAACTGAGCTCTAGTTTTATTCAAGCGTGTCATTTTACACGTCTAATGACTCAAAATGAAATATCGTTGGTCTTGTCTGATCTCGCTGTAATCCTTCACGCTGCTCGCTAATGCAATTAGGCTTTTAATTATTTATTTATTCTGTGGCTTTATAGCTTTTTTTAGGGTGCTAAATCGAGTTACGTTCAAGAAAAAAACTTTTAAATATGTCATTTTGGTGATCAAAGGGAGTTTTAAGGGATAAAACTATTAACGAGTGGGACTTTAACATTCACATAACCAGGAAAACATGTCGTTTTCAACACCATGTTTGCATAACTTTATTGGGAAACTCAATTTTTAGTTTGGGAAACTCATATTATTTTGTTCACCCACCTTAACTAAGATCTATGAAAGTTTAATATTGTGAATTTTACTTTGGGGGTGAAAAAAATGACATTTGAGTGTTGCAATATTCAATAACCAGTTTGGAAAAGCTGAACTTAGCAGGTGGGAATTTAATTATGCATGTTCAAATTGGAGTTTCTCACACTATGAATGGTGAAATATAGACTGAACGATGACTCAACGCTGCAGGGAGATAATATATGTAATATACGGCTCCTGTCTTTTGAGTTTAACAAATTACATATACATGTGTGCGTGTGTGTGGGATGGTGTCGGTGCTCCAGAGAGTCTGCGACGGGTTTCTATCTTTAGAGAGACGCAGCATTAGCAGGCATTGTCTAAAGGTGCTGCGGAAAAAAGGTGATTTTTTTTTTCTTCTTCTCCTGGCCGGAGGCTCTTGAGAGATTCCCTTCATGCCTTTATGCACGGAGCGCCAGTGTGTCCCTCTTCATGGGTGTTTAAGCAAGCACTTTAAATGGAAATGCACTTGACATTTTAGGAGGAGATGCAATCATCAGACATTAGAATGCAGCTGACATCACTCGAAATGAGTGAGTTCTTCCTCTCTTTCTCTCTTGCCTTCTCTTTGTGAAGCTGAGTGGAGATAACACTCGCAAATTTATAGAGCACAGATGCTGCGTTTTTTCAAAATAGGACATATTGTATTAAACGAGTGTGTGTGTGTGTGTGTGTGAGACTGAGAGAACAAGTATTCCAAATCAAATCTGTGCTTATTGCTGCTGTAGAAAAACTTGTATTCCTCTTTATTTAAGAGCCAAACAGACTGTGATGATGTAAATCTGCTTCATCATGAGGAGCTTCTGCAGACGACACACATGAAACCCGCAGGTCATACAGACATAAACGATTGAAACTTCATTATGATAATAATATACTGACATAAAGCATTTAGACATTTTCACTAATTTCAAATCACTCATTTTCACTAATAATAATAAAAAAAAAGAAAGTTGAATTAAACATAATTTTAAAGTATTTTTGTAAAGAGATTTTGTCTTGTAAAACATACTCTAATAATTTTTTTTTTATTAAAGTACCCCGTAGTCAATTTAATCCCTTAAAACTCACCTTTGATCACCAAAATGACATTTAAAAGTTCTTTCTTCATGCCTTAAAATATCTTGAATGTAACTCGACACCCTCGCCTCATTTAGTATGCGCGGTTCTATGAATATGCAAATGAGCCCCGCCTCCACTCACTCGCTCAGCTCAGAGATCCACTGGTTGACGAGCACACGTTGATCTGATTGGTTACAAGGTAGTTTGTGACGTCAGAAACACCAGCGATTTCAAAGCGTGTTTTTGAGACTGTCTTTGGTTCACTGCAGTTTTAAGGAGGAAATACTCAGCAATGGTGTCGACTTATGAATTTACACATGGTGTGTCTTAAAGCACATTAAAAACACCACATAGACACATAACCAACATTAAAAACTTAAAAGAATGCATGATATGTAAGATGCACAGACGTCCCGGGAAAGCAGATGAACAGAGTCGGTCTTTCTCTCGCTCTTCTTCTGCCTGGTTGCATGTGGCTTGTTTTTGCAGGCCTCCTCGAGGGAAGCACCCCCTTATTACTGCAATTACGATCTGTACACATTTCATTAAACTAATATGTGTGTGTCTGGGCCGCTGAGCATGTGTGAACACATCTCCCAGCTGGAACCCGTCCTCTGCCCGCAGCTGAACCACGCCGACGAGCCATCAGAACTAAATAACAGGTGGCGAGAGCGAAGATTCCTCCATTTCTTTGCCTTTTAAATCTCATTTCAGTGTCTTTCATTGTGGGAATCGTTCATTAGGGCTTCATTCACTGAAGAAATCGTATAAATTGAAAAAAACTCAAATTGGAATCCGATCAGATTTAGATTTAGAACGATCTGATCGGATTTTGTGTGATTTATGTGATTTTTCTCACGGCACGTAAAACGTAAACGTCAGACGTTGTTATAGGAAACATGTTGAAAGTCGCTGCCGAAACAAAAGCAGAAAATGACAATATAACGGAGACATATTTTGAAACCGGAGGAGACGACAGGGCAAAAAAAAAAAGCCTAACATACTAGCGTAAAATTTAAATAAAGCCCTATCCGGACGGGACTAGTTTAACATGGAGAGGAGGGGTAAAGTAATAATTACCAGAGCTTCTCTGTGATTTTAGTCCCGTCTGAATGTGCATCTCAGTGATCATTATGGACAATGTCTGTAGAGATTACACCGACTTTAACCTTCAGTAAAAAGGTCCGGAAAAATGACCTCAGGTAATACTGATCCCATGCTAATAGACCCGCTGTAAATATGTACGTAAATATTTCATCATTTCGTGTTTGAAAGTAGTTTTCCGCGTTTTCTCAAGTATGGAGACGCTTGAAACATCATTCAGTTGCGTTCTAGACGCTGGGACGAGTCTGTGGCAAAACTCAAGTGTTTCACACACACCATTCAGATCAGAAAGAAGATCGAAAGCACTCGTTAGAGGCACGACACATTAGGTAAGTGCCTATTACCAACACAATCCAATCTGAAGCTAATTAATACATCGTTCGACCGGACAACTGTTTTATATATATAAATATATGTAATATGTGTTTGTGCACGTGATATCAGGAAGCAACGTAATACACACGACGACAGGAGTGATGGCGGTGTGTAAATCGAGTTACTCTCTCACTTCTGCTGGTGTTACTGAAGGCGCGTTTCCATTACAGATTTGCGCAAAACTTTTGCGATATTTTTTTTTCTCTAAATGTCGACAAAAAACTATTGCGAAATGACGCCGTTTCCGTTAACTGATGTTATGCGACTAAAACGATCAGTAAAATCATTCCAAAAACCGTGGCAACGGACGTTGGTAGGTTTATGTACTATATCCCAGCCACTGCACTGGCCATTATTATTAATGGAAGGAGACGTATGTGTGTTATCCAATCATTAATGGTAAGGAACGACCCTTATTATACTTGTGAGCGGCACATATGAGGAGTTTCTGGGTGTTTCTCCCTCATTTCTGCTCATTACAGACGTCCTGTGGTAAAATTGCATTACTCCATCTACCCTTGTAAAGTTAATCCCGTCCGAATAGGGGACAACATCTCTTTTGCAAACCCCTCCATGTTGCGGTTGTTGTTTTTGGCGTATGCCTACATTGCCTAGCAACGCAACGTCATTGCCATAGAAACCAATGCAGATATTACGGAAAACGGAAGAGCTGCACGGACACACAAATCGGATCTGAACAGTTGCGATACACAGTGTGTGGACATCAATAATTTTAGATCAGATTCCAATCGGATACACCAATAATAGGTTTGGACTGACAGTCTGAACGAGGCCTCGGATTCCTCCGTTTCTTTGCCTTTTGAATCTCATCTCAGTGTCTTTCATCGTGGGAATCGTTCATTAGTGCTTCATTCACTGAAGTCGTCGTCTCCGGGGTCAAGAGCGTTCGATTATTAGCTGCGCTTGACGGCTGTTATCGCTTTATTTATGCCGCTGCTTTTATTTGGGGTTTGCAGCCTGCTGTGTGTTTAATGAAATGTGTCCCAAATATTCGAGGAAAAGGGCCGTAAATGATCAAAGTGAGCATTACCGCAATAAAACATAATCACCTCTGAGATTAAACGATGAAAATGTCAAGTCTGGAGAATGGACAAGCTCAAAACCCACAGGAAAGTTGACTTAATATCAGCCGTTCCCTCAGTTTAGCACAAAGATGAAACGAAGAGCAAGTGGAGAAGTTTGCTGAGACTTATCTAGTCTCAACTAGATCTCAACAATGTCTCATATTTTGTCTCATACCAAATGTTAGCAATATGAACTCAAGTTATTTCTCATCAAATGATCTGATTTTATAGCTCTTTGCACCTTATTCTGTGAAACTTCCGATTCGTTCGCCACTAAATTATAAAAGAATGACAAAGTGGAAACAGTAAAATGATTTGCACTACACAAATCATTGCGCTTATAATTATGACAATATAGGTTACATTTAAAAAGTGTAACACTTTACAATAAGGTTCATTAGTTAACTACTTTAGTTAACATGAACTAAGAATGAAAAATACTTCAGCATGTATTAATCTTAGTTAATATTAATTTCAACATTTACTAATACAGTATTAAAATGAACAAACAATGAACAGCTGTATTTTTATTAACTAATATTAACAAATATGAATAAATACTGTAACAAATGTATTGCTCATTGTTAGTTAATGTTAGTTAATTAATTCAATAATGTTAACTAATGATACGTTACCTTTAAATAATATAAGAAATACCAGTTTGCAATATCTAGCGTTTTGTACAGCGTGATGATGCCTCGCATATTGAAGTCACAAATGACCGTGCCATTAGAAATAAGAAATAAGGTGGATATTTAAATTGTACTGTATGACAACTTTATGTATTCATTTCTGAACTGTGAGTGAAACATCAGGGGAATCTCCATTTAAAGATCTCCATTTAAGTCAAATGAACTATGAAAGATGTGGAAACGCGCTTGCATCGATACTTAAAATCACAGCCTAGACCGTGAAACACTCGCGTCACAAACTGAAGAACTCTGAAGCGTCACTCATTCCTCTTCATTTCAAAGCTCCTCCGAGGATGAGAGCGTCTCTTCACTGTCTGTCTGAACACTTTCCCTGGGAAATTAATTCCATTAAACAAGTTTCACCTCAGAAATTTCCATTAATATGTCCAGCATGAGGGGAGAGAGAGACTGAGAAAATAAGCTTTTTTTCAGCCCGCTGGTCTTAACTGGCCACAGAGCTATTCTGGGCTCAACTCGCCTGGTCAGACTGGGAACCCAGCTCGAACCAATCATGACCAGCACACTGACTTTAGTTAGTTTAATCCGTTTCTATTACAGTAATGCGGCATGAGGTCATGGTTGATAAAGTCACAAGTCACATTTCTTTCCAGTGTTGGGGGGAAATGCATTACAAGTAACGCGAGTTAAATAATCAGATTTTTTCAAGTAACAAGTAGCTAGTTACTTATAAATCTACAACAAAATATGAGTTACTTTTTCAAATAAGTAACAAAGTTAGAATGTCAGCACTGCAAGGTTTGTTTGAGCGGCGCCCTCTACTGTACAGGCGTGAGTCTGCATTTACTTCAGCCTGAGGCTTATTCATTTCACTTTTGGTGTGAAAGGGCCTTTATGTCAGACAAAAATATAACTTTTTTTGTTATTATAAAAACAAACAAAGCCCAGCCCAGGTGAGAAAAAGTAACACAAAAGTAACATAACACATTACGTTCCATAAAAAGTAACCAAGTAACACCGTTACTTTTTAGGAAGTAATGGAAAAATAACATTATTTTCCATAAAAGGTAACTATGTAACACAATTAGTTACTTTTTTAGAGAGTAATAAAAAAAGAAACAACATTATTTTTCATAAAAAGTAACTATGTAACGCAATTAGTTACTTTTTTAGGGAGTAATGAAAAAGGTAACAACACATTCTTTTAAATAAAAGGTAATTAAGGCAATTAGTTACTTTTTAAGGACTATTGCAAAAGTAACTAAAGTGACAAATAACCATATTGTAAGTAACAGTTACTTTTTAGAAAGTAATGGAAAAGGTTAACGTAACATTATTTTCCATAAAAAGTAACTAAGTAACGAAATTTGTTACTTTTACAATGTAAACACAATTAGTTACTTTTAGGGACTTACGCAAAAGTAACTGAAGTGACAAATAACCATATTGTAAGTAACAGTTACTTTTTAGAAAGTAATGGAAAAAGTAACTTAATATTTTCCATAAAAAGTAACTAAGTAACGCAATTAGTTACTTTTTTAAGGGAGTAACACAATATTGTAATGCATTACTTTTAAAACTTTCCCCAACAGAGTTTGTTTCTATAGTGCTTTATACAATAAATAGTTTCAAAGCAGCTTAATAAAACAGGGAAATAACAGTGTTAATGTTGTATAATTATTAAATAATGATTATGAATTCAATTCAGCGACAGAGCAGCTCTACGGAAGACAGCAATGCCATTATTCACTTCAGTGTTGATTCAGTTCAGTTCAATAACAGTGTCGCTGTTGCAAAGATTAAGTTTAAGTTTTGTTCTCATCAGAAGTTGTCAGTGAAGTTAAATCGAAAACAGACTTTTAAGTCTTCTAAACGCCAGCGTCTTCTGTGTTCTGCGTGACCATGTTTCGTCTTTGTCTTGATTTTATATTACTGCTATAAATGTTTCAGGAATTAAGTGAGAGATGGCATTTTCATCCGTCATTCCTTCTTTAAGTATAAAACACTCTCAGGGATGGATGTGTCTGCTGTAGAGAAACGTCTTGCTATTTTTTTTGCGGTGGAAGAGCAAGAGACTCGAGATCTCTAACTGAGATGTTGAGTGCCGTAATCGGCACGAATCCAAACGCTCCTCGGTCACCCATCTTCCCAAGTCTCCGTATTGTTTGGCATGATGTGTTGTCATAGCAACAGGCAGACAAAAGGAGCGCATGCAGGAAAAAGGGCTTTCTGTACTCGCTGTGATTTAATGGAGCTAATGTATAAGCAGAAGGTAAAAGCATTCTTCCAGCGAATGGCTGGCTTTTGGCTCGGAGAGAAAATAGCACTTCACCATAGTAACTGGTGACTAAAGCCGCTCACCCCGCAGATGTCACGCCGCGCGTCAAATCACGCTAATTGTAACATGTCACGGGTCGATTCAGGTGCCGCGAGGAAGAGGTGAAAACTAACGGCGGAAAACAACATATTGCATTATGTTTTAATTATGCTAGATTATGATCCTTGAAGGATTATTCATCAGTCATCCAGGCAAGCTGTTGCTGTTCGGATCCGTACTGGAGGCTTTCAGGCGACAATCCAGTTCTGGATACGTTTGGGCCAAACTCTCTATTTAATGACCACGGTTTATTTTGAAAATCATTCAACAATGCATGCTATTATAGACACGCAATCATTCCAAATACTCATGACTTACTTTTTTACACCAGATTTACTTTTTTATATGTTTTCACTAGTGTGTGCAGGACACTATAGTTCATTTATGTAAGTGAGGAGAGCAACATAAAGTAAACTGTAACATAATTCTTCATACAGTGACTACCAATAAAATATCTAAATATTTGGGAGCAAAAATGATTGGGACACTTTGAGCTGATCATGTTTTGCTGAAGTGTGTTTTCTTTAATTGCTAATGCTCTTTTTACACACAGACTGAACAAAATGAAGCATTGCTTGGTGATTGGTTGAGCTAAACTGGTATTATCTAATTGTGTAGTTAAATTTAACAGCTGACAGATATTCAACATAATTCATGTGTGAGACAGTCTAACAGAAGGACGGACAAAACCAGTCAAATATCAACTGAGTTCTGCTCATATTTTATTACCATTTTCTAAACTATAGCAAATAAACTGTGATAATGTGAGAAATGTTGAAGGTGTCTGAATACATTTTGGTTTGATTATGATGGTTTCTTTGTGTTGAGCATCAGTTAAAGTGATGCTTTGCTCAGCAAACGCCACTAATAAAGAGAAATAATACAAAATATGGATCCAGATGGAGAATATAGGCTGTAGCTAATTTAGAAAAGTGCTCTCTGACCTTGCCAAAGCAAATAACACGGAACCATTAAATGATACACGCTTTTTTATAATGAGACTCATTCCCAAAAGAACACATCTTATTCGCTTAGCATATATCGCCTCGTTTAAATTTGATCAATATCTTATTAAATATTATACAGCATACCGAATTTGTCACGTAAAAAAGATGCATCGGAAAGCATTAAATGTGACCAGTCAGCATACAAACATATTGCGTTCAAGGTTACCTTTCTTTTTTTTTTGCATCCGTGGGGAAATTGCATAAAATATTCCGTATCATTTGAGTTTGTCCCACAGAGAATAAAACTCACCTTCGTTATTTTCCTGCATTTTCCATTCCTCTAATATTTTGCAGACTTTCACACTATTTTCGGTTCATATTAAAAACGTCCCCTGCCGACACAGAGCCACGAGTCTGAGAGGAAAAAAGGTCAAAGCAATTTATATTTGACATGTATGGTTTGATCGCCTTGTCATCGCCTCGGGCCACACACACACACACACACACACACTCGACTTCACAGCGATCCAGACACGTGTTTCTTTGCATTCGCTCCAGAGACGTCCTCGGATAGATGGCTTTCCAGCAAAGTGACCTGTAGCTGTACCTGTAGTCATCAATTCTTGCATGCATCGAAATGAAATGTTCTGACACGCCGGCGTGAATGAAAACACACACTCTTGATGGAGCTCTTAATGAGAAGAGGTGTCCGGGACCCACGAGTGCTTATTTATGAAGCAGACGCCGGCAACATGGGGTGGCGCTCCATTGCCTTTCTGAATAACCATCATGGCAATTTCACAGTGATTTACGATAAAGCTCTCGCAAACACAGACGTATAACCTTGATTCTGCTGTATCATGAAGGAAACGTCTGTGGACACGTCTGTGGGCCCGAGGGTCTGTCCTTCGCTCTGGATTCGTGTCCCCGTTGGTGTGTGTGTGTGTGTGTGTTATTGGAGTGCCGGTAATGGATGAGCTGCTGGTTAGAAAGATGCTTTAAAAGTGAACATAACCTTCCTTTCTGCTCAAAATTATTTATAATCCACACTTCCATCCAAACACAGCCATCAGAAATATCTGACTCACTGTGAATAAATGTAGAATTGTTTAATTAAATGCCACTATTGCCTGTGTTGTCACCATTATATGAGAACTGTGACATCACGGTTCTCTCCAGACCCGCTATATATATAAATGAACTAAATTAAGGCGAGACACTACAGGTGAATAGGGTAAAAAATCACCATGAAACTTTCCCAGTTGATTACCTACATTAAGATGAGAAAAAAATGTATTACAAGTTTTCTGTAATTTAATGTTTAAATATGCAAATTAGGCAATATCTAATTAAATATGCGCTAATTTGCATCTGAGTATTGGATAAAGCCAGGTTAAAATGTATTTTTTCATTGTGTTCACATATTAGATGGGAAACAAAATACAGAGGGATTTATGGATATCTACTTTTGTTATCCTGTAAATCAGAATATACTGTCAATAGCCTTAAAAAATAGATTTTCGCCATGTTTTTTGGAATTAAATGTTATATAAATCAGGCTAGGAATAATTTATTTACAAATCCCTCTGTAAATGTCTTCATAATATAACTAGGTACAAGACTGGAGAGTTTGGTGTGTATAGGTGCTGCCGAAGTGGAGATTTCGGACTTGGAGAATGAGAGAAAAGTCATTTTGAGAAAACGGGCTTTAAAGATTTATCATCAGCCAATGAGATTGCGCATTCAACCCTTTTACTTTCACGATTGGTTGCTGATAAAAAGGAAATGCCCATATTTGGATCCGACAGCATTGTACAGGAGAGAGAGAGCTTTCCAGCGGTGTGTGTGATGACAGGGAGCAGACAGCGATCGCGGAGCAGCGGGAGGATTTACAACGCCAACTTTTGTTGAATTTATGAGAAATCTACAGACGCAAACAGACATTACAGACAACAGAATTATGACAAAAATAAAACTATAGGCTAATAAGTGAAGCTGGTGATGCTGTTTTTGGTGTTAATCTTCTGCTGAGAACACAATTTACAGAACCTTCATATTTAATATGAATATTTAATATTTAATGTTACCTATTTGTAGATTGTATTTAATAGAGTACACTTTCATAATTTATACTTCTTTTTTTTTTTTTTGCAAACAATCATGTACTTGACATATAGATATAGCCTATACTTTCATCAGAATCATTTGCAATTGGTTTGTAAAAGGTGTCATTATACATATTTGCGCTGAGTTTTTGTTGCATTTAGATCGTTTTGACCAGCCGGTGGTGTTTCGAGCGCTTTTGAAAGTGAATAATTGGTTCAGTTTGTGTCTTGCATCGCTAGTGTTTTGTTTTGACCATTAGAGGGCGCTGTGGGCTATAACGGCTTAAAATCGTTTTATTATTCGTCTTCCTCTACTGATTACATGCTAGTTTTGCCAACAACTGGATTAAAGGGAAAAACTTCAAGATCATCATAATCATCTCATCTGCTTCTACAGGTACTGGTCATAAAATTAGAATATCATCACAAAGTTGATTTATTTCAGTAATTCCGTTAAAAAAGTGAAACTTGTCTATTATATAGACTCATTACAAGCAAAGTGAGATATCTCAAGCCTTTATTTGTTATAATTTTGATGATTATGGCTTACAGCTTGTGAAAACCACAAAATCAAAATCTCAGAAAATTAGAATATTACATGAAATCACACAGTAATTACACAGTAATCCCATGGTCACTGAACCAGGTTTTGGTTATTTTGGCAGTGTGGGCAGGTGCAAATCCTGCTGGAGAATGAAGGAAGCATGACGTGCTCTGAAAATGTCCTGGTAGACGGCTGCGTTGACTCTGGATTTAATAAAGCACAGTGGACCAAAGTCCTCTTTTCTGATGAGAGCACATTTTGCATCTCATTTGGAAACCAAGGTCCCAGAGTCTGGAGGAAGAATGGAGAGGCACACAATCCAAGATGCCTGAAGTCCAGTGTGAAGTTTCCACAGTCAGTGATGGTTTGGGGAGCCATGTCATCGGCTGGTGTTGGTCCACTGTGCTGTCCACTCAACGCAGCCGTCTACCAGGACATTTCCAGAGCACTTCATGCTTCCTTCAGCAGACAAGCTTTATGGAGATGCTGACTTCATTCTCCAGCAGGATTTGCACCTGCCCACACTGCCAAAATAACCAAAACCTGGTTCAGTGACCATGGTATTACTGTGTAATTACTGTGTGATTTCATGTAATATTCTAATTTTCTGAGATTTTGATTTTGTGGTTTTCACAAGCTGTAAGCCATAATCATCAAAATTATAACAAATAAAGGCTTGAGATATCTCACTTTACTTGTAATGAGTCTATATAATATACAAGTTTCACTTTTTTAATGGAATTACTGAAATAAATCAACTTTTTGATGATATTCTAATTTTATGACCAGCACCTGTAAGTAAGGCACATAATAACATATAAACTATTTAATTATTTTTAATCCTACATGCACATGACTTATGATATTGTTATAATGCATTGTTTCTATCCAGCGTAACAGAAAGCGCGTGCAGTGAGTTTCAGATCCACATGTTTTCTGCTCATTGGTGCATGAGTCGTTTGTAATAAGGGTGTCACGTTAAAAATATTTGAAAGTGTGATGAATATATCATATATACATGATACAGTAAGTTTCCACAAAGTAAAGTAGCTTAATACATGTTCATGTATTCGTATTCATTCATCTGCCGTGTCCTCCTAATAGCAGGATTTGTTTATTCAGTAGCTCTATTAGTAATGTCTTTCTTTCAGTAGTTAAGTCAAGCAACTAGATTAATATTCATGAGCAATGCTTCAGCTTAAGTAGGACTTCTAAATTACAGCATACAGACTCCAGTTGTTAATATAACATACAATCTTCATAGAGATTATACTGTTGTCACCTTATAATAATAAGAGTTTTACTTGATAAAAGAGTCTAAACTATCAATTAAGATCTTTATAACAGATACTTGCATGCTTATACTTGTATGCATACTTTAGTGCATATAAATAATACAAAATATCTGCCAATAATATATACAAACAAAATATAAAAAGCATATGTTTTTTGTTGAGTATCATATGATTCATCAGGGCTTTACGGCTCATATAGTCGAATATAGAGGAAAAACAGCTTTATTTTATTCAGAGGCCCAAACAGAGCAAAGATATGCTGTTTGCTGCAGATTCGGATATTTATATGACATTCTGATGCTTGTCATGTAAATCAATGAGATCTTTATATCAGTATAGCAGATACTTACATCAAATGCATTTACATATCAATATCTGTCAATAATAAGTCTTAGTAAGATGATATTTAAATGCTTAGTTGGATAATCTGTAGTTTTGAAACATATAATGCAATGCAACACAATGATTGAGAGACGAACAAATAAACCTTCCTTAAAAGCCTGATGATCATATTTGATACTCATGATTTTTATAATAAATGATGTCTGGATAATCAAGTAAACCTGCTTCAGTCCAGCTGAAATATTACTAACAATATCGAAGTTATTCTCACGTCTACTTGATAAATCAGAGCAGATTTGACAGCAGAAAGACTCGTGAAGCTCGAGCTGAAGAAGGACGTTTGTACAATTATACTAAAGGACTTTTACTTGATAAAAGAGTCTAAACTATCGATCAGACAAAAGAAGGACTGGAGGAGATCGTGTGCGACAGGTTTGAAGTAAACGAATGTTATTTTAGCATGTACTGTTGCTTTAAGTGACAATCCTGCAGACTGTGCTGATGAACTCCAGCTGAATTACACAGTTAATAGATCCACGACTCGCCTCACAAACAAACAGACCGAATGTGCTCATGCAAACCAGTCTAAAGCATGTGCCATCTATCAGCCTCTCCGGGAATAAGATGAGGATGACTTCGCCAGAGCAGGACTGTATTAAACTCTTCGGCGCGCAGCGGGCCGGAGACCAGGAGATGAGGAAAATCCCTCGGGAAGAGAAGCGTGACAGAAGCAGGAGAAACATACGCCTGTATCTGCTTTAATAACTCTCCTCTCGTTCATCCGCATGTAAACAGATCGCCCTGCTCACCTGACACTGAGATATACCACGGTAAAACTACACTACTGAGAGACTTCATGGAGATCGCAGGAAGCTTTAGTTGAACTTGTTTGTTTCCCCTTAAAATACAGGCTTTTATCCTTTTTTGGCTTGATATTTGAAGGTCTGAATCATAAAACTGCTCATTTCAAACTTTATTATTTACAGAAACTAGAAGTGGCATTATAGTGTCAAAATAATTAAATTAATTAAAGTCCTGAAGATTTAAAAACGTAATGTTCTTCAGGGTTTACACTTTTTATTACCTTTTTCTAGTCTTTTATTATTACAGGATTTTTTTTATTGTAATTTTTTTACTCATAAATAGCTATTTCCACCTGATAAAATGTTAGAGCTTGACATGTCTAGAAAAAAATATTTATTATACTGTAAAAGTTTTTATTAATTGGCATGAATTTATTCATTTCCATGACATTCTGAGATTTTATTCATTTCTTGGACTTATGATTTTATTAATTTCCATAACGGTTTAAGGATTTGTTTTCCAAGACTTTTAAGATTTGACAAATTTCCATAACTTAAAATCTAATTTATTTTCATAACTTTTAATTTTTTTATGGATTTCCATAACTTAAGATTTTATTAATTTCTAAGATTTTAATAATTTCCATTACTTTAAAAAATATATTTTCCAAGACTTAAACTTAAAAACGTAAAATTGTATTAATTTCTATAACATTTATAAGAACATCTAAAAAATTTCCTTAATTCTTTAAGATTATTATTTTTCAAGCCTTTTAAGATCTATTTAAATTTCTGTGAATTTGAGAAGTTATTAATTTCCACAATGTCTGGAAATCACAGTTTGGTAATTCTCTCATATATCCAGGTTCTCCAAGGCTGTGAGACCCTGGTTCTTCAAGAAAAATGACAAATAAGGGAATTATTCAAATGAATAAATATGATTTTAGCTGATATTTCGATTTTTAGCCCTTTCCATAAAACATTACATCTGTTTTTCATCAAAATGCATTGCATGCACAGCGTTATATCCATGCAGTGTGATTCTTTTTAGTGAATCGGTTCATTTGTTTGCTGAATCAGTTCATTGTTTGATGGCATTTTGAACCTCTGCTATACTAAATGAAAACAGCAGCGCGAATCATTTGATCGTTTGATGAGAAAAGCTTCAGTTCATGTCGAGGTCTTTATTGAGTTGATTTCTAGCTCCTGATATATGACGTTTATGAAGTATATGAATTGTGTATGAGTGTCTGCAGCAAATGATTCCAGTCCATAACAGGCCTTAATCACAAAGATCTAGTTATTTTCTGCTTGATGCGTTGACATGCGACTGCGTTCGTTTGAAATGCCAGAGCGTTCGCAGGAAATGAGCTCGCATTGCATCGCATTGGTTTTCATTTTTTGAAACAGAACACAGGAGATCATTAGATGAGTGTGATTAACCTTTAGAGGCATGTAAACAATGCATGTCTGCTTATGGATGTGTGATGATGGAATAATGATGTCTGAATAAAATAGCACATCTATAGCTGCTAGTGTTGGGTTGTTAAAAAAGTGACTTGAAGGTGACATTCTGCCCCTTTTCACAAGATGTAATATAAATCTCTGGTGTCCCCAGAATTTGTGTGTGAAATTTCAGCTCAAAATACCAGATCATTTATTACAGCTTGTCAAATTTGCCCCTTTTTGGGTGTGAGCAAAAACACACAGTTTTGTGTGTTTCCCTTTAAATGCAAATGAGCTTTAGTTCCGCCTCCGTTCAGAAGAGGGCGGAGTCTTTACACGAGCTTCAGAAACTCCGGCAATAACAAAACAGGCCAATCTCACTCATCCAGAATCCCAGAATCACCAGGAGCGAGTGCAGCCTTACGGAGAGACTCAGGAAGAGTTTCTGAATGTTAGTGAAGACATGTATGTAGTTGTTGTGGAGTTACATTGATCATCTCATCATCATGTTTAACTTCTCCACAAGTGTCCACAGTTCCTGAGGTCTTTATAAGACAGCGGTGACATGTTCTGGTCAATAGTGTTCAGTGCTCGTCTGTGCTCAACCACAGAACAGTTTCAGGCTTTGCTGGATCTTTATCATTGCGTTAGAACTGGTCTCTGTTGTCGCTTGCGAAACCAAATGTCGGCTGGTGTGTGTAAACGTGCAGATTAAGAGCCGGTAATATTATAATAAGATCCTCTTCATACGTCAGAAGGAGCGAAATCTGATCGGCTTATTTTATAACATGCTTGCAGAGAAAGGCTCACCAGAACAAAGTTACTGGGTTTCACTTTTCACGTTTTCTGGGTTTCAGAAGCACCGATTACAGCACTTAAACACAGGAAAAGTCAGATTTTCATGATATGTCCCCTTTAAAAACACTTTCAAATGACAAAAGCAGCATCTTTCTCTCTGATTTGATCTCTGACCGTTCCAGTGGGTCATCACACCTGTGTCTGTAGTGATGATGAGATAATCTAGACTGTGTATTAAACACAATAATTATTCCTCAGAAGCTCATTAGGCATAAGCTCTTCTCTCTAGGGATACAAACACAGCCTTTAGTTAAAGAAACGCTGACAAAAGAACATGCATCTGGCTCCTCTCTCGACACGCTCCACCGCTCGCTCACATTCTGTTGTGTTATAGAAACAAGCCTCAGATTGCGATCCTTATTAATTTTGCCATGACAACATTAATGGAGTGCAATGGTCCGATTCATCCCTTCCTCGGTCTCTCCTCCCTCTGGAGGCGTTTGACGAGCTCCTGTCAGTCTGGGGTGGGCGGGGCCTCGTCTCATTAATAAAAGTCATCATTTACTTGATCTGTTCAATGTCGTGAATTTAAATGAGCTAATATGGAGTGAGACTCAGACGAATGATCCATCCGTCACGTTTGTCTGCTGAATTGTGTTTGACAGAATCACGAGAAGCCCCTCACCTTTTTATGAGTATATTAATCTATACATATTAATGCTATGCTTTTTATTTTAATAACTATATCATTGTAAAAAAAAAATATATATATTGCTAGTTTAACTTAAGAAAGTAAAAATTAAAGTTAATACAATGGAGACGTCTAGATGGCTAGATGGATGAAAGCCTGAACATTCTGTAAAAGTTATTTGAGATTTTAATTCGAAACCTTAAATTACTTAAAATAAAACTTTATCAAAACTGAAATACTTAAATGTAACAACAAAGTAAAGTAAAGTAAAAAAAAAAAAACTGAAAATATTCTGATTCAAACACTTGTCTTTTTTTTAGAACAGCTATGTTGGTCTAATATTGAATATATTCAAATAAATATGTTAATAATTAAATATAAATTTTATGCATTTTTTATAACCAGCTATCCATGTCCTGAAA